>NC_092114.1:15172168-15260751 GCF_045679555.1 Salvelinus alpinus | reverse complement strand
GCAGGTAGCAGCAGGCATTAGAGAGGCCCAGACTCTGGTCTGATAGCAGCAGGTAGCAGCAGGCATTAGAGAGGACCATGGTCTGGTAGCAGCAGGTAGCAGCAGGCATTAGAGAGGACCATGGTCTGGTAGCAGCAGGTAGCAGCAGGCATTAGAGAGGACCATGGTCTGGTAGCAGCAGGTAGCAGCAGGCATTAGAGAGGACCATGGTCTGGTAGCAGCAGGTAGCAGCAGGCATTAGAGAGGACCATGGTCTGGTAGCAGCAGGTAGCAGCAGGCATTAGAGAGGCCCAGACTCTGGTCTGATAGCAGCAGGTAGCAGCAGGCATTAGAGAGGACCATGGTCTGGTAGCAGCAGGTAGCAGCAGGCATTAGAGAGGCCCAGACTCTGGTCTGATAGCAGCAGGTAGCAGCAGGCATTAGAGAGGACCATGGTCTGGTAGCAGCAGGTAGCAGCAGGCATTAGAGAGGCCCAGACTCTGGTCTGATAGCAGCAGGCATTAGAGAGGCCCAGACACTGGTCTGATAGCAGCAGGTAGCAGCAGGCATTAGAGAGGCCCAGACCCTGGTCTGGTAGCAGCAGGCATTAGAGAGGCCCAGACCCTGGTCTGGTAGAAGCAGGTAGCAGCAGGCATTAGAGAGGCCCAGACCCTGGTCTGATAGCAGCAGGTAGCAGCAGGCATTAGAGAGGCCCAGACCCTGGTCTGATAGCAGCAGGTAGCAGCAGGCATTAGAGAGGCCCAGACCCTGGTCTGGTAGCAGCAGGTAGCAGCAGGCATTAGAGAGGTTAAATTAAGAGAAAAAGAGCTGAACACAACAGCTTCCTGGTCGCTGTGGCACTTCCCCCTCCTACCTGCAGCAGCTCAACAGGGGAAAGGTCAGAGCGCTGGCAGTGTATGTGAGTGTATGTTCATACTAAATTTGATCACCCTGTTGCAGTAGAACTTTACTGCAATGCAGAAAATACAAGCTTCTGGTGTATTAGAGGTTTAAAAAGGCTTCTGAAGTTAGTAATATTTCCACCAAAAATGTATCAACCCCTACAAAAATGTTCATTAATTATAATCCATGCAGTAATTCAAATGTCCTGTTACTAAGGGATTATTAATATAGATTTTTTATGAAAAAAAAAATATATATATATATGTTTTTTCTTAACTTTGCTGAAGGATTATTTGTCTGCTTTAGCAAACTGTCTCAAATTAAGATCCTACATCTGTACATGTGTTTATGAGTAGAGTATGTACCTTGTAGGAGTAGAGTATGTACCTTGTAGCTGTTGGAGTAGAGTATGTAGCTTGTAGGAGTAGAGTTTGTACCTTGTAGGAGTAGAGTTTGTACCTTGTAGCTGTTGGAGTAGAGTATGTACCTTGTAGGAGTAGAGTTTGTACCTTGTAGCTGTAGGAGTAGAGTTTGTACCTTGTAGCTGTTGGAGTAGAGTATGTACCTTGTAGCTGTTGGAGTAGAGTATGTACCTTGTAGGAGTAGAGTTTGTACCTTGTAGGAGTAGAGTTTGTACCTTGTAGCTGTAGGAGTAGAGTATGTACCTTGTAGCTGTAGGAGTAGAGTATGTACCTTGTAGGAGTAGAGTTTGTACCTTGTAGCTGTTGGAGTAGAGTATGTACCTTGTAGCTGTTGGAGTAGAGTATGTACCTTGTAGGAGTAGAGTTTGTACCTTGTAGGAGTAGAGTATGTAACTTGTAGCTGTAGGAGTAGAGTATGTACCTTGTAGCTGTAGGAGTAGAGTATGTACCTTGTAGGAGTAGAGTATGTACCTTGTAGCTGTTGGAGTAGAGTTTGTACCTTGTAGGAGTAGAGTTTGTACCTTGTAGGAGTAGAGTTTGTACCTTGTAGCTGTAGGAGTAGAGTATGTAACTTGTAGGAGTAGAGTATGTACCTTGTAGCTGTTGGAGTAGAGTTTGTACCTTGTAGGAGTAGAGTTTGTACCTTGTAGGAGTAGAGTTTGTACCTTGTAGCTGTAGGAGTAGAGTATGTAACTTGTAGGAGTAGAGTATGTACCTTGTAGCTGTTGGAGTAGAGTTTGTACCTTGTAGGTGTAGAGTTTGTACCTTGTAGCTGTAGGAGTAGAGTATGTAACTTGTAGGAGTAGAGTATGTACCTTGTAGCTGTTGGAGTAGAGTTTGTACCTTGTAGGAGTAGAGTTTGTACCTTGTAGCTGTAGGAGTAGAGTATGTACCTTGTAGCTGTAGGAGTAGAGTATGTACCTTGTAGCTGTTGGAGTAGAGTTTGTACCTTGTAGGAGTAGAGTTTGTACCTTGTAGCTGTTGGAGTAGAGTTTGTACCTTGTAGGAGTAGAGTTTGTACCTTGTAGCTGTAGGAGTAGAGTTTGTACCTTGTAGCTGTTGGAGTAGAGTATGTACCTTGTAGCTGTTGGAGTAGAGTTTGTACCTTGTAGCTGTTGGAGTAGAGTATGTACCTTGTAGGAGTAGAGTTTGTACCTTGTAGCTGTAGGAGTAGAGTATGTACCTTGTAGCTGTTGGAGTAGAGTTTGTACCTTGTAGGAGTAGAGTTTGTACCTTGTAGCTGTTGGAGTAGAGTTTGTACCTTGTAGCTGTTGGAGTAGAGTATGTACCTTGTAGCTGTTGGAGTAGAGTTTGTACCTTGTAGCTGTTGGAGTAGAGTATGTACCTTGTAGGAGTAGAGTTTGTACCTTGTAGCTGTAGGAGTAGAGTATGTACCTTGTAGCTGTTGGAGTAGAGTTTGTACCTTGTAGGAGTAGAGTTTGTACCTTGTAGCTGTTGGAGTAGAGTTTGTACCTTGTAGCTGTTGGAGTAGAGTATGTACCTTGTAGCTGTTGGAGTAGAGTTTGTACCTTGTAGCTGTTGGAGTAGAGTTTGTACCTTGTAGCTGTAGGAGTAGAGTATGTACCTTGTAGCTGTTGGAGTAGAGTTTGTACCTTGTAGCTGTTGGAGTAGAGTATGTACCTTGTAGCTGTTGGAGTAGAGTTTGTACCTTGTAGGAGTAGAGTATGTAACTTGTAGGAGTAGAGTATGTACCTTGTAGCTGTTGGAGTAGAGTTTGTACCTTGTAGGAGTAGAGTTTGTACCTTGTAGGAGTAGAGTTTGTACCTTGTAGCTGTAGGAGTAGAGTATGTAACTTGTAGGAGTAGAGTATGTACCTTGTAGCTGTTGGAGTAGAGTTTGTACCTTGTAGGTGTAGAGTTTGTACCTTGTAGCTGTAGGAGTAGAGTATGTAACTTGTAGGAGTAGAGTATATACCTTGTAGCTGTTGGAGTAGAGTTTGTACCTTGTAGGAGTAGAGTTTGTACCTTGTAGCTGTAGGAGTAGAGTATGTACCTTGTAGCTGTAGGAGTAGAGTATGTACCTTGTAGCTGTTGGAGTAGAGTTTGTACCTTGTAGGAGTAGAGTTTGTACCTTGTAGCTGTTGGAGTAGAGTTTGTACCTTGTAGGAGTAGAGTTTGTACCTTGTAGCTGTAGGAGTAGAGTTTGTACCTTGTAGCTGTTGGAGTAGAGTATGTACCTTGTAGCTGTTGGAGTAGAGTTTGTACCTTGTAGCTGTTGGAGTAGAGTATGTACCTTGTAGGAGTAGAGTTTGTACCTTGTAGCTGTAGGAGTAGAGTATGTACCTTGTAGCTGTTAGAGTAGAGTTTGTACCTTGTAGGAGTAGAGTTTGTACCTTGTAGCTGTTGGAGTAGAGTTTGTACCTTGTAGCTGTTGGAGTAGAGTATGTACCTTGTAGCTGTTGGAGTAGAGTTTGTACCTTGTAGCTGTTGGAGTAGAGTATGTACCTTGTAGGAGTAGAGTTTGTACCTTGTAGCTGTAGGAGTAGAGTATGTACCTTGTAGCTGTTGGAGTAGAGTTTGTACCTTGTAGGAGTAGAGTTTGTACCTTGTAGCGGTTGGAGTAGAGTTTGTACCTTGTAGCTGTTGGAGTAGAGTATGTACCTTGTAGCTGTTGGAGTAGAGTATGTACCTTGTAGAAGTAGAGCGTTCCAGGGGGTAGATTGGCTGTGTGTGGGGGTGGGGGAGCGTGCCGGTGGGGGGTAGATTGGCTGTGTGTGGGGGTAGAGGAGCGCGCCGGTGTGGGTAGATTGGCTGTGTGTGGGGGTGGAGGAGCGTGCCGGTGTGGGGTAGATTGGCTGTGTGTGGGGGTCGAGGAGCGTTCCGGTGGGGGGTAGATTGGCTGTGTGTGGGGGTGGGGAGCGTGCCGGTGTGGGGTAGATTGGCTGTGTGTGGGGGTAGAGGAGCGTTCCGGTGGGGGGTAGATTGGCTGTGTGTGGGGGTGGGGGAGCGTGCCGGTGGGGGGTAGATTGGCTGTGTGTGGGGGTGGAGGAGCGTGCCGGTGGGGGGTAGATTGGCTGTGTGTGGGGGTGGAGGAGCGTTCCGGTGGGGGGTAGATTGGCTGTGTGTGGGGGTGGAGGAGCGTGCCGGTGGGGGGTAGATTGGCTGTGTGTGGGGGTGGAGGAGCGTGCCAGTGGGGGTTAGATTGGCTGTGTGTGGGGGTGGAGGAGCGTGCCAGTGTGTTTGGATGGTTGGAGTGGTTGTCAGTCGATTTGTGTGGGTAGCAGGTCTCGAGGGACACAGAAACACTGAAAGGGAAAAGTCTCCCTTAAGATCACAACACCGTTAGACATTTCTGTGACATTCTGAGCATCCTACACACTGATTTTACTGATAAGTACTTCAGAAGACCTTATGCCATTTGTAAATAAATTAGAGAGAGAGAGAGAGAGAACAAGAAAATGAGAGCGAGATAATGACAGCGAGTATGGTAAGTAGGGTAAAGCTTTCAAGCGAGAGCGTTGTAAACGTGGCATAATGTCCCGTATCAAAACGTAGCTTTGCTCATGAATAATTAAACATGTTCTGTGAGAGGAGTTGATGAAGAGAGGGGTGAGGTTAAGGGTCACAGACACACTTCTTCCAGGAAGTCAACAGTACAGGGGAAGAGACTGTATTAATGTTCCACCGATCAGACAGGACAGCCCGGTCACACCCACCACATTAAAGGTAATAACCTCACAGTCACAGCTGGCGTGTAGAGATACCTTCAGCACCTCCCAGACCTTCTGCATTGTATTTTCTGCATCCCAAATGGTACCCTATTGCCTTTATAGTGGGAGCATACTGGGCCCTGCTATTGCCTTTATAGTGGGAGCATACTGGGCCCTGCTATTGCCTTTATAGTGGGAGCATACTGGGCCCTGCTATTGCCTTTATAGTGGGAGCATACTGGGCCCTGCTATTGCCTTTATAGTGGGAGCATACTGGGCCCTGCTATTGCCTTTATAGTGGGAGCATACTGGGCCCTGATATTGCCTTTATAGTGGGAGCATACTGGGCCCTGCTATTGCCTTTATAGTGGGAGTATACTGGGCCCTGCTATTGCCTTTATAGTGGGAGTATACTGGGCCCTGCTATTGCCTTTATAGTGGGAGTATACTGGGCCCTGCTATTGCCTTTATAGTGGGAGCATACTGGGCCCTGATATTGCCTTTATAGTGGGATTATACTGGGCCCTGATATTGCCTTTATAGTGGGAGTATACTGGGCCCTGCTATTGCCTTTATAGTGGGATTATACTGGGCCCTGCTATTGCCTTTATAGTGGGATTATACTGGGCCCTGATATTGCCTTTATAGTGGGATTATACTGGGCCCTGATATTGCCTTTATAGTGGGAGTATACTGGGCCCTGCTATTGCCTTTATAGTGGGAGTATACTGGGCCCTGCTATTGCCTTTATAGTGGGATTATACTGGGCCCTGATATTGCCTTTATAGTGGGATTATACTGGGCCCTGCTATTGCCTTTATAGTGGGAGTATACTGGGCCCTGCTATTGCCTTTATAGTGGGAGTATACTGGGCCCTGATCAAATAGTTTGGCTTGGATAGATAGATGAATGAAACGGCTACACTAATCAAAGCACGTCAGACCTGTGTACCGGTACTGTCTAGAGGAGGGAGCTTTTCAAACAGGTCCTCTGGTTTGGTTTTCCCGACGGAATCGTTGTGGGAATATTATATATTATACGTTGGGTTTGGTGCATAGACTTGAATTGCCCCTCCGGGAGAAATAACGTTTTTGGGAATTGATTGAAATTGAACCATAGACTTATATATTGGCTGTGAACGGATGCTTGCCGTGTGACAGATGCGTCGTCATTGTGCGACGTGACTGTTCATGTGGTGGGGTGGGTTTGTGACGGATCACCTGTGTGTTTATAATGCATCTGAGTGGTGTTGAAGGAATGTGTCCCGAATGGAACCCTAGTCGCCATGTAGCACACTACTGTTGTTATAGCGACTAGGGTTCCATTTGGTGTACAGACCCTCAGTCTCCTCTCAAACATGTATGCTTTTGGGTTTTTCAAAGATGTGGTTTATCATGTGTCAGATGCCTCTCTCATCTTGCCGAGGGCCCAGACGGGTCAACCTGGGTTAAGTGCCTCGCCTGAAGGGTGGTGAGACACGCGATCCATGTTGTATTCCAATGTACAAACCTAGGCACGGTCTAGGCCAGAGTTTTGGTTGGAATGGGTGTACCTCCCCGCTGGCGTCACATTCCCTCTATAAAGGCATTACTTTTGACCAGAGCTCTATGGGCCCTGGCCAAACGTGGTGCAGTATAAAGGGAATAGCCTGAATCTGTGGTATTTAAATCTGTGGTATTTAATGGGGTCAGGAGGGATCTGTCTTTGTGGAGCACCACGGCTAACTGGATGAATGCAGGGTATATATATCAATGCATATTTATGAGCCATTTATGATGCTACAGGTCCTACTGCAGTGGTAGGTTACTGTACACGGTATAATATACAGGGCGTGGCAATATATATATTATAAGTCCCCAAACTCTGATAGAAATTAACCTCCTGTGTATTGTCTACCTCAAACCTTATATAAAAAAAATGAGCAATATTGTTTGCTCAAAAGAATTGTGAAATTATATTACTTTAAATTAAACAAAATCTCTTTAAATGAGCAATTGTATTAGTTTAAAATAATATAATTGCAACAACAAAAATGAGCATATAATATACACTATATCATCCACACCCGTTGCTGACAGGTCTATAAAATCGAGCTCACAGCCATGCCATCTCCATAGACATTGGCAGTAGAATGGGCTTTTTTCATTTTTTAATAGCTCAGTGACTTTCAACGTGCCACCGTCATAGGATGCCACCTTTCCAACAAGTCAGTTCGTCAAATTTCTGCCCTGCTAGAGCTGCCCCCGGTCAACTGTAAGTGCTGTTATTGTGAAGTGGAAATGTCTAGGAGCAACAACGGCTCAGCCACGAAATGGTAGGCCACACAAGCTCACAGAACGGGACTGCTGAGTGCTGAAGCGCGTAGCGGGTAAACAATCATCTGTCCTTTGTTGCAACACTCAGTGTTGAGTTCCAAACGGCCTCTGGAAGCAACGTTAGCACAAGAACTGTTCGTCGGGAGCTTCATGGAATGAGTTTCCGCGGCGGCCGAGCAGCTGCACACAGGGCTAAGATCACCATGTGTAATGCCAAGCGTCGCCTGGAGTGGTGTAAAGCTCGTCGCCATTGGACTCTGGAGCAGTGGAAACACGTTCCCTGGAGTGATGAATCACACTTCAGAATCTGGCAGTATGATGGACGAATCTGGGTTTGGCGGATGCCAGGAGAACGCTACCTGCCCCAATGCATAGCGCCAACTGTAATGTTTGGTGGAGGAGGAATAATGGTCTGGGGCTGTTTTTCATGGTTCGGGCCCCTCAGTTCCAGTGAAGGGAAATCTTAACGCTACAGCATACAATTACATTCCAGACAATTCTGTGCTTCCAACTTTGTGGCAACAGTTTGGGGAAGGCCCTTTCCTGTTTCAGCATGACAATACCCCCATGCACAAAGTGAGGTCCATACAGAAATGGTTTGTCGAGATTGGTGTGGAAGAACTTGACTGCCTGCAGAGAGCCCTGACCTCAACCCCATCGAACACCTTTGGGTTGAATTGGAAGACAGACTGCTAGCCAGGCTTAATCGCCCAACATCAGTGCCCGACCTCACTAATGCTCTTGTGGCTAAATGGTGGCAAGTCCCCGCTGCAATGTTCCAACATCTAGTGGAAAGCCTTCCCAGAAGAGTGGAGGCTATTATAACAGCAAAAGGAGGGACCAACTCCAGGAGTATTGCCCATGATTGTGGAATGAGATGTTCGACGAGCAGGTGTCCACATACTTTTGGTCATGCAGTGTAGCTCAGTATTTTAATTATAATTGTTTTTACAGTCATTTTGGCTCATTTTTATTGAGAGTGTCAATAATTTTGGACCCCGCTGTGTAGAGTAAGTCCCCAATGGGAATTTGAGGTGCTGGTATTCACTGTGTGCTCTACCTAATAAAAATGTATTTCCTCATCCTGTCTATTACCAATCTCAAACCGGTAAAAGAGATTGATCCATATGAAAACAATATAATAAAAAGGGGGAAAATGGCTTCTAACCCCCCCCCCCCCCCCCCACCTAATAAACTAAAACTAGATATTTTTTTGTTTATTAATGTTTTAGACAAAACAAAAGATCATCAGCAACATTTGTATTGATTTATTACAACTTTTTTATTCCAAGCATCCAATTCATAGCAACTGTGATGTTAAAAACTCCAGCTGTGTTAAAGAGAACGAGCCGGTACAGTGCTGAAACAATGAAATAAACCAGAAACGCGAGCAGTAGAGGAGCCTAAAATAGCTGAGCACAGAGCAGGTTCCACTTCCCTCACAGACTAGATTAGAGTGTGTTTTATGGACGCATTGCAGATGACATTAACATTATTACATTGAACAGAAAATGAGCAGAGAGAAACAGAGAAAGAGACAGGGGTGGTGGTGGTGGAGGGAGGGAGGGAGGGAGGAGGGTGGCTAGAGAGAGAGAGAGAGAGATAGAGAGTGTTTGTGTGGGAGAGAGAGAGAGAGAGAGAGAGAGAGGCCATGAAGGCCTGATTCACGCAGTCTCCTTGGAACAATTGATGTTGAGATGTGTCTGTTACTTGAACTCTGTGAAGCAATTATTTGGGCTGCAATTTCTGAGGCTGGTAACTCTAATGAACTTATCCTCTGCAGCAGGGTTAACTCTGTCTTCCTTTCCTGTGGTGGTCCTCATTAGAGCCAGTTTCATCATAAAGCTTGATGGTTTTTGCAACTGTACTTGAAGAAACATAAAAAATTCTTGATGTTTTCTGGATTGACTGACCTTCATGTCTTAAAGTTTAAAGTAATGCTGGACTGTCGTTTCTCTTTGCTTATTTGAGCTGTTCTTGCCATAATATGGACTTGGTCTTTTACCAAATAGGGCTATCTTCTGTATACCAATCCTACCTTGTCACAACA
The DNA here is from genome assembly GCF_045679555.1 of Salvelinus alpinus. Taxonomy (NCBI): domain Eukaryota; kingdom Metazoa; phylum Chordata; class Actinopteri; order Salmoniformes; family Salmonidae; genus Salvelinus; species Salvelinus alpinus. Next base: position 15,251,412 of record NC_092114.1, on the reverse strand, counting down.
CAACTGATTGGCTCAAACGCATTAAGAAGGAAAGAAATTCGACAAATTACCTTTTAGCAGGGCACACCTGTTAATTGAAATGCATTCCAGGTGACTACCTCATGAAGCTGGTTGAGAGAATGCCAAGAGTGTGCAAAGCAGTCATCAAGACAAAGGGTGGCTCATTGAAGAATCTCAAATATAAAATATATTTTGATTTGTTTAACACTTTTTTAGTTACTACATGATTCCATATGTGTTATTTCATAGTTTTGATGTCTTCACTATTATTCTACAATGTAGAAAATAGTCTAAATAAAGGAAAACCTTTGAATGAGTAGGGGTGTCCAAACTTTTGACTGGTACTGTATATATTTTTGTTGTTGTAGAAAATAATAATTTCCACAAAATTTGTGAACTCTGCCTTTATTACTCCTGTATGAGAAAAATTCTCCCCAGGACCACCCACCCCCACCCCCATCACCCCCAACTCAAATGTTCCCACGTCCATTGACTGAACCCAATTTGCTGTAGTAGCCCCTCTCTCTCTCTCTCTCTCTCTACTGCAGAGAGAATGTCCTGCCAGATCTGCAGACTGGACTGGAATTCAGAAAGTAGATTCTGTACACTATATGGGGGACTCAGACAGTGACTCCCAGGCGGACAATGAGCTGCATGGCTGTGCTCTCCGACTGTTATTAGATGGAACTATGGTTCTGAAACTAGGCAAGCCTGAACACCAAGTGGACAGGGTTCAGAGTTCAAGGCTGCGTTCCAAATGGCACCCTATTTCTTGTACAGGACAGTACTTTTGACCAGAGCCCTATGGGATGTATAGAAGAGGGGTTGAAGGGTTGACTACGGAGTTATGATGGGGACAGGGATAAAGATGGAGTGTTATAAATAAAGAGGGATGTGGTAGAGAGGACGAGAGGAGTGGAGGAGGAGAAGAGGAGTGGAGGAGGAGAAGAGGAGGAGAAGAGGAGGAGAGGAGGAGGAGAAGAGGAGTAGAGGAGGAGAAGAGGAGAAGGGGAGTGGAGGAGGAGAAGAGGTGTGGAGGAGGAGGAGAGGAGGAGAAGAGGAGTAGAGGAGGAGAAGAAGAGGAGAAGACGAGTGGAGGAGATTATAGATGATTATGTAAAATAAAATATATTCATCACAGGCTTCGTGAACAACAGCTGTAGACTAACAGTGAAATGCTTCCTTTCCCAACAATACAGAGAGAAAGAAAATAGAGAAATAATAACAATGAGTAACTTACTCATATATACACAGAGGGTACCAGTACTGAGTCCATGTGCAGGGGTATGAGGTCATTGAGGTCGATATGTGAATACTGTATAACTAGGAATAAAGTGACAGAGAAGTAAACTGTAGCGGCTGTGTATGTGATGAGTCAAAAAAAGTTTGTCCAGAAAGGGTCTATTTATCAGTCTTATGGCTTGGGGGGTAGAAGCTGTTCAGGGTCCTGTTGGTTCCAGACTTGTCGTACGGCAGCAGAGAGAATAGTCTATGGCTATTAAGTTGGGATACTGGATTCTTTTAATTTCCTCTGACACCGCCTGGTATAGAGGTCCTAGACACCGCCTGGTATAGAGGTCCTGGATTGCAGGGAGCTCGGCCCCAGTGATGTATTGGCCATCTAAATCGCAGTTAGTGATCGCTGTTCTGATGTCCAAAAGCTATTTTCAGTCATAGGAAACAATGCCGGAAACATTATGTACAAAAAAACATTGTACTTAAAAAAAATAAAGAAAATAATGAATTTGTCAGGAGCCTGTAAAACCAGTGCCATTCTCTTGCTTTTAGGTAAGACAGATTTTGTGTGTGTGTGTGTGTGTGAGGTGAAGAAGAAAAGTGGAGGCTGTTGTGGATGAAGTGATGTGTCAGAGAAAGAGTGGAGAGGGGGATGGAGGGATATGAGAATGAACGGAGGGGGTGAAGAGAAAGAGAGAGATGTTTGAGAGGAGGATTTAGAGGCGTAGAGTGTTTAACAGCAGGTGTGTTATTAAGCAGCTCATATCTCACACTACTTAGGAGGGAGGATGAAAAGGAGGGGGGAGGAGGGAGGAGGAGAGAGAGAGAGAATGGAGGAGGAGACGGGTAGGAGGATAATGAGGAGAAGGAGGAATTTTGTTTGTGCTACAGGAATAGAATGGTTTTAATACCTGTCTAACCACTGGAGGAATAAGGCTGACTGATGTCGGCGTCTGATATTGTCTCCTCTTTTACCCCCTTCTCTGTCGCTTTTCTGCCCGCATCCAGCCATATGAAACTAAATGCATTCTGTTTACCATTGGGAGATGTGTGTGTGTTATGAACAAATGCAATTTGGTGTGAAATTGAGCAAACAGACGTGTCTAGAGACTGGCTGCGTTCCATGCTGGACTGATAAAAGGATTACTCCGCTGATGAAATGAAATGAGAAGGATGTTGAGATAAAGACTGGCTGCGTTCCATGCTGGACTGATAAAAGGATTACTCCGCTGATGAAATGAAATGAGAAGGATGTTGAGATAAAGAAATGTTATTACCGCCACACACACACACACACACACACACACACACACACACACACACACACACACACACACACACACACACACACACACACACACACACACACACACACACCACACACACACACACAACCAATGCATACAAACACACCACACACACACACACACACATACCACACACACACACACACACACACACACACAACCAATGCATACAAACACACCACACACACACACACACACACACACACACACACACACACACACACACACACACACACACACACACACACACACACACACACACACACACACACACACACACACACACACACACAACCAATGCACACAAACATACCACACACGAGGAGAAGGAGAAGGTGGGAGAACCAATACTTTATTTGTCTCAGAATTCTTCTCTTCCAACTCTTCTTCTTCATTCCTCCTCCACTTGTGACATTATTTACTTTGAAAATTGAGCCTATCATTTTTTTGTGTCTGTGTGCAGAGTGTTTTGTTGTTGTTTGGAACAGAGAGAGAGAAATCTAAGTGTTTCAGCTTCTTCACTCCATCTCTGTTCTCCAGGATTTCAGAGGTAAATATGTTAGCTCGTTCTCAGCTCAGAGCATTGTTGCCCACATTTATCTGGAAGCCTGTGGAGCCAATCACGCTGCCCTGCTGTGACCTGGCAACCTGAGCAGCCAATCACACTGCACCACTGTGACCTGGCAACCCACACAGCCAATCATATGTCCCTGTAGTACAATTGCATGCAGGCCCACATACAGCCACAGTTCCCACTATATGGCCAAGCTGCAAAGTCAAAACGTATCTATATCGTAAAATGTTATGAAAAATTTGCTTTTTTGATCTTAATGGTGAAACTACCACGTCTGTTTGCGATATAACAAGGACGATACTGCAAGCAACGAACACAGTTTTTTCCCCCTCGGACATTATTGCACAGCAGAATTTGTGCATTTATTTTATTTTTTTACCACGTTGTGAGACGCTCCACTTTGTCAAAAAAAGGAAGATAAACTGTAGAACTTTCCAACTTGGCCAGACAGTGATGCTCAAAGTAGCCACCCTTTGCCTTGATGACAGCTTTGTACACTCTTGGCATTCTCTCAACCAGCTTCATTCCAGGTAGTCACCTGTAATGCATTTCAATTAACAGGTGTGCCTTGTTAAAAGTTTATTTTGTGGAATTTATTTGGTACTGTATGTTGTAATGAATTTATAAGTCCAAAAATGGATGTAGCAACTAAGGATTCTAGCTTTTAAAGTGATGTCTTATGCAGGTGATACGTTGTAAGGTGAAAACTATATCATCCGTGTGATTGTAATAACCACTGGTGGTATAGCAGTAACTGAAGTGATAGCACTATTTGGCCAAATTACTTTCACTAATAATTGAAGTGATAAGACTAGGCAGATTGTGGCCAAATTACTAGCAGGTCTAGCTGGTTGGAACGGGTTCTTTCCCTTCCATCCCTGCTTTCTGTTGAGCCGGAGCTTTACTGTACAATGGCCCGCTAGGCTTCACATCAGAGTCAGAAAATACAGATTCCATGAATAGCAGATGTGGCCTGGAGGTCCATCAGGGCCAACCAGCACACAGTTCTATTAAGCCCATCACAGAGCCATCGCTTCTGCCAGCTCTAGCCCAAATCTCTGCCCCCCCCCCCCCGTCCCCGTCCCCGTCCCCATACACTCCCCCCTACACCATACCAAAAGCGAAAAACATGCACCTCCTTGTTTTTTTGAATTGGCACTGCTTCTGCCAGCTCTAGCCCAAATCTCTGCCCCCCTATCCTCAGAGTGTGTGTGTGTGTGTGTGTGTGTGTGTGTGTGTGTGTGTGTGTGTGTGTGTGTGTGTGTGTGTGTGTGTGTGTGTGTGTGTGTGTGTGTGTGTGTGTGTGTGTGTGTGTGTGTGTGTGTGTGTGTGTGTGTGAGGGGTAAAGAACATATTCGATGTGTTTCAGGGCTGATCAGTATATCAGAATGGCCCATAAAAGCAATACTATGCCACTTCCTGCGAGCACTGTAAGTAAGCCTTGTAAAGCAACATCCACTGTAAGTAAGCCTTGTAAAGCAACATCCACTGTAAGTAAGCCTTGTAAAGCAACATCCACTGTAAGTAAGCCTTGTAAAGCAACATCCACTGTAAGTAAGCCCTGTAAAGCAACATCCACTGTAAGTAAGCCTTGTAAAGCAACATCCACTGTAAGTAAGCCTTGTAAAGCAACATCCACTGTAAGTAAGCCTTGTAAAGCAACATCCACTGTAAGTAAGCCTTGTAAAGCAACATCCACTGTAAGTAAGCCTTGTAAAGCAACATCCACTGTAAGTAAGCCTTGTAAAGCAACGCAATCCTGTAATTAAAGTTTAATCTTAATTCAACTCCCCTTGGCACATGGGTAGGGAGGGAAAGCTTGTTAAATGGCTGTGGTGCTGGCTGCTGTAGTCCTGTACTGGGAATGGTTTGATATGTCTACAGTAAGAGGAGCTTGGCTGTCTAATGAGAGAGAGAGAGAGAGGAGACAGAGAGAGAGAGAGAGAGGAGACAGAGAGAGAGAGAGAGAGGAGACAGAGGGAGAGAGGAGACAGAGAGAGGAGAGAGAAGACAGAGAGAGGAGAGAGAAGACAGAGAGAGGAGAGAAGACAGAGAGAGGAGAGAGAGAGAGAAAGAGAAAGAGGAGAGAGAAAGAGAAAGAGGAGAGAGAGAGAGGAGAGGGAGAGAGGAGAGGGAGAGAGGACACCGAGAGAGGAGAGAGGAGACCGAGAGAGGAGATAGAGGAGACAGAGGAGACAGAGAGAGAGATGGAGAGAGAGAGGAGACAGAGGAGAGAGAGGAGACAGAGAGAGGAGACAGAGGAGAGAGAGACAGAGAGAGAGATGGAGAGAGAGAGGAGACAGAGGAGAGAGGAGACGGAGGGAGAGAGGAGACAGAGGAGAGAGAGACAGAGGGTGTCAGTTGGGGGACAGCGTTAGTTCCTTCCTCCTCACGTTGTGTCCTGTCCCGCGTCCAAACCCAAAGTACTGATAGCATCGTTGGTTTCTCCATAGAGCTCCATGTTGTGTACATAGTAGCTGACCAATGTGTATGTAGTAGGTCTACCATGCTCTATGGTAGTGACTCAGGATGTATCCCAAATGGCACCCTATTCCCTTTATAGTGCCTATCGGCCTGGTCAAAAGTAGTGCACTATATAGGGAATAGGGTGCCTATGGTCCCTGGTCAAAAGTAGTGCACTATATAGGGAATAGGGTGCCATTTGGGAAGCAGGTTGTCTGTCAGTTGATAAAAGTCTTCTCAGATCTCCTTTAACTTCATATTTCTCCTGTCAGGCCCCAACGTTGTCCTCCCAGACTCTCCAGAGAGTGTAGACTGGTGGATATCATGGCGAATACCAATGCTGCGACAGGCAACCAAGCCTGACGGGATTCAGTTTTGACTGACAAGGCTGCGGAGTACTGAGCCGGTTGCTCTGTGCTCCTCGCAATACAAACAATGAGAGCCAACCTAGTTAGCATTCTGATCCGAACGAATGAACCTCATTCAAATCAATGAATCTATTAAGTGGAGCCATGAATTAATGATCACAGACGAAGGCTGTAGCCCAGGCTAATGAGCCAGCAGGAGAGTGGACCAACTGGCCGGCCAACCAACGGGCCTGCTGCTCAGATACTGTAACCAAGGCCTTTTATTCCCCACAATGCTGTTCATAGCACTGCTCACCAGTGGCTGGCTGAGGGAATGACAAGAGCGCCGCCCTGGTGGCACATAATGTACATTACAGCTACAGGAAGAAGCTTCCTGGGTTTCTCTCCAGGAACAGGGTTGGAGTGAAAAACCTAAAGGACGGTAACTCTCCAGGAACAGGGTTGGAGTTAAAACCTACCGGAGGGTTTCTCTCCAGGAACAGGGTTGGAGTTAAAACCTACAGGATGGTAACTCTCCAGGAACAGGGTTGGAGTGAAAAACCTAAAGGACGGTAACTCTCCAGGAACAGGGTTGGGCAGCCCTGCCCTATACAGAACACTACTTTTGACCAGAGCTCTATGGGGTTCCATTCTGCATGCAACTATGGCGATGACATGCCTCAGTGCTGTAGAACCTAGAGGGTTCTTGGATTCCTTCTTAGAACCATCTCTACTGGACTATCATTGGCAGAGCTTCCCCTAGCCTCCCTTGGCAACCGCAGCAGTGGATAGAGATACAGAGGGAGGTGGGATAGTAATATGTTATATGTGATGCAGTATAGAATCACTGCCTCTGGCCTTACATGTTGGGCAAATGTTGAAATATGAACTCCTGGAGAGAGAAAAAGAGGGGGAGAGAGAGAGAGAGAGATGGATAGAGAGAGGGAGAGAGGGGGAGAGGGGGAGAGGGAGATAGAGGGAGAGATGGATAGAGAGAGGGGGGGAGGGGGAGAGAGAGGGAGAGAGAGGGGGAGGGAGAGGGAGAGAAGGATAGAGTGAATAGGAGAGATGATTGAATCTTCACCATGCACTACTTCAGCTATTCTTACTTCATCTGCTCCTTTTAAAAAATGACCCTGTTGTTTAAAACGGTCTCCAGAATGTCTAATCAGCTTTGCAGCAAAACGTCAGTTAAATGTATTGGGCGCTAAGGTGCATGACTCTCAAAACTCCCCAGAACACTATCATGTGTTTGCTTGTTATTCTTTTGACACTGCAATTAGTATTAATTTGCATTTCAGTCTGATTTGATCATTTACAAGTGACTCGCCAGTTGTTCGACATCTATAGCGTATTAAGAGAAGGAGATGCTACTTAAGTAAAGGAAGGGTAGTTGGAGGATGAGACAAATGGCTTTCTAACCAGCAAGAAGCATGGATAATCCAGGAGAGATGGGAAAATGTATAGAGGGACGCAGAGAGATATACATCAACCAGACAGAGAGATATACATCAACCAGACAGAGAGATATACATCACCCAGACAGAGAGATATGCATCAACCAGACAGAGTAACAGAGGGATACATCAAGCTGACAGAGAGATACATCAAGCTGACAGAGAGATACAGAGAGATACATCAACCAGACAGAGATACAGAGCGATACATCAACCAGACAGAGTAACAGAGAGATACATCAAGCTGGCAGAGAGATACAGAGAGATACATCAAGCTGACGGAGAGATACAGAGAGATACATCAAGCTGACAGAGAGATACAGAGAGATACATCAAGCTGACAGAGAGAGGTGGTAAGGATGAATCCATGTAGTGTGTGGGAGGGAGGGAGACAAAGAAATGGTTCATTATATCGCTACGTTACATTTGGTAAATGTCTTTTGCTAAATTGAATGTTTTTATTGATTGGCATGTGGAAGGACGTGATAGAGTAGATCATAAAGGGAGGAAAAAAGAGCGCTATTTGAGAAAGGATGAGAGGGCTACATCTGAAGGAAATAGATACAAACACACAGAGTGAGCAAGGAGGAGGGAGAGATTACAAATGGAGAAGTGCAGAGGAATGAGAGAATCCAAGGTCTACTTTGATAATTACTTGACATTTGTAATTAAAATATTTGAGAGAGAGAGAGAGAGAGAGAGAGAGACACTTGTTAAAGGCCCAGTGCAGTCTATACTGTATATTTCCACACTACGAGGTTGGAATAATACTGTGAAATTGGGAACATTTTTGTGTAAGAGCTGTTTGAAAAGACCACCTGAAAGTCAGCCTGTTTTGGTGGGATGGAGTTGTGACCTGCCTGGTGGTAAATGAGTTAGTAGAACAATACGAAAGAGTTGGCCACTCTAACAGTGGCTGCAGTCCAAGTAGACAGCCCTTGTCCCTAAACCCTCAGGTCCTGAAAGACGTTTTACATCGTCACATCGGAGTGTATCTTAAATGTCCCTTGACCAAGCGAGAGAGAGTGATGGTCGGAGAGAATGCCAAGAGTGTGCAAAGCTGTCATCTAGGCAAAGGATGGCTACTTTTTAAAGCATCTCAAATATAAAATATATTTTGATTTGTTTAACACTTTTTTGGTTACTACATAATTCCAAACTTTTGACTGGTACTGTATATATACTTTTGTATGTATTTAGTATTTTCTTGTTTACACCTGTGTTTTGTTAGACATGTTTAATGTAGGGATGTAAGTAGTTGATTATTTTGTATAATGAATAAAAAATAACGTTTTAAAAAATGTCAAAAAAATAAACAGTTATAAAAAAACTAAAAAATGATATAAGAAAGAGTTCCAAACCTCTCTGTCAATAACATGCAGTTTTCCGTTTCCTCATCCCCACTCAGACCACTCCCAGACAGTCCGAAAGAAATTCTTGCTTGAGAATTTTCTCTTTGCTAAGAAGCTTTTTTTGTTCCTTGTTGACCATTTTAATTGAAAACAATCACAGTATGTTAATTGCTACCCAGAAATAATTTGCTACCCAGATAAAAACGGCGCATTGGACCTTTAAAGTTTAAAATATAAAAATAAGTATTATAGTGTGTAGTTGGCTGAGGAAAGAAAAGGGAGAGAACGGTTATTGAGAAGCTCTGTTAAGCGATTGCAAATTCAAAGTGGTTTATGAAACGGAGAAGGATAGAGCAAAACAACCTCCCTCCCTCCACCTCCTCTCTCTCTCTACCTCCCTCTGTGCTCTGTAAACCTGGAACACTGTCATTCTTTCACTCTCTCTGCTGCAGTCGACGAAACAAAAATAACGCTTGGACCTGTTCACTTTAACACTTACGTTTAACCAGACACTGCTGTGACCGTTTATTTTGTTGTTTTAACCGCTGAAGGGTAACCGGGTTTGACTCTTGTTATCTGCTTACCTGTCGTTTAAAATTCCATCGTTCAAATGGCGAGTTGACAACACGCGCCTCGTTAACGGGCAGGAATACACAACTGTGGCATGTGTATGTATTGCGGCGGTCGATCCTACATAACATGTGCACTACCTAACGTGCCGTTTTAATTAAATCATAGTGCAATATCTTCCGGGAGAGGAGTAAGTATGTAGGGAATTGGATAGGGCAAGGACAGATGAGTATTTAAAACGAGCACGGTTGAACAGTGTAGGTTAACGTCGGATGTATTCCTATTTCTCTCTAAATTATTTCTAATATTTTACTAAGGGAGATTCTCTCAACATTTCTCTATCTAATTCCCGAGACTTTGCGGCCGGGCGCTCTCAGTGATATAGTATTTTCCAGAACCTTGGACAGCGGAAATACTAATTCAAAAGAATGATCGCAGGATACAAATCATTCTATACCACTGCAAGGTTTTCCGGTGGCTATTCATAATCGAGCGAGCAAGTTCAATTAAGAGACTTCCAACCTGCATGTATCGTTAATTGACCTTATCTGTCTGTTCATTTCAATTTAACTTACTCTCACCCCGGCTACTGATTACGCTAAACGTGTAACTGCAAGAGGGTATCTACCTGTAAATTATATCCAACTGGATTTACTTATAGGCTACTGTGGATTTGAGTCGTGTTTATAATGTTGTTCCAAGACCAACATGTTGAGTTCAAAGACAGAGGAATAATAATTTAGAGACAGAAAAAACAGCATTTTGTGTAGGTTGCTCAGACTGAACAGTAACAATTATTTACAGACGAAAACGAAGTTACCCTTCAGTAGTACTAGTGTTGTGATAGATTTGCTATTTTATGAGGAATAAAAATAGTTTATTTTGTCACGACATAAAACACACTTAGAAGAGTTCTTGACGCAGCAACAGCAGAACAATATCAGAGGAGATTCTCAACCATCTGGCGGCATACAACATTTTCTACTTTTTAAAACCAAGTTTCTGACACTCTAAAACTTCCACCATGGCGGTGTCCTGTCGAAGTCTACCCGGGGGTCGACGCTCCATCATTGGCCAGACATTGATCTTCGCCTCGTTGACTTTACTCTTCTCTTGGTCATGCCCGGCTCTAGGCAAGAAGAAGCTCTACATCGGTGCCCTCTTCCCGATGAGCGGAGGCTGGCCCGGGGGCCAAGCATGCCTCCCTTCCGCTCAGATGGCCCTCGACCTGGTGAACAAGAGAACGGATATACTGCCGGAGTACGAACTGGAACTGATCCACTACGATAGCATGGTGAGTAGCCTAGGCTAACCTGATCCACTACGATAGCATGGTGAGTAGCCTAGGCTAACCTGATCCACTACGATAGCATGGTGAGTAGCCGAGGCTAACCTGATCCACTACGATAGCATGGTGAGTAGCCTAGGCTAACCTGATCCACTACGATAGCATGGTGAGTAGCCTAGGCTAACCTGATCCACTACGATAGCATGGTGAGTAGCCGAGGCTAACCTGATCCACTACGATAGCATGGTGAGTAGCCTAGGCTAACCTGATCCACTACGATAGCATGGTGAGTAGCCGAGGCTAACCTGATCCACTACGATAGCATGGTGAGTAGCCTAGGCTAACCTGATCCACTACGATAGCATGGTGAGTAGCCGAGGCTAACCTGATCCACTACGATAGCATGGTGAGTAGCCTAGGTTAACCTGATCCACTACGATAGCATGGTGAGTAGCCTAGGCTAACCTGATCCACTACGATAGCATGGTGAGTAGCCTAGGTTAACCTGATCCACTACGATAGCATGGTGAGTGGCCTAGACTAACCTGATCCACTACGATAGCATGGTGAGTAGCCGAGGCTAACCTGATCCACTACGATAGCATGGTGAGTAGCCTAGGCTAACCTGATCCACTACGATAGCATGGTGAGTAGCCTAGGTTAACCTGATCCACTACGATAGCATGGTGAGTAGCCTAGGTTAACCTGATCCACTACGATAGCATGGTGAGTAGCCTAGGCTAACCTAAACCACTACGATAGCATGGTGAGTAGCCTAGGTTAACCTGATCCACTACGATAGCATGGGGAGTAGCCTAGGCTAACCTGATCCACTACGATAGCATGGTGAGTGGCCTAGACTAACCTGATCCACTACGATAGCATGGTGAGTAGCCGAGGTTAACCTGATCCACTACGATAGCATGGTGAGTAGCCGAGGCTAACCTGATCCACTACGATAGCATGGTGAGTAGCCTAGGCTAACCTGATCCACTACGATAGCATGGTGAGTAGCCTAGGCTAACCTGATCCACTACGATAGCATGGTGAGTAGCCTAGGCTAACCTAAACCACTACGATAGCATGGTGAGTAGCCTAGGCTAACCTGATCCACTACGATAGCATGGTGAGTAGCCTAGGCTAACCTAACCGCAAAAAAGTGTTTTGCATCATTTCTGCGTAAACATCCATTTATCCCATCCAAAGTGTCTGAATTACGTGGTTTATGGTTACATTAATAATTCAGACTGGATCGTTATTCATATTAGATCAACATTTGATTCATAATGGCTTGTTTTTACTGCAACTTTGTTTTGCTTATATTTGCATCATATGAATACCAAATCTGTGTTCATCTATGTCATGCGTGCCGTAATTTGGATAATAAGTTGTCCTTTGTGAATTCTTTAATTTTCTCAGTTGTTTTTAATGAGCTCGAATAGACTGTGTTTCTTTGATTCGTGTTCTCTAAGAGGCAGGGCAGACTTCGTGAGTTGGAGTCCCCAGGTCGAGGCTAGTAAATGTGTTAATTTAGGTACATTTTCTGTTCAAATTCAATCTTCTTAATTGTTTAGTTTTTTTTTATCTGCCCCACTCTCAAAAAGCCTCATTGCTACAGTTTACAGTAATTGAAATTAAAGTCATTTTTGCAGTCATATATGCACAGGAACTCTGTCAGGGTGGAATAGTCCATCTCCGTCAGTCCAACTCTGTCAGGGTGGAATAGTCCAACTCTGTCAGGGTGGAATAGTCCAACTCTGTCAGGGTGGAATAGTCCAACTCTGTCAGGGTGGAATAGTCCAACTCTGTCAGGGTGGAATAGTCCAACTCTGTCAGGGTGGAATAGTCCAACTCTGTCAGGGTGGAATAGTCCAACTCTGTCAGGGTGGAATAGACCAACTCTGTCAGGGTGGAATAGTCCAACTCTGTCAGGGTGGAATAGTCCAACTCTGTCAGGGTGGAAGAATCCAACTCTGTCAGGGTGGAAGAAGCCAACTCTGTCAGGGTGGAATAGTCCAACTCTGTCAGGGGGGAATAGTCCAACTCTGTCAGGGTGGAATAGTCCAACTCTGTCAGGGGGGAATAGTCCAACTCTGTCAGGGTGAAAAACCTCAAACCTCCATGTTCCTCAATCTCTATTTACTTTCATTCAGTCCACCCGTCTCTCTCTCTCTCTCTCTCTCTCTCTCTCTCTCTCTCTCTCTCTCTCTCTCTCTCTCTCTCTCTCTCTCTCTCTCTCTCTCTCTCTCTCTCTCTCTCTCTCTCTCTCTCTCTCTCTCTCTACCATTCCGCCTCTTCCTCCCACCTGCGTCCCTCTTCCCCTTCACGGGAGAGAGATGCCAACACACGACCACACTCACAGTCTGTTAATAGTTATATGCACTGTGACTGGCTGGTGCTCCTAAGAGCATTGCTCTGATTGGTTAAAACTGCCCTGCATCGGAACCTTACTTCAAAAGACTGGGGGGGTGTAAAAAAGGAAGGGGGGGTGGTTAGAGGTTGGCATGACAACAGTAACCAAGACAACCGCAGTTCAAACAAACAAAGAACTACAGATTTCCCTCCAAGAAAAGGGAAAGATTGTGCACTTACTATCGTTGCTTGAATTGAGAAACAGATGGACGGTGAGATGATGTGAGCCCGTTCGTTGTGGGAGACTCCTATTGCGTGTTCAGTGTAGTTAGCCAAATGGAAGAAGTGCCTTTTTGGTCGGGTCAGTCTTCCATCATAGGCACTTACAAAGTGTCTTCCCCCCCCCCCGTGGACCTGAGCTCTAATGGATCTGGTGACTGATTAGGGATTCAACACCACGGACAGCGACACTGCTGAGCACGAGACAAAGTGCCTGTTTCTGCCTCTCAAATGGCTCCCTATTACCTATATAGTGCACTATGTACTGTATGGCTCATGGTGAAAAGTTAGTGTACTATATAGGGACTAGGGTGCCATTTGGGACACAGGCCGTGTCATCATCAACCAGAAAATACTTCTTCCTTCTCGCTAGTGAATATGGTTATTCCCCAAACTGGAACTTTACAAATGCTTATTAAATATCCACCCAGGCCCTATGTTCAATAAAGTTGAAGACACATCCCCAGTGTGTGTGTGTGAGGAGGTGTGTGTGGGGGGGGGAGATGATGTGGATGGAGGGGGTCCTGATTTCCCCAAAGTGTCAGGGTTAGATCAGTGAGAACACTCTCCATGACTTTAACTCTGGATTTAGTGTCCCTTTTGTATTACACAGATATTTATTTGATTTGGTTAGTTAGTTTTAGGGCTGAGCAATAGCAATGAGGAATACAATAATGCCTATAGGCTACATTTTATTTCTAAGTTGATGGAGTTTTATTTTTGTGAGTACAGGATTGATGGGTTTACCCTCCACACATAACCTTTATCATAATACCTCTACCATCTCTTTCGCTCGCTCTCACCCCCCCACACAAACACACACTAGGCCTCCATTACCTGGTGCTGCTGTATAGCTGCACAGCTGTTTTACAGCCTCCTGACCAGTTCTGCTATTTTGAGTGCTTTTTTTAATGCTGATATTTACTTGTCTGTACATAATGTTTCCTATGACCGAAAATAGCTTCTGGACATTAGAAAAGCGATCACCAACCTCCATTTGGATGAAGATGTCAATTTCAACTAATCGGAGGCGCAGGACATACTGCTCACCACGGACCAGGCCCTAATCCTTGAGACACGGAAAATAAAAAGGGCGGCATAAGAGAGGCCGAAGTAAGGGCACCCTGACGAAACTACATCGGTGAGTACATAAAGTGGCCTCTAACCTCGGAACGTGTCACTGGAGAACAAACTGGACGAGCTCCGTTCGAGACTATCCTATCAACGGGACCTGAAGACCTGTAATATCCCGTGTTTCACGGTGTCGTGAATGAACATGGATAATATACATCTAGCTAGTTTTTCTGTGCATCGGCAGGACAGAACGGCAGCATCGGGGAAGCTCAAGGGGGGTGTGTCTCTTTGTTAACAACAGCTGGTGTCTGATCTCTAATATTAACAAAGTCTTGAGGTTTTACTCGCCTTAGTTAGAATACCTCATAATAAGCTGTAGACGATGCTATTTACCAAGAGAGTTTTCATCTATATATTTTTTTTAGAGCTGTCTATTTACCACCACAAACCGATGCTCGCACTAAGACCACACTCAACAAGCTATATAGGGCCATAAGAAAACAAGAAAATATTCATCCAGAGGCGTCACTCCTGGTGGCCGGTGCTTTTAATGCAGGAAAACTGAAATCTGTTTTAACAAATTTTTGCCAGCATGTCACGTGTCCAACTAGAGGCGACACAACTCGAGATCACCTTTACTCCACACAGAAATGCATACTAAGCTCTCCCTCGCCTTCCATTTGGCAAATCTGACCATAACTATCCTGCTGATAGAGTGACTGTGCGTACATATCCCAACCAGAAGCCATGGATTACAGGCCATGGATTACTAAGTTCTCCCTTGCCTTCCATTTAGCAAATCTGACCATAACTCTATCCTCCTAATTCCTGCTTACAAGAAAAAACTCCAACAGGAAGTACCAGTGACACGCTCAATACGGAAGTGGTCTGATGAAGCGGATGCTAAGCTACAGGACTGTTTCGCTAGCACAGACTGGAATATGTTCCGGGATCCATCCTATGGAATTGAGGAGTTTACCACATCAGTCACCGGCTTCATTAATAAGTGCATCGACTACATTGTCCACACAGTGACTGTATGGTACATACATATCCCAACCAGAAGTCATGGATTTACAGGCAACATCTGCATGGAGCTAAAGGCTAGATCTACCAATTTCAATGAGCGTGACCCTAATCCGGATGCTTATATGAAATCCCGCTACGCCCTCCAACTAACCATCAAACAGGAAAAGCACCAACACAGGACTAATATCGAATCCTACTATACCGGCTCCAATGCTTATTGGATGTTGCAGGGCTTGCAAACTATCACGGTTACAAAGGGAAACCTAGACACGAGCTGCCCAGTGACCGGGAGCCTACCAGATGAGCTAGATACCTTCTATGCTCGCTTCGAGGCAATCAAAACTGAACCATTCATTAGTGCACCAGCTGTTCCGGACGACTGTGGGATCACACTCTTCGTAGCCGATGTGAGTCAGACCTTTAAACAGGTTAACATTCACAAGGCCACAGGGCCAGACTGATTACCAGGACGTGTACTCAGAGCATGCGCTGACCAGTGTCTTTACTGACATTTTCAACCCTCTTCCTGACCCATTATGTAATGCCTATATGTTTAATAAAGCAGACCACCATAGTCCCTGTGCCCAAGAACGTAAAGATAACCTGTCTAAATGACTATCGCCCCATAGCACTCACATCTGTAGCCATGAAATGCTTGAAAAGACTGATCATGGCTCACATCAACACCCTCATCCCAGACACCCTGGACCTACTCCAATTCGCATACCGTCCCCACGGATCCACAGATGACGCAATATCTATTGCACTTTCCCAGCTGGACAAGAGGAACACCTATGTGAGAATGCTGTTCATTTACAGCTCAGCGTATTGCCCTCCAAGCTCATCACTAAGCTAAGGACCCTGGGACTGAACACCTCCCTCTGCAACTGGATCCTGGACAGGTGGACAGATTCCCAGAATCCTGGACAGGCCCCCAGGTGGTGAGGGTAGACAACAGCACATCCGCCACGCTGACCCTCAACACGGGGGCCCCTCAGGGGTGTGTGCTTAGTCCTCTTCTGTACTCCCTGTTCACCCACAACTGTGAGGCCGCACCTGACTCCAAAACCAGCATTAAGTTTGCCGACAACAAGATGGTGGTAGGCCTGATCACCAACGACGATGAGAGAGCCAATAGGGAGGAGGTTAGAGACCTGGCAGTGTGGCGCCAGAACAACTTTTCCCTCAACGTCAGCAAGACAAAGGAGCTGATCATGTAAATGGGGGGCCGAGCACGCCCCCATTCACATCGACGGGGCTGTATTGGAGCAGGTCGAGAGCTTCAAGTTCCTCGGTGTCCACATCCCTAAGAACATATCATGGTCCAAACACACCAACACAGTCTAGAAGAGGCCACGACAACACCTTTTCCCTATCAGTTGGCTAAAAAGATTTGTCATGTGCCCTTAGATCCTCAAAAAGTTATACAGCTGCACCATTGAGAGCATCTTGACTGGCTGATTCACCACTTGGTATGGCGATCACTTGGTATTGGACCACAAGGCGCTACAGAGGGTAATGTGTACTAAGTCGAGCTCCCTGCCATCCAGGACCTCTATACCAGGCGTTGTCAGAGGAAGTCTCTAAAAATTCTATAAGACTCCCGTACCCTAAGTCATAGACTTTTGTCTCTACTACCGCACAGCAAGCAGTACCGATGCACCAAGTCTGGAACCAACATGACCCTGAACAGCTTCAACCCCCCAAGACATACGACTGCTAAGTACTTAAGTAGTTAACCAAATAGCTGCCCGGACTATCTGCATTGACTAGCTAGGACAGGGATAAGGATACGGATAGATGTCACTAGCTAGGACAGGGATAAGGATACGGATATATGTCACTAGCTAGGATAGGGATAAGGATATGGATAGATGTCACTAGCTAGGACAGGGATACGGATATGGATAGATGTCACTAGCTAGGACAGGGATAAGGATATGGATAGATGTCACTAGCTAGGACAGGGATAAGGATACGGATAGATGTCACTAGCTAGGACAGGGATAAGGATACGGATAGATGTCACTAGCTAGGACAGGGATAAGGATACGGAGAGCCTAGATGTCACCAGCTAGGACAGGGATAAGGATAGATGTCACTAGCTAGGACAGGGATAAGGATAGATGTCACTAGCGAGGACAGGGATAAGGATAGATGTCACTAGCTAGGACAGGGATAAGGATATGGATAGATGTCACTAGCTAGGACAGGGATAAGGATATGGATAGATGTCACTAGCTAGGACAGGGATAAGGATACGGATAGATGTCACTAGCTAGGACAGGGATAAGGATATGGATAGATGTCACTAGCTAGGACAGGGATAAGGATACGGATAGATGTCACTAGCTAGGACAGGGATAAGGATATGGATAGATGTCACTAGCTAGGACAGGGATAAGGATATGGATAGATGTCACTAGCTAGGACAGGGATAAGGATATGGATAGATGTCACTAGCTAGGACAGGGATAAGGATATGGATAGACAGGGATAAGTTTGGAAAATGTCTAAGTATGCAGTGTTCGTCTCGCAATGGATCCTTCAACCACAAGGGGGCGTTTCCTTTCCACGCCGTTGTGGACGTCCCCGTTGAAGTGCATGACATCTGGCGCAACATAATGGAGTGCTTCTGGGAAATGTAAACGAGACTTCAGTCTCCACCTGTTGTTTACAAAGCATGTGACATATAAAATGTTATTTAATTATTTTATCATAGCCCCTCTTTCTCTCTCTCATTTTCTCTCTCTCTCTCATTCCCTCTCTCCCTCTCAACTAGGCCTCCATAACATTCCTCGTAGCCTGTCTGACAGCAACACTTAAAGATGGTTTATTGGTCGGTTTTGTTTTATTGCCTTTTGTGACCCCCTATGAAATCATCTGATGTATTTAAAGGCCTCCTGCACTGTCAAGCCGTTTTCAAATAGTCTACATGAGAGAATTAACGGGATTTTATATTTATAAAGTGTTCTTCTCTAGCCTATTCATATGAATAATGGAAAGTCTATGCCGCTCTCTGCGAAGGAAAATAATCTTGCCGTTCCAGTCCAGGTGAGTCTTTACGATGCCATTGATACGATGCCATTGATACGATGCCATTGATACGATGCCATTGATACGATGCCATTGATACGATGCCATTGATACGATGCCATTGATACGATGCCATTGATACGATGCCATTGATACGATGCCATTGATACGATGCCATTGATACGATGCCATTGATACGATGCCATTGATACGATGCCATTGATACGATGCCATTGATACGATGCCATTGATACTTCATCCAAATATTTAACAGCTGCTTGTAGAATTCATAACATTCAGAGCATTCTGAAAATCCTGAAAGTCAATGATAGTGCCTGTGTCTCTCGCTGTCTCTCTCTCTCTCTGTGTCTCTGCCCTTCACTCAGGCAAGCAGTGGCGCTCAATCCTAAACAGTTGAAAATACAATTGTAGCCTATGCGCGTGTGTGTTGTCGGGTGAGCTCAATTTCACGCGTTTGGTCCCAGCTGCACAGTTCATGGAGCGGAAGCCCCTTGCAAGGCCTCCCATGGGTCTGTAGGAGCAAGGGCGAGCAGCAACAGCGTGTCAGTAGGAGCAACAGCGTGTCAGTAGGAGCAACAGCGTGTCAGTAGGAGCAACAGCGTGTCAGTAGGAGCAACAGCGTGTCAGTAGGAGCAACAGCGTGTCAGTAGGAGCAACAGCGTGTCAGTAGGAGGGTAAAACATTCTGCTGATGGTCTCGATGGAATCTAGGGACCTGCACCAGCAGGGACTCAACAAGCCCCAAACACGCCACTGACTCAACAAGCCCCAAACACGCCACTGACTCAACAAGCCCCAAACACGCCACTGACTCAACAAGCTACAAACACGCCACTGACTCAACAAGCCCCAAACACGCCACTGACTCAACAAGCCCCAAACACGCCTCTGACTCAACAAGCCCCAAACACGCCACTGACTCAACAAGCCTCAAACACACCACTGACTCAACAAGCCCCAAACACACCACTGACTCAACAAGCCCCAAACATGCCACTGACTCAACAAGCCCCAAACACGCCACTGACTCAACAAGCCCCAAACACGCCACTGACTCAACAAGCTACAAACACGCCACTGACTCAACAAGCCCCAAACACGCCACTGACTCAACAAGCCCCAAACACGCCTCTGACTCAACAAGCCCCAAACACGCCACTGACTCAACAAGCCTCAAACACACCACTGACTCAACAAGCCCCAAACACGCCACTGACTCAACAAGCCCCAAACATGCCACTGACTCAACAAGCCCCACACACGCCACTGACTCAACAAGCCCCAAACACGCCACTGACTCAACAAGCCTGGCTGGTCTTCGCTCTTCCACCTGGTATTTTAATAACCAGCGTGCCAAATGAAACCCGTCCCAAATGAAACCCGTGTCTTTCACGTGGAATGGGTTTAATGTGGACATGAGGAGGGGCTTTACAGTGGAAAGCGTGTCTTTCACGTGGAATGGTTTTAATGTGGACATGAGGAGGGGCTTTACAGTGGAAAGCGTGTCTTTCACGTGGAATGGGTTTAATGTGGACATGAGGAGGGGCTTTACAGTGGAAAGCGTGTCTTTCACGTGGAATGGATTTAATGTGGACATGAGGAGGGGTTTTACAGTGGAAAGCATGTCTTTCACGTGGAATGGATTTAATGTGGACATGAGGAGGGGCTTTACAGTGGAAAGCGTGTCTTTCACGTGGAATGGGTTTAATGTGGACATGAGGAGGGGTTTTACTGTGGAAAGCATGTCTTTCACATGGAATGGGTTTAATGTGGACATGAGGAGGGGTTTTACTGTGGAAAGCATGTCTTTCATGTGGAATGGGTTTAATGTGGACATGAGGAGGGGCTTTACAGTGGAAAGCGTGTCTTTCACGTGGAATGGGTTTAATGTGGACATGAGGAGGGGCTTTACAGTGGAAAGCGTGTCTTTCACGTGGAATGGGTTTAATATGGACATGAGGAGGGGTTTTACTGTGGAAAGCATGTCTTTCACATGGAATGGGTTTAATGTGGACATGAGGGGGGGCTTTACAGTGGAAAGCGTGTCTTTCACGTGGAATGGGTTTAATGTGGACATGAGGAGGGGCTTTACAGTGGAAAGCGTGTCTTTCACGTGGAATGGGTTTAATGTGGACATGAGGAGGGGCTTTACAGTGGAAAGCGTGTCTTTCACGTGGAATGGGTTTAATATGGACATGAGGAGGGGTTTTACTGTGGAAAGCGTGTCTTTCACGTGGAATGGGTTTAATGTGGACATGAGGAGGGGCTTTACAGTGGAAAGCGTGTCTTTCACGTGGAATGGGTTTAATGTGGACATGAGGAGGGGCTTTACAGTGGAAAGCATGTCTTTCACGTGGAATGGGTTTAATGTGGACATGAGGAGGGGCTTTACAGTGGAAAGCGTGTCTTTTACGTGGAATGGGTTTAATATGGACATGAGGAGGGGTTTTACTGTGGAAAGCGTGTCTTTCACGTGGAATGGGTTTAATGTGGACATGAGGGGCTTTACAGTGGAAAGCGTGTCTTTCACGTGGAATGGGTTTAATGTGGACATGAGGGGTTTTACTGTGGAAAGCGTGTCTTTCACGTGGAATGGGTTTAATGTGGACATGAGGAGGGGCTTTACAGTGGAAAGTGTGTCTTTCACGTGGAATGGTTTTAATGTGGACATGAGGAGGGGCTTTACAGTGGAAAGCAATCAATTAATACACTAGATAGAGCAAGAGGATCATTGACTTCTCACTGCGTCCCCAAATGGAACCCTATTCCCTATATAGTGCACTACTTTTAACCAGGGCGCATAGGGAACCATAGGATTCTGGTCAGAAGTAGTGCACTATAATAGGGAATAGGATGCCATTTGGGACAGCCTCTAGGTAACGCTCTGTGATTATAGGCCACAGTAGTAAGGCAACACTGACTGTGGTTAAGTAAGTGAAAAATCTGCTGCCTCGGGCCACTGCTAACTCCATCTGTATAATTTGACAAATCAAACGAAATCAGGTTCCGCTGCATAATCATTTTGAAGTAAATGCATCTCTCTGTGCTGTCGCCAGAATAGATTCCCAGTGAGCCTACTGTTTGGCCTGTTAGGTGGAAATATTAGTGATTTGATCCAGTGCCCTATCCAATGCTGTAGTCACAAAATTATGTCCCAAATGGCACCTTATTCCCTTTATAGTGCACTACTTTTGACCAGTGCACATAGGGTTCTGGTCAAAAGTAGTGCACTATATAGGGAATAGGGTGCCATTCGGCATACACAACACTGTCTGCTGCAGGTTTCCTCCCAACAGTGGATTCCCTCTCCCAAACAACCAAATGATTAATGATCGATTTAACCCGCTAACCATTCTCGTTTAAATTGAATATCTATCTTTTATTGACTGTAAGTTGAGAATTAAAATGAAGAAAGACCCCACCATCATTTGCTAGGCTTCGGATCAAAGACAGGAGATTGGAGTTTGGTGAGGAAATGTTGTCCCTGCTTTCAGGTAGGAAAATAGGTTGCACTTTGGTCAAAAATAGTGCACTATGTAGGGAATAGGGTGCTTTTTGAGACTCCAAAATTTTTGTTTCTCTACCCAGGGAAAGGATTTCTCGGAGGAGAAATCCTTTCCCTGGGTAGGTTTGTCTCGCTTGTCCTTGGGACGAGCCTCACCTTGTCTCTCTGTCTCTGGGCTCTCCTGTTTTCTGGTGTTGTTGAGTGTAAACTAGTGTGAAATGAATCACTGAGCCTCTCAATCCCACGGTGCAGTTTAACATACAAATAGCACTTTAATGTAAAAAAAATTGCAGGGTGCCGTATGTAATCGGTATACCTCAATCTCTACCTCTCTCCCTCTCTCCCTCTCTCTATTACCCCCCCATTGCTTTCCCACTCAACCTACCCACTCCCTTTATCCCATTCCTCCCCTTTCCACCTCTTCCTCTCACCCATCCCCTCATCTTCTCATTCCCCCTATATCCCTCTCATTTTCCCCCCTCTATCCGTCTCCTTTATTCCCCCTCTATCCATCTCCCTTATCCCCCTCCTCTATCCATCTCCCTTATCCCCCTCCTCTATCCATCTCCCTTATCCTCCTCCTCTATCCATCTCCCTTATCCCCCTCCTCTATCCATCTCCCTTATCCCCCTCCTCTATCCATCTCCCTTATCCCCCTCCTCTATTCATCTCCCTTATCCCCCTCCTCTATCCATCTCCCTTATCCCCCTCCTCTATCCATCTCCCTTATCCCCCTCCTCTATCCATCTCCCTTATCCCTCCTCTATCCATCTATCTTATTCCTCCTCTATCCATCTCCCTTATCCCCCTCCTCTATGCATCTCCCTTATCCTCCTCCTCTATCCATCTCCCTTATTCCTCCTCTAGTTACTAGTCCTCTGTTCCCCATGCAGTGTGAT
The DNA here is from genome assembly GCF_045679555.1 of Salvelinus alpinus. Classification (NCBI taxonomy): domain Eukaryota; kingdom Metazoa; phylum Chordata; class Actinopteri; order Salmoniformes; family Salmonidae; genus Salvelinus; species Salvelinus alpinus. Next base: position 15,228,624 of record NC_092114.1, on the reverse strand, counting down.
GGTTTACCCATTAAATAGTTTGGAGCATATATAGTCTGCCTTTCTGTCTTCCTCTGTTCCCTACAGTGTGATCCAGGTGAAGCCACCAAGCTCCTGTATGACCTGCTCTACACTGAGCCCATCAAGATGGTCCTGATGCCCGGCTGCAGCTCCGTGTCCACGCTGGTGGCCGAGGCCGCTCGCATGTGGAACCTTATAGTGGTGAGTGCGGCTCTACTGTGTGCGCGTGTGAGTGACAGGCTATCAGTTGTGCTAGATATTTTTATTTTATTTTTATTTCACCTTTATTTAACCAGGTAGGCTAGTTGAGAACAAGTTCTCATTTGCAACTGCGACCTGGCCAAGATAAAGCATAGCAGTGTGAACAGACAACACAGAGTTACACATGGAGTAAACAATAAACAAGTCAATAACATGGTAGAAAAAAAGAGAATCTATATACAATGTGTGCAAAAGGCATGAGGTAGGCAATAAATCGAATAATTACAATTTAGCAGATTAACACTGGAGTGATAAATCATCAGATGAACATGTGCAAGAAGAGATACTGGTGTGCAAAAGAGCAGAAAAGTAAATAAATAAAAGCAGTATGGGGGGTGAGGTAGGTAAATTGGGTGGGTAGTTTACAGATGGACTATGTACAGCTGCAGCGATCGGTTAGCTGCTCGGATAGCAGATTTTTAAAGTTGTTGAGGGAGATAAAAGTCTCCAACTTCAGAGATTTTTGCAATTCGTTCCAGTCGCAGGCAGCAGAGAACTGGAAGGAAAGGCGTCCAAATGAGGTTTTAGCTTTAGGGATGATCAGTGAGATACACCTGCTGGAGCGCGTGCTGCGGGTGGGTGTAGCCATCGTGACCAGTGAACTGAGATAAGGCGGCACTTTACCTAGCATAGCCTTGTAGATGACCTGGAGCCAGTGGGTCTGACGACGAACATGTAGCGAGGGCCAGCCGACTAGGGCATACAGGTCGCAGTGGTGGGTCGTATAAGGTGCTTTAGTAACAAAACGAATGGCACTGTGATAAACTGCATCCAGTTTGCTGAGTAGAGTGTTGGAAGCTATTTTGTAGATGACATCGCCGAAGTCGAGGATCGGTAGGATAGTCAGTTTTACTAGGGTAAGTTTGGCGGCGTGAGTGAAGGAGGCTTTGTTGCGGAATAGAAAGCCGATTCTTGATTTGATTTTGGATTGGAGATGTTTGATATGAGTCTGGAAGGAGAGTTTGCAGTCTAGCCAGACACCTAGGTACTTATAGATGTCCACATATTCTAGGTCGGAACCGTCCAGGGTGGTGATGCTAGTCGGGCGTGCGGGTGCAGGCAGCGAACGGTTGAAAAGCATGCATTTGGTTTTACTAGCGTTTAAGAGCAGTTGGAGGCCACGGAAGGAGTGTTGTATGGCATTGAAGCTCGTTTGGAGGTTAGATAGCACAGTGTCCAAGGAAGGGCCGGAAGTATATAGAATGGTGTCGTCTGCGTAGAGGTGGATCAGGGAATCGCCCGCAGCAAGAGCAACATCATTGATGTATACAGAGAAAAGAGTCGGCCCGAGAATTGAACCCTGTGGTACCCCCATAGAGACTGCCAGAGGACCGGACAACATGCCCTCCGATTTGACACACTGAACTCTGTCTGCAAAGTAGTTGGTGAACCAGGCAAGGCAGTCATTAGAAAAACCGAGGCTACTGAGTCTGCCGATAAGAATATGGTGATTGACAGAGTCGAAAGCCTTGGCCAGGTCGATGAAGACGGCTGCACAGTAATGTCTTTTATCGATGGCGGTTATGATGTCGTTTAGTACCTTGAGCGTGGCTGAGGTGCACCCGTGACCGGCTCGGAAACCGGATTGCACAGCGGAGAAGGTACGGTGGGATTCGAGATGGTCAGTGATCTGTTTGTTGACTTGGCTTTCGAAGACCTTAGATAGGCAGGGCAGGATGGATATAGGTCTGTAACAGTTTGGGTCCAGGGTGTCTCCCCCTTTGAAGAGGGGGATGACCGCGGCAGCTTTCCAATCCTTGGGGATCTCAGATGATACGAAGGAGAGGTTGAACAGGCTGGTAATAGGGGGTGCGACAATGGCGGCGGACAGTTTCAGAAATAGGGGGTCCAGATTGTCAAGCCCAGCTGATTTGTATGGGTCCAGGTTTTCCAGCTCTTTCAGAACATCTGCTATCTGGATTTGGGTAAAGGAGAAGCTGGGGAGGCTTGGGCGAGTAGCAGCGGGGGGGGCGGGGCTGTTGGCCAAGGTTGGAGTCGCCAGGAGGAAGGCATGGCCAGCCATTGAGAAATGCTTGTTGAAGTCTTCGATTATCACGGATTTATCGGTGGTGACCGTGTTACCTAGCCTCAGTGCAGTGGGCAGCTGGGAGGAGGTGCTCTTGTTCTCCATGGATTTTACAGTATCCCAGAACTTTTTGGAGTTAGAGCTACAGGATGCGAATTTCTGCTTGAAAAAGCTGGCCTTTGCTTTCCTGACTGACTGCGTGTATTGGTTCCTGACTTCCCTGAACAGTTGCATATCGCGGGGGCTCTTCGATGCTATTGCAGTTCGCCACAGGATGTTTTTGTGCTGGTCGAGGGCAGTCAGGTCTGGAGTGAACCAAGGGCTATATCTGTTCTTGGTTCTGCATTTTTTGAACGGAGCATGCTTGTCTAATATGGTGAGGAAGTAACATTTAAAGAATGACCAGGCATCCTCAACTGACGGGATGAGGTCAATATCCTTCCAGGGTACCCGGGCCAGGTCGATTAGAAAGGCCTGCTCGCAGAAGTGTTTTTGGGAGCGTTTGACAGTGATGAGGGGTGGTCGTTTGACCGCGGACCCGTGGCGGATACAGGCAATGAGGCAGTGATCGCTGAGGTCTTGATTGAAGACAGCAGAGGTGTATTTGGAGGGCAGGTTGGTCAGGATAATGTCTATTAGGGTGCCCATGTTTACGGATTTAGGTTTGTACCTGGTGGGTTCCTTGATGATTTGTGTGAGATTGAGGGCATCAAGCTTGGATTGTAGGACTGCCGGGGTGTTAAGCATATCCCAGTTTAGGTCACCTAACAGAACAAACTCTGAAGCTAGATGGGGAGCGATCAATTCACAGATGGTGTCCAGGGCACAGCTGGGAGCTGAGGGGGGTCGGTAGCAGGCGGCAACAGTGAGAGACTTATTTCTGGAGAGAATAATTTTTAAAATTAGAAGTTCGAACTGTTTGGGCATAGACCTGGAAAGTATGACAGAACTTTGCAGGCTATCTCTGCAGTAGATTGCAACTCCTCCCCCTTTGGCAGTTCTATCTTGACGGAAAGTGTTATAGTTGGGTATGGAAATCTCAGAATTTTTGGTGGCCTTCCTAAGCCAGGATTCGGACACGGCAAGGACATCAGGATTGGCAGAGTGTGCTAAAGCGGTGAGTAAGGCAAACTTAGGGAGGAGGCTTCTGATGTTGACATGCATGAGGCCAAGGCTTTTTCGATCGCAGAAGTCAACAAATGAGGGTGACTGGGGACATGCAGGGCCTGGGTTTACTTCCACATCACCCGAGGAACAGAGGAGTAGTAGGATGAGGGTGCGGCTAAAGGCTATCAAAACTGGTCGCCTAGAGCGTTGGGGACAAAGAATAAAAGGAGCAGATTTATGGGCGTGGTAGAATAGATTCTGGGCATAATGTGCAGACAGGGGTATGGAGGGGCGCGGGTACAGCGGAGGCAAGCCCAGGCACTGGGTGATGATAAGAGAGGTTGTATCTCTGGACATGCTGGTCTCAATGGGTGAGGTCACCGCATGTGTGGGGGGTGGGACAAAGGGGGTATCAGAGGTACGGAGAGTGGAACTACAGGGTCCATTGCAAACCAAAACAATGATAATGAAAACTAGCCTGAACAACAGTATGCAAGGCATATTGATATTTGAGAGAGACATACAATAAGGCATAAAGTGATTGCAGGTCTTGATTGGGAGAGCTAGCTAAAACAACAGGTAAGATAACAGCAGCAATAACAGGGTGTTAGTCTAACACAGCAACAACAGGTAAAAATGGCGACGACTAGGCAGAGAGGGTCGGATTAACTACACACAGATCCTGAGTTAAAGCACAGAGCCGACAGGTAAAACACAAATAAACAGAATGGAGTACCGTGAATTAATGGACAGTCAAGCATGCATCAGCTATGTAGCCAAGTGATCATAGTGTCCAGGGGGCAGCCGTAGATGGAGCAGAGGAGGCCTCCACTAAGCTAGCACGCGGCGTATAAAGTTAGTAGCCCGGGGGGTGGTCTGCTCAAACGGAGGATACCACATCTATCTCCAACATTAGCTATAGCATAACAATGTTCTCCAGTAAATCCTTATGACTGGGTGACCTAATTCACTAAATGTGGAAAAATATATATAATCTGAGAGTCATGAGCCTCCAGCTTCAGTCAGAGGCTGTGTCCCAAATGGCAACCTATTCTCTATGTAGTGCACTATTTTAGACCAGGGCTTTATGGGAATGATTGGAGAATAGGGGGACATTGCCTCAGCCTCTAGTGTCAGTCAGATAGCTAGCAGACTAGTGGTGTCTAGAGGGAGTCAGAGTCGTAGCTAGCAGACTAGTGGTGTCTAGAGGGAGGTTGAGTCATAGCTAGCAGACTAATGGTGTCTAGAGGGAGGTTGAGTCATAGCTAGCAGACTAATGGTGTCTAGAGGGAGGTTGAGTCATAGCTAGCAGACTAATGGTGTCTAGAGGGAGGTTGAGTCATAGCTAGCAGACTAATGGTGTCTAGAGGGAGGTTGAGTCATAGCTAGCAGACTAATGGTGTCTAGAGGGAGGTTGAGTCAGAGTCATAGCTAGCAGACTAATGGTGTCTAGAGGGAGGTTGAGTCAGAGTCATAGCTGAGCTCCAGGGAGTTGAGTGCCCTCCTCTGTGAGCTCTACTGGCACCTGACAGTGAAGCAGATACCTCAGATCCACTTGGCTAATGAAGGGAGGGAGGGAGGGAGGGACGGACGGACAGAGAGATGGGGGGGAGAGGGAGACAGTGAAGCAGACACCTCAGATCCACTTGGCTGAGGGAGGGAAGTGTTCCAAGGCCTCTGAAGTAGGCACAAGAAAAGTGGGAGAGGGAGGGGTGGGGGATGGGTAGAGAGAGAGCGAGAGAGACAGGGGGGGGGGGGGGGGGAGAGACAGGGATGCAGACACCTCAGATCCACTTAGCTGTCAAGGAAGGAGAGGAGAGTGGAGTGTTTTGTCAGCCTAGAGGCAAGGGAAGTGTTCCAAGGCCTCTGAACAACAAGGCCTGAATGCCAAATAAGAAGTGTCAAGGAGGTCAGAGGGAATAATAACACTGCTCTGTCCGTCTCAGTGGTTGGGTTTCTAATGGCACCGTAGTGTATTACCTTTGACCAGGGCCCATACCATTTGCCTCTCACATTTGACAGCTAGTATTGCGCCCTGAAAGATCTTGAAGTTTCCCAAATTACATGTTATGACAACTGTCCTGACTTGAAAAAAAGCTTTTACCTATTACTGTATATCCAGACTGCATCTAGACATCTTTATGGAGGGATACAGGAATAGCAGGTTGATATTTGGTAGCTATTATTGCACAGTATTTGTGTCACTCTCCACTTTTAAAGTGTACTCTCACAGAAAAACTTTGTAGACTAGATGCTGGGCGGGTATACGGCCATATTCCTTCAATTTTCATGCAGTGCTATTTTGGTGTCATAAAGACCTGTCTCCGTCGGTTCCCACATCAGATTTTTGACCCATATTCCTCTGCAGTGGCTGTGTCACCGTTCGATGTATGTGTGTGTCCCAAATTGCACCCTATACCCTATATAGTGCATTACTTTTTACCCGGGCCTATAGGGAATAGGGCCTATAGGGAATAGGGCCCATAGGGCTCTGGTCAAAAGTAGTGCACTATATAGGAAATCGGTGCAATTTTAATTTACCAGCTCACATTGCAGTTGATCAATGAAAATGTTTTATACACTAGCAGAACCTAATTTACTGGGCTATGGCTGAGGGATATTCTATCAGGACCTAATTTACTGGGATATGGCTGAGGGATATTCTATCAGGACCTAATTTACTGGGCTATGGCTGAGGGATATTCTAGCAGGACCTAATTTACTGGGATGTGGCTGAGGGATATTCTATCAGGACCTAATTTACTGGGATGTGGCTGAGGGATATTCTATCAGGACCTAATTTACTGGGATGTGGCTGAGGGATATTCTATCAGGACCTAATTTACTGGGCTATGGCTGAGGGATATTCTAGCAGGACCTAATTTACTGGGATGTGGCTGAGGGATATTCTATCAGGACCTAATTTACTGGGATATGGCTGAGGGATATTCTCGCAGGACCTAATTTACTGGGCTATGGCTGAGGGATATTCTATCAGGACCTAATTTACTGGGATGTGGCTGAGGGATATTCTATCAGGACCTAATTTACTGGGATATGGCTGAGGGATATTCTCGCAGGACCTAATTTACTGGGATATGGCTGAGGGATATTCTAGCAGGACCTAATTTACTGGGATATGGCTGAGGGATATTCTAACAGGACCTAATTTACTGGGATATGGCTGAGGGATATTCTATCAGGACCTAATTTACTGGGATATGGCTGAGGGATATTCTATCAGGACCAAATTTACTGGGATATGGCTGAGGGATATTCTAACAGGACCTAATTTACTGGGCTATGGCTGAGGGATATCCTAGCAGGACCTAATTTACTGGGCTATGGCTGAGGGATATTCTAACAGGACCCAATTTACTGGGATATGGCTGAGGGATATTCTATCAGGACCTAATTTACTGGGATGTGGCTGAGGGATATTCTAGCAGGACCTAATTTACTGGGCTATGGCTGAAGGATATTCTATCAGGACATAATTTACTGGGATATGGCTGAGGGATATTCTATCAGGACCTAATTTACTGGGCTATGGCTGAGGGATATTCTATCAGGACATAATTTACCAGGGATGTGGCTGAGGGATATTACACCTGGACCGAATTTACTGGGCTATGGCTGAGGGATATTCTAGTAGGACCTAATTTACTGGGCTATGGCTGAGGGATATTCTAGCTGGACATCATTTACTGGGATATGGCTGAGGGATATTCTAGCTGGACATAATTTACTGGGATATGGCTGAGGGATATTCTAGCTGGACCTAATTTACTGGGCTATGGCTGAGGGATTTGAACCAAACATCGTTTTGCTTCATTATGTTAACTACCTTTTCTTGTTTTGTCCTATTCTTTGGTTTGTTCTTCTTCCTCTGTCTCTTCTGTCTTTTCTGTCTCTTTATCCTCCTTACTTTTCTATCAAATGTTTTCATCTTTGTACCTCAGACATAATGAGGACACCCTAACACTATTTTCTATCTCCTCTCTTCATCTCTTCTCTCCTCAGTTATCCTATGGTTCCAGTTCTCCGGCTCTCTCCAACCGTCAGCGTTTCCCGACGTTCTTCCGTACCCACCCGTCTGCCACCCTCCACAACCCCACCAGGGTTCAGCTCTTTCAGAAGTGGAAATGGACTAAGATCGCCACCATCCAGCAGACTACGGAAGTCTTCACCTCGGTGAGTGACAGGCATCTTTAACAATGTATTTTTTATTTTTTGTATTTCACTGTTTTATAGACAGTCTGAATGTAGAGGGGAGACAGATACAGAGGAAAACAGAGAGGAAGGTTTGAGATGGGATTCATAGCCACGTCAGAATGGGCTTCTGTGGTCCAGAGTCTGTGGGGCTAACTCTACCAAAACCCTTTCTAATTAAGGCTGCTCTAGACTCACGTTTTATGGACTTTGATGAAACACGAGCCTTCCGGTTCCGGTGGCATGCATTGAAAAGGCGTGGCCTCATCGTGGCTTTGTTTTGCAAAATAACTATTAATTAACAGAGTTGTTTTCAAAAAGATGATCAATAGTAAACACCATATTAAGGTGTGGGACATTCATTGTATGATAAGACTAAAATCGAGCAGGTCTATTACGGTCCAGAGGATAGAATAGTCTGTCCCCTCCACAGTTCTCCTGTGGTAACATGACGGCTCTCAACTCCCGACAACAGAACGAGTTCCACCGACAGCCAATGGGATAGAGGTGCGACTCCATGACCTGGAAGCAGCGCGAGCTAAGTTAGAAAAAAGGGGGCAAATCGATCTCCTAAAAGAGAAAACGGAATCACTTGAAAATCATTCCTGTAAATTCAATGTGTAGGTCAAAAGGACTTGAAACTGCCGTGGTGGCGGGAAAACACAACTTTTTTCATGAGCAATCTTTTCGATGAGCTGTTCGGGCAGGAGAAGCTGGGTCCCATGCCGCTGATTAACATTGCACACTGCACGGGTCTTCTCCGGGAATGGCTCTCGTTTGAAGAGAAATGGCAGATTGTTTGCCTTGCAGTGGAATCGGGAGCTCTGACCTATGCGGAGAAGAGGGTCAGCATCTACCCAGATCTGAATGCCAAACTGCTAAAAACAGAGGGCAACCTACAGTGGAGGTGAGATCCTAGCTACGCCAGCTAAATCTGAGATGGGTTTCATCCACCCGGCAAAACTCATCTTGATCTTTCAGAACACAATGCTCCCAATAAAGCTCGAGACATTTTCCAGAATCACATAAAGCCCTGACAAGTCGACAGATGGAGCCCCGTTATGACTGGCACAATATTCAGATATGCTATCCATGCACAGTCACACAGCCTAGCCTATGGCTATAATGCTGCCCTCAGCATAAGCCAATGAGGAGGACACCCCCCTCCCCACTCCCCCCTGAAGTGGTTACAAGGACATTATTATTATTATTGCTGAGTATTGAACTTTGTTATTATTATACTGCCTTTGGTCCAGGATATTAACAGTGATGATACCACACTAATTAACGAATAATGTCACACGGACTGAGGCTGCTTCCTGGTGGGGCTACAGATCATTGAATGGGAAAATATGGCTATATAAATTATATAAATTGGAAGCTATTCCCCTACTATTTTTGGTTTGCTTGCTACAGCTAAGGAGAGATGGTCAGTCTCATTTGGCCTACGACACAATAGCATTTAGGGCAGGCTATTGAATGTATCTCCCAGGGAGGACTTGGCCTAGCATTTCATATTGATAGAGCAAGAATCACACTTGCTCTTTAAGGATTTTTATTTTTATTTGATTTATTAGGATTCCCATTAGCCGACGCCAATGTAGACAGCTAGTCTTACTGGGGATCCCCATTAGCCGACGCCAATGTAGACAGCTAGTCTTACTGGGGATCCCCATTAGCCGACGCCAATGTAGACAGCTAGTCTTACTGAGGTCCGACACATAACCAAAAATACATTACAGACAAAAGACTTTACAATTTACATACATTTAACATGAACATGTAGTGTGTGTATGCATCTATCAGTTACACATACATGTCAATACATACACACAACAAGTAGGTCACATGGGGGAGAGGCGTTGTGCCGTGAGGTGTTGCTTTATCTGTTTTTTGAAAACCAGGTTTTCCAGGTGTTTACTTGCACTATATAAGATGGAAGGGAGTTCCATGCACTCATGGCTATGTATAATAGTGTATGTTTCCTTGAATTTGTTCTGAACCTGGGGTAAGTGTGTGTGTCTCTGCTGTGTGTAAGTTGACTATGCAAACAATTTGGAATTTCTAAAACATTCACGTTTCTTATAAAAACAAGAAGTGACGCAGTCAGTCTTTCCTCAACTCTTAGCCAAGACAAACTGGCATGCATAGTATTAATAGTAGCCCTCTGATTACAATGAAGAGGTGTCTCTCTTGTGTCTTTCTGTTCTGGGCCAGCTGCAGCTTAACTAGGTCCTTCTTTGCAGCACTTGACCATATGACTGGACAATAATTAAGACAAGACGAAACTAGAGCCAGCAGGACTTTGTGGAGTGTGGTGTCAAAAAAGCAGAGCATCTCTTTATTACGGACAGACCTCTCCCCATATTTACAACCATTGAATCTATATGTTTTGACCATGACAGTTTACATTCTAAAGTGAGACCAAGTAATTTAGTCTCCTCAACTTGTTCAACAGCCACACCATTCATTACCAGATTCAGCTCAGGTCTAGAACTTAGGGAATGATTTGTACCAAATACAATGCTCTTAGTTTTAGAGATGTTCAGGAACAGTTTATTACTGGCCAACAATTCCAAAACAGACTGCAACTCTTTGTTAAGGGTTTCAGTGACTTCATTAGCTGTGGTTGCTGATGAGCATATGGTTGAATCATCAGCATACATGGACACACATGCGTTGTTTAATGCCAGTGGCAGGTCATCTGTAAAAATAGAAAAGAGTAGAGGGCCTATAGAGCTGCCCTGCGGTACACCACACGTTACATGTTTGACATTAGAGAAGCTTCCATTAAATATAACCCTCTAAATAATATTAGATAGATAGCCTGGATACAGCCCTTAGCTGTGGTATATTGGCCATATACCACAAACCATTGAGGTGCCTTATTGCTATTATACATTGGTTACTAACATAATTAGAGCAGAATCCACAATATGGCAGAGGTTGAAAAGCCATAACACATGTTTTCTCAACAGACGATTATGGTCAATAATAATGCCTCGCAAACATCCATTAAAACTGTACATTTAAAGTCCCTAAACTCGGCAAGAGTTTATTGTCTTGCTGATAGCCCGTCAAGGGTGGATAGCTTCTAGCCCATCAAGGACATGTTGTTTCCAGAGCTCACAGGTGTGCCTGGCATGGATTGTGACTCCGTCTCGTTCCTCGCCCTCTTCAACGGGTCATTCTCCGCCAGAGTCTCCGCAAATGACGAGTGACTCTCCGCCAATACCACCTGGCTCTGGACCAACGCATCAGTTGCCGCCCCTATCTCTGCCCTCAGAGAATGTTTCTCTTTCTGTAGCTTAGTAATTCCTTTGTTTAATATTACGGTATTTCTATTCCGTGAAAAACTAAAATCTGATTGATTTATCAAGACCAGTCCCCACGCTCTGTCATTCAGTGATAGTCCCTATTGTCCTGCTGAAAGTTGAAATAAACATCTGCATTTTGAAAGAATATATTTTATCATTATTTTATTAACGATAAACGCATAAAGATGTTGATGAACAAATACTGTACAGTATATGCTTAATCCAACATTTTGCGGTTGCATGAGGTTTGGAGCTAGAAATGTAAAACTTTAGAGTACTTAATACATTGCAAGTTGGGGGGATTATTTTCCACACATTACCTAGATTAGCTATTAGACTATCCTTTTGTAAAGGTATGAAGAGTCTATTGTCCAGCTAATAGTCAATTCATAGAAACATTGTTTGCCGAATTCACAGACTGCTACACTTGTGAAAAACGAAATGCCTCCAGCATCTAGAGTGGTAGAAATATATTATTGAGTTCGAAAAAATAAATTAAAACCCACATCATTTTCTGTTTTGTACTAACAAGTGGTTGCCGTGGTGAATAATCCAATAATAACTGGTATGACACGGCTCTCGGAACTCATTAAAAGGCGGCTACTACATGTAAATACTTGCAGATCAATAAAGTGTTCCTGTAGATCTAATTCAGTTTGGAGGATTGGAGGATTCTACATTAATATCTAAGGGGTGTTTTTTCGTTAGGGCAAATCTGGTCTGTGATATTGATTTAGAAATGTAAAGCCTTACAGAGAATATATATATAAAGTTACTTGTGTTACTCATCTCTGCTGTCCTGCGCCTGACTCCTCTGCACCAGCTACACCCAGACCATTACAGAGAATGATTTATTTTAGCTTTTATTTCTTTCATCACATTCCCAGTGGGTCAGAAGTTTACATACACTCAATTAGTATTTGGTAGCATTGCCTTTAAATGGTTTAAATTGGGTCAAACATTTCGGGGAGCCTTCCACAAGCTTCCCACAATAAGTTGGGTGAATGTTGGCCCATTCCTCCTGACAGAGCTGGTGTAACTGAGTCAGGTTTGTAGGCCTCCTTGCTCGCACACGCCTTTTCAGTTCTGCCCACACATTTTCCATGGGATTGAGGTCAGGACCTTTTGGATGGCCACTCCAATACCTTGACTTTGTTGCCATTTTGCCACAACTTTGGAAGTATGCTTGGGGTCATTGTCCATTTGGAAGACCCATTTGCGACCAAGCTTTAACTTCCTGACTGATGTCTTGAGATGTTGCTTCAATATATCCACATAATTATCCTTCCTCATGATGCCGTCTGTTTTGTGAAGTGCACCAGTCCATCCTGCAGCAAAGCACCCCCACAACATGATGCTGCCACCCCCGTGCTTCACGGTTGGGATGGTGTTCTTCGGCTTGTAAGCTACCCCTGTCAGGTTTTGGCCAGGACTGTTTAGGTTTTGTTCACTAGATGTCCCCCTTGCACCTTTTTTGTACCTTTTGTTTTTCTTGCTCCAATTATTGTTTGCACCTGTAAGTCATTCCCTTGTTAGTATTTAAACCCTGTGTGTTCCTTAGTTCCTTGCTCAGTGTTTGTAAGTTAGCACCCAGCCCCAGCCCAAGCCTTGTTTTATATAGACTTTTCTCTTGTTGGATTTTCCAGAGGTTCTCTGGTTTTGTTCTTGTTTAGTATTTGAGTAGTCTTTTGAGGTTTGTTTTTCCCTGCTGTTTTTTACCACTTTGTGGATTTTTTGTTGTATTTTGGAGGATATCCATTTTTCATTAAACCACCATCTCTAGTACTGCTGTGTCTGCCTCATCTTCTGGGTTCTGCCAATTATTAAGTGACTGTTTCTCGCACCGGGTCCTGACAGAAACACTGAGCCCTTAATATGAACCCAGAGGCAGCCAGTACCCAGGACTTTTTTCCCATGCTGTCCCACCACGAGGGGACTGTCCAACGTCACGAAGCTGCTCTGGTTCAGCAAGAGGCCTTACTGGCTGGACATTCTCAACTTCTGTCGGAGATGATGACTTCCATAAAGCAGATTTCTGATCAACTTTCTCCTGCAACCGCTTCTGCTCCAGTTCATCAGATTCAAGTGCCCGTGGCAGTTAACCCCCTGGCTGAACCTCGTCTGCCGCCTCCCCAACGGTTCTCAGGTGATCCGAGTGTTTGTAAGGGGTTTTTCACCCAATGTTCTCTCTCCTTCGAGCTGCAACCCTCGTCGTTTCCCACCGACCGGTCCAAGATAGCATATATCATCACCCTGCTGTCGGAAAAAGCCCTAGCCTGGGCTACTGCTGTGTGGGATGCCCAAAGTCCCTGCTGTGCCAGCTACTCTACCTTTGCTGAAGAATTCAAGCGAGTGTTTCAAGGTCCTACCAGCGGTCCTGACTCAGCCAAACAGCTCCTGACTCTCCGCCAAGGTCGGCGCAGCGTGACGGACTATGCCATCCAGTTCCACACGGTGGCAGCAGCGAGTGGCTGGAACGACGAGGCGCTCACAGTGTGCTTTTTGAAGGGTCTTTCCGACACCATCCAAGATGAACTGGCCACTCGGGAACCACCAGACAACCTCGAGTCCCTGATCAAGTTGGCTTCACGCATAGACCAGCGTCTGAGAGAGAGAGAGCTCAACCGTAGATCTCTCACCCTAGCTCCTATCGGTCCCAGCTCCGAGTCTCCACCTTTATCCTCGCTGACTCCACCGGAACCCATGCAGGTTGGACGCATCTCCCAGGCTGAGAGAGACCGCCGGATGAGGGAGCGATGCTGTCTATATTGCGGCAAACCGGGCCATTTCCTCTCCACGTGTTCCGGGCTCCAGGGAAAAGGCACTCTCCCGTGCAGGCCTGGGAGGACTGTAACGGGAAACATAACCTCCTCCCATCCATCCAACTCCCGCCTGCTCATTCCAGTTACCCTTTCCTGGGACAACCACGAGCTTCCCCTTCAAGCCTTGGTAGACTCTGGAGCCGCAGGTAACTTCATGGATGGTGTCTGGGCGAAGGAGAATGGCGTTCCCTCTGAACCTCTAAGTGACCCCATAAGGGTTACTACGTTGGATGGAAGCCCTTTGGGATCTGGACTTGTCACTCGTGTCACTACCCCCTTGCGACTTTCAGTTTCCCAACACCAGGAAGTGATGAACTTTCATCTGACCTCGTGTTCCGAGTTCCCTCTCGTCCTTGGATACCCCTGGCTTCACAGCCATAACCCTCACATCGACTGGTCTGTGGGCACTATCAAGCAGTGGGGTCCTACGTGCCAAGCCACTTGTATCTTCCCAAGTTCCCCGAGTTCCCCTCCCGAGTCTCTAGAATCCATCGACCTGTCCCGAGTTCCCGAGTGTTACCATGACCTCAAACCGGTATTTAGCAAACAGAGGGCCACCAAACTACCACCCCATAGACCTTACGATTGCCCCATCGACCTGTTTCCGGGCACCTGCTCCCCCCAGGGGTCGGATCTTTTCCCTATCTCCTCCCGAACGAGCTGCTATGGATACCTACATCAAGGACTCTCTGGCAGCAGGCCTCATGCGTCCATCCACCTCGCCAGCGGGAGCAGGGTTTTTCTTTGTGGCCAAAAAAGACGGGGGATTACGTCCTTGCATCGACTACCGGGGACTTAATGCCATAACCGTCCGTAACCGCTACCCGCTACCCCTTATGGCCACAGCCTTTGAGCTGCTCCAGGAAGCAGTGGTCTTCACTAAGCTTGACCTGCGGAACGCATACCATCTTGTGCGGATTCAACCCGGTGACGAGTGGAAGACCGCTTTCAACACGCCTACTGGTCACTACGAATACTTGGTGATGCCCTTCGGCCTGACCAACGCCCCGGCTGTGTTCCAAGCGCTCATAAACGATGTGCTTAGGGATATGCTTAACATCTTCGTGTTTGTTTACTTGGATGACATCCTCATCTTTTCGAGCTCCCTTCAAGAACACACCAAGCATGTCAGACAAGTGCTCAAACGCCTCCTAGACAGCCATTTGTACGTTAAGCCGGAAAAGTGTGAATTCCATTCCTCTCGAGTACAATTCCTGGGATTTATAGTGGAACCCGGTCGAGTCCAGATGGACCCCAAGAAGGTAGGGGCGGTAGCGGATTGGCCCACCCCCAAGTCCGTTAAGGAAGTTCAGCGTTTCCTGGGCTTCACCAACTTTTACCGCAAGTTCATCAAGAACTTCAGCTCGGTGGCAGCCCCTCTCTCAGCTGTAACCAAGGGTGGCAACACAAGATTTCTGTGGGGAAGAGAAGCTGAGACGGCCTTCCAAGGACTCAAGCAGCGCATCCTCTCTGCTCCCATCCTGACACTACCAACGGCGGATGAACCTTTTGTGGTGGAGGTAGACGCATCAGAGGTTGGGGTTGGAGCTGTCCTGTCTCAGAGGGGTGAAGACAAGAAGCTTCATCCTTGCGCCTTCTTCTCTCACCGGCTTACCCCGGCCGAGAGGAATTACGATGTGGGGGATCGTGAACTCCTAGCAGTTAAGATGGCATTGAAGGAATGGAGACACTGGCTCGAGGGGGCTTCTCAACCGTTTCAAGTGCTTACGGACCACAAAAATCTGGAGTATATCCAGCAGGCGAAGCGGTTGAACTCCAGACAAGCTCGATGGTCTCTTTTCTTCAGCCGATTTCAGTTTATCCTCACCTATAGACCCGGGTCGAAGAATCTCAAACCGGACGCCTTGTCACGAATCTACTCTCCTGCCATTCGAGAAGATACTGACATGACTGTCCTTCCGGCCGCTAAGATCGTGGCTCCGATCTCGTGGCAAGTGGAGGATACCGTGAAACAAGCTCAAGCCATCGAACCGGGCCCTGGAGGAGGTCCTGCTAATCGGTTGTTTGTTCCCAAGGCAGCAAGATCCCAAGTCCTTCTGTGGGGGCACTCCTCTCGCCTCACCTGTCACCCGGGCGTAGGTCGCACCTTGGAGTTCATTCAGCGTAAGTTCTGGTGGCCCACCATAAAAGAAGACGTTGCCACTTTCGTCAAGGCCTGTCCCGTGTGCTGCCAGGGCAAATCTTCTCACCTCCGCCCTCAAGGACTCCTTCACCCTTTATCTATTCCCCACCGACCCTGGTCCCATATCTCGTTGGACTTTATTACTGGCCTTCCTCCGTCCCATGGTAATACTACTATCCTAGTCATCATCGACAGGTTTTCTAAGGCGGCCAGGTTTGTTCCCTTGACCAAATTACCTTCTGCCAAGGAAACAGCTGAGTTGGTGATTAACCATGTGTTCCGAGTCTTTGGTATCCCGCAAGATATGGTTTCCGACAGAGGTCCCCAGCTCGCCTCAAGGTTTTGGAAGGCCTTCTGCCAACTCATAGGGGCCACGGCCAGTTTATCTTCAGGGTACCATCCGGAGTCCAACGGCCAAACTGAGAGGATGAATCAGGAGCTGGAAACCACCCTCAGATGTATGGTTTCCAACAATCCGTCCACATGGTCATCCTTCATTGTTTGGGCCGAGTACGCGCACAACACCTTGTGCTCCTCCTCCACTGGTATGTCTCCGCATGAGTGTCAGTTTGGCTATGCTCCGCTATTGTTCCCGGACCAGGAGGCAGAAGTCAGAGTGCCTTCAGCCTCGAGGTTCATCAGACGCTGTCGGCTTACGTGGAAGAAGGCCCGTCTTAATCTTCTGCGTTCCTCACAGCAGTACCAGCGACAAGCCAACAGACGTCGCCGTCCCGGTCCTACCCTGTACCCCGGCCAGAGAGTATGGCTCTCAACAAAGGACTTACCGCTAAGGGTGGAGTCTCGCAAGCTGTCCCAGAGATTCATCGGTCCCTTTAAGATTGTCAGGAGAGTCAATCCCGTTACTTTTCGCCTGCACTTACCCAGATCCCTTAAGATCAATCCCACATTTCACATTTCCTTATTAAAACCTGTTGTTTTTTCTCCCCTTATCCCGGCAGGCAGACCTCCCCCTCCGCCCCGTGTCATCGGAGGCCAGTCGGCTTATACCGTCCACCGGATACTGGATTCCCGCCGGGTGCAGCGGTCCTGGCAGTATCTGGTGGACTGGGAAGGCTACGGTCCCGAGGAGCGCTCCTGGGTTCCTGCCAAGGACATACTGGACCCTGACCTCATTCGTCAGTTCAGGGTCCTCCACCCTGAGAAGGCTGGTAGGAACGTCAGGAGCCGTTCCTAGGGGGGGGATTCTGTCAGGTTTTGGCCAGGACTGTTTAGGTTTTGTTCACTAGATGTCCCCCTTGCACCTTTTTTGTACCTTTTGTTTTCTTGCTCCAATTATTGTTTGCACCTGTAAGTCATTCCCTTGTTAGTATTTAAACCCTGTGTGTTCCTTAGTTCCTTGCTCAGTGTTTGTAAGTTAGCACCCAGCCCCAGCCCAAGCCTTGTTTTATATAGACTTTTCTCTTGTTGGATTTTCCAGAGGTTCTCTGGTTTTGTTCTTGTTTAGTATTTGAGTAGTCTTTTGAGGTTTGTTTTTCCCTGCTGTTTTTTACCACTTTGTGGATTTTTTGTTGTATTTTGGAGGATATCCATTTTTCATTAAACCACCATCTCTAGTACTGCTGTGTCTGCCTCATCTTCTGGGTTCTGCCAATTATTAAGTGACTGTTTCTCGCACCGGGTCCTGACAACCCCTTTTTCCTCCAAACATAACGATGTTCATTAAGGCCAAACAGTTCTATTTTTGTTTCATCAGACCAGAGGACATTTCTCCAAAAAGTACGATCTTTGTCCTCATGTGCAGTTGCAAACCGTAGTCTAGCTTTTTATGGCGGTTTTGGAGCAGTGGCTTCTTCCTTGCTGAGCGGCCTTTCAGGTTATGTCGATATACGACTCGTTTTACTGTGGATATAGATACTTTTGTACCTGTTTCCTCCAGCATCTTCACAAGGTCCTTTGCTGTTGTTCTGGGATTGATTTGCACTTTTCGTCTCAAAGTATGTTCATCTCTAGGAGACAGAACACGTCTCCTTCCTGAGCAGTATGACGGCTGCGTGGTCCTATGGTGTTTAAACGTGCATACTATTGTTAGTACAGATGAACGTGGTACCTTCAGGTGTTTGGAAATTGCTCCCAGGGATGAACCAGAATTGTGGAGATCTACAATTTTTTTCTGAGGTCCTGGCTGGTTTCTTTTGACTTTCCCATGATCGGGTTCCACAAGTAGAGATGGAGTCCTCTATCGACGTCTTGAGAGTCAGAAATGGAACCTGATGGAGGACTCCATCTCTACTTATGGAACCTGATGGAGGACTCCATCTCTACTTATGGAACCTGATGGAGGACTCCATCTCTACTTATGGAACCTGATGGAGGACTCCATCTCTACTTATGGAACCTGATGGAGGACTCCATCTCTACTTATGGAACCCGATGGAGGACTCCATCTCTACTTATGGAACCTGATAGAGGACTCCATCTCTACTTATGGAACCTGATGGAGGACTCCATCTCTACTTATGGAACCTGATGGAGGACTCCATCTCTACTTATGGAACCCGATGGAGGACTCCATCTCTACTTATGGAACCTGATGGAGGACTCCATCTCTACTTATGGAACCTGATGGAGGACTCCATCTCTATTTATGGAACCTGATGGAGGACTCCATCTCTATTTATGGAACCTGATGGAGGACTCCATCTCTACTTATGGAACCTGATGGAGGACTCCATCTCTACTTATGGAACCTGATGGAGGACTCCATCTCTACTTATGGAACCTGATGGAGGACTCCATCTCTACTTATGGAACCTGATGGAGGACTCCATCTCTATTTATGGAACCTGATGGAGGACTCCATCTCTACTTATGGAACCTGATGGAGGACTCCATCTCTACTTATGGAACCTGATGGAGGACTCCATCTCTACTTATGCAACCTGATGGAGGACTCCATCTCTACTTATGGATCCTGATGGAGGACTCCATCTCTACTTATGGAACCTGATAGAGGACTCCATCTCTACTGATGGAACCTGATGGAGGACTCCATCTCTACTTATGCAACCTGATGGAGGACTCCATCTCTACTTATGGATCCAGATGGAGGACTCCATCTCTACTTATGGAACCTGATGGAGGACTCCATCTCTACTTATGCAACCTGATGGAGGACTCCATCTCTACTTATGGATCCTGATGGAGGACTCCATCTCTACTTATGGATCCTGATGGAGGACTCCATCTCTACTTATGGAACCTGATGGAGGACTCCATCTCTACTTATGCAACCTGATGGAGGACTCCATCTCTACTTATGGATCCTGATGGAGGACTCCATCTCTACTTATGGAACCTGATAGAGGACTCCATCTCTACTTATGGAACCTGATGGAGGACTACATCTCTATTTATGGAACCTGATGGAGGACTCCATCTCTACTTATGGATCCCGATGGAGGACTCCATCTCTACTTATGGAACCTGATGGAGGACTCCATCTCTACATATGGATCCTGATGGAGGACTCCATCTCTACTTATGGAACCTGATGGAGGACTCCGTGTCTACTTATGGAACCTGATAGAGTCCTCCATCTCTACTTATGGAACCTGATGGAGGACTCCATCTCTACTTATGGAACCTGATGGAGGACTCCGTCTCTACTTATGGAACCTGATGGAGGACTCCATCTCTACTTATGGATCCTGATGGAGGACTCCATCTCTACTTATGGAACCTGATGGAGGACTCCATCTCTACTTATGGAACCTGATGGAGGACTCCATCTCTACTTATGGAACCTGATGGAGGACTCCGTCTCTACTTATGGAACCTGATGGAGGACTCCGTGTCTACTTATGGAACCTGATGGAGGACTCCATCTCTACTTATGGAACCTGATGGAGGACTCCATCTCTACTGATGGAACCTGATGGAGGACTCCATCTCTACTTATGGAACCTGATGGAGGACTCCATCTCTACTTATGGATCCCGATGGAGGACTCCATCTCTACTTATGGAACCCGATGGAGGACCCCATCTCTACTTATGTAACCCGATGGAGGACTCCATCTCTACTTATGGATCCCGATGGAGGACTCCATCTCTATTTATGGAACCTGATAAAGGACTCCATCTCTACTTATGGAACCTGATAGAGGACTCCATCTCTACTTATGGATCCTGATGGAGGACTCCATCTCTACTTATGGATCCTGATGGAGGACTCCACCTCTACTTATGGAACCTGATGGAGGACTTCATCTCTACTTATGGAACCTGATGGAGGACTCCATCTCTATTTATGGAACCTGATGGAGGACTCCATCTCTACTTATGGAACCTGATGGAGGATTCCATCTCTATTTATGGAACCTGATGGAGGACTCCATCTCTACTTATGGAACCTGATGGAGGACTCCATCTCTACTTATGGAACCTGATGGAGGACTCCATCTCTACTTATGGAACCTGATAGAGGACTCCATCTCTACTGATGGAACCTGATGGAGGACTCCATCTCTACTTATGGAACCTGATGGAGGACTCCATCTCTACTTATGGAACCTGATAGAGGACTCCATCTCTACTTATGGATCCTGATGGAGGACTCCATCTCTACTTATGGATCCTGATGGAGGACTCCACCTCTACTTATGGAACCTGATGGAGGACTTCATCTCTACTTATGGAACCTGATGGAGGACTCCATCTCTACTTATGGAACCTGATGGAGGACTCCATCTCTATTTATGGAACCTGATGGAGGACTCCATCTCTACTTATGGAACCTGATGGAGGACTCCATCTCTACTTATGGAACCTGATAGAGGACTCCATCTCTACTGATGGAACCTGATGCAGGACTCCATCTCTACTTATGGAACCTGATGGAGGACTCCATCTCTACTTATGGAACCTGATAGAGGACTCCATCTCTACTTATGGCACCTGATGGAGGACTCCATCTCTACTTATGGAACCTGATGGAGGACTCCATCTCTACTTATGGAACCTGATAGAGGACTCCGTCTCTACTTATGGATCCTGATGGAGGACTCCATCTCTACTTATGGAACCTGATGGAGGACTCCATCTCTACTTATGGAACCTGATGGAGGACTCCATCTCTACTTATGGAACCTGATGGAGGACTCCATCTCTACTGATGGAACCTGATGGAGGACTCCATCTCTACTTATGGAACCTGATGGAGGACTCCATCTCTACTTATGGAACCTGATGGAGGACTCCATCTCTACTTATGGAACCTGATGGAGGACTCCATCTCTACTTATGGCACCTGATGGAGGACTCCACCTCTACTTATGGAACCTGATGGAGGACTCCATCTCTATTTATGGAACCTGATGGAGGACTCCATCTCTACTGATGGAACCTGATGGAGGACTCCATCTCTATTTATGGAACCTGATAGAGGACTCCGTCTCTACTTATGGAACCTGATGGAGGACTCCATCTCTACTTATGGAACCTGATGGAGGACTCTATCTCTATTTATGGAATCACAATCGTTTCCTATTTTAAATATTTGGTAGTAGATCTATTGCCTTAGAGAAAACCATTGCCAGAGCTTTAACAGAACTCTCAAATCAATTAAAACCAACCTCAGTAGGTGGACTTACATACCAGTTGCTTTAAGGGGCAGAATATCTAATTGTCGAAATGAATATATTGCCACGGCTGATTTTCTGTAGTTCAATAGTTCCCATGTCTCCCCCTTCTGGCTATTGGGACAAAATTCATAGTCCAGTTTCAAGGTAAGCGATCTCGGATAAAATGAACAAACTTACAAAGAGAGAAATACGTAGGAGGACTATCCGTACCAAACTTGAAGTTGTATTTCCAGGCTCTAGCATTTCACCCCATCCTGAATTGGTTTAGACATAATTATTCCTCCCCCTGGCTGAGTATAGAGAGAACTATGGTGTCTCCTATTGCCCTGGAAGAGATGGTCTCCACTGATATACCCCTTAAACAATGTAATATGGTGTCTCCTATTGTCCTGGAAGAGGTGGTCTCCACTGATATATCCTTAAACAATGTAATATGGCGTCTCCTATTACCCTAGAAGAGGTGGTCTCCACTGATATATCCCTTAAACAATGTAATATGGTGTCTCCTATTTCCCTGGAAGAGGTGGTCTCCACTGATACGTCCTTAAACAATGTAAACTACGCTTTAGTCCTATTATTGCTCACACAATTTACATTTGGCTCAAAATTGTAAAACAATGTAACTGAGAATCAAAATGACATGCCCGTACTCAGAGTTATAGGGAGGTGGGGACTGACAACCAACCTGTTGTTTTCACACAACTCTACACATTTTGCCATTACTTATGCCATATTAATTATATCTGAGTGAGAGCAACTAACAAAATCAAATTGGGGCCACTTGGAGGCCAGCGGCCCTGGGCACGTGCCCTGCGTGACCGGCTGGTCTCCGGACATGATGCTCCAAGTTTAGATAGCTGGCTAGACTAATTTAGCAATAAAGCAAGTGTTAGCTGACATGGCGAATTGAATGACTGTCAGTGACTGACGTAAACAAGAGAAAATTTGCTTATGCAAAACTACATTTTGAACTTGCACCTACTATTCTAACTCTCAACATTATCTTCAGAACCCGAATGAGTTCTGCTTATGTTCGCTTATGCCTGGAGCCAGCCCTGGTCTGTGTGTCTGTCTGTGTGTCTGTCTGTTCTGTCAAGACATGTTGTACTGACAATACTAAACAAAGCATCTGAATGAAGTGAGTGATGTCTGTTTTCATGTTTTATCTCTCCTTCAGACGTTGGATGATCTTGAGGCGAGGACCAAGGAGGCTGGGATAGAGATCAGTGTTCGCCAGAGCTTCCTCACCGACCCCGCCCCAGCTGTCAAGAACCTCAAGGTGCCTCCTTCACTTCCCACCTCCCTTCCCTCTCCCTCTCTCGCTTACCTCCCTCCCTCCCTCCCTCCCTTCGTCCCTCCCTCCCTCCCTCCCTCCCTCCCTCCCTCCCTCCCTCCATCTCCCTCTCTCTCTCCCTCCCTCTCCCTCTCTCTCTTACCTCCCTCCCTCTCTCTCTCTTACCTCCCTCCCTCTCTCTCTCTTACCTCCCTCCCTCTCTCTCTCTTACCTCCCTCTCTCTCTCTTACCTCCCTCCCTTCCTCACTCCTTCCCTCTCACTATCTTCCTGGTTTATCCCCCCTGCTGCCATGGCAACTGCCAGGTGATTGAACACATGAGATCAATCACGTCTGAGCTTGGTGAACAAACCCCAGAGAGACTTTAACACACACACACACACACACACACACACACACACACACACACACACACACACACACACACACACACACACACACACACACACACACACACACACACACACACACACACACACACACACACACACACACACACACACACACACACACACACACACAGAGGAGCAGCAAGGGCCCCGGCTGGCGTAGCGAATCAGACATAATCACCGCTGCCGCCACTACCGCAGAAACACAGGGCGAGCATTACTGGAAATCCTGTCTTATTTTGAAGAGACTCAAGTTAATTGGAGCATAAGGTTGACCCCCTCTACCCTCCTTTCTGTTTCCCCTCTAACTCCCTCTACCTTTCTGTTCCCCCTCTCTCCTCTACCTTTCTGTTCCCCTTTCTACCCTCCTCTACCTTTCTGTTCCCCTTCTCTCCTCCCTCTCTCCTCTACCTTTCTGTTCTCCATCCCCTTTCTACCCTCCTCTACCTTTCTGTTCCCCTTCTCTCCTCCCTCTCTCCTCTACCTTTCTGTTCTCCATCCCTCCTCTACCCTCCTCTACCTTTCTGTTCCCCTTCTCTCCTCTACCTTTCCGTTCCCCTTCCCCCCTCTACCTCCTGTCGTGTCTTGACTATCATTAAAGTGAAGACTGTTATATTATCAAATCAATTCTCTATGTGTAATGATTACGTGATTAAACTAATCATGTAAACATGAATTAACTAGGAAGTCGGGGCACAACGGGGACATGTTTAAAGAGTTACTATTCTCTGAATTTAACTCTCTTCAGATATTTTCATATCTTATCGATTACAGTCACTTATTAATGTATTATTACCCCATCAGTCATATTCTGAATGTTGCAAACTCTTTGATATCTGCACGAACCCTAGATTAATGATGAATCAGCGATATACAAATTGCCTTAATTATTTATTTACTAACTAACTAACTTAATAATCACACAGAATTACATAAACACACACACACAGGAAATGTTACACATTGAGTACTACATAATGCAATGAAAAGTCCCTAGTGGACTAAACCGATATGACGGCTTGGTACACAAAATGAAAAGGGAGGGGCATGTAAGAAAAAGCGGGAGAAAAAACAAAGGAATTCACTATTATACACACAGTGGATAACTATGCTCATGGAATTGCAATTGACATATTTACGTGTGTCTGTCTTTGCTGTCTCTCCGTTGAAAACAATCGATCCGCCTGGGGAGTAACCGACAGAAAGTTTCTGGTCTGTCCACCAGCGATCAAAGTCTTTCGTAGTTGTAGCTCTGTTATAATGTATACGTCAGGCGTACCAATGGTCGTTCGATAGGGAAATGTCCTCTTCTCGTCTTCGGTCAACTTTCCTAGACAATTTTACATATACAGCTGCAGAATGTGAATGTGCAGTCTTTGGTTTTGTAGATTTATTAACCATTCGTGAGGTTTGGACTGCGTCCTTACCTCTTCTGGTTTCAGAGTTCTATCCATTGCGGCCCTCTCAGCTCACGCTGTTGGTCTCATTGGCCTAATGTACATTTTGTCATTAGGCCACTTGGGGAAAAAGAGGCTGTGTCTGTGCTCACGTGGGCGTGGCCACTGAATTGGTTAAGACTTCATATGAAAAACAGTTATTTAGAAAGCTAACATCACATTTCATCTTCTCACAAATAGTTTAATATTTAATCATATAAGTTCCACAACATTTAGATGTAAGTCTGGTAACGGGGAAATATACACATTCAGAGATACAGTTATGTTGTTCTACTGTCCTTAGTTACAATACAAATGATTAACAAATACGGCAGGATTGTTCTTTAAATACCCACGGACCATTCCAAATACATTACAGAAATACTGTTTCATTATTTAACCTTTTGATGTTACCGTACCTCAACATCTCTCTCTGTGGTAACAAAGGGATTTAACTTCCATTTTTGAAAGTGGGAGAGAGAGTTTCCCTGCAGGTATTTATGACCGTCATACAACTGTGGAGAGAGTGAGCTTAGGGGGGGGGGGGGGGGCCTATGATCCTCCTCCAAAGGGCAGGTCATGACACTCCTCTACCTTTCTGTTCCTCCCTCTACCCTCCTCTACCTTTCTGTTCCCCTTCCTCCCTCCCTCCTCTACCTTTCTGTTCCCGCTCTACCCTCCTCTACCTTTCTGTTCCCCTTCCTCCCTCCCTCCTCTACCTTTCTGTTCCCCTTCCTTCCCTCCCTCCCTCCTCTACCTTTCTGTTCCCGCTCTACCCTCCTCTACCTTTCTGTTCCCCTTCCTTCCCTCCCCCCTCCTCCCTCTCTCCTCTACCTTTCTGTTCCCCTTCCCTCCTCTACCTTTCTGTTCCCCTTCCTTCCCTCCCTCCCTCCCTCCCCCCTCTCTCCTCTACCTTTCTGTTCCTCCCTCTACCCTCCTCTACCTTTCTGTTCCCCTTCCTTCCCTCCCTCCCTCCCTCCCCCCTCTCTCCTCTACCTTTCTGTTCCTCCCTCTACCCTCCTCTACCTTTCTGTTCCCCTTCCTTCCCTCCCTCCCTCCCCCCTCTCTCCTCTACCTTTCTGTTCCTCCTCTACCTTTCTGTTCCCCTCCCCTCCTCTACCTTTCTGTTCTCCATCCCTCCCCCCTCATCCTCTCCTCCCTATCATTCCTTCCTTGCTTTCTTCCTGGCTGGTGCCTACTTTAGCATAACCTTTCCTGGCATGCCGGCCTGGGGTTGTTGTGTGATATTAATTGGTCATTGCCGTAGGAACCATGGTAACAACATGAATGTAACACACCAGAGGGGAAGATGAGTTGTGCTGCGCGGTGCATTGCGTTTGGGTATTGGGAGGGGGTGTGTGTATGTGTTTGTGTGTGTCTCTCTGTGGAACCTGTGTGTGTGTGTGTGTGTGTGTGTGTGTGTGTGTGTGTGTGTGTGTGTGTGTGTGTGTGTGTGTGTGTGTGTGTGTGTGTGTGTGTGTGTGTGTGTGTGTGTGTGTGTGTGTGTGTGTGTGTGTGTGTGTGTGTGTGTGTGTGTGTGTGTGTACCGAATCCAATATCTGCAAATATATCATTTTACAGCGGGAAAAGTAAAAAAAGTGTCATTTTTACACACTGAATTCTCATAAAAGAGCAATTGTCCATTAACTATGCTTCAAAAGTTGATTTCATACATTGTGACAATAATGACATCATGGAAAATGGCAGCAAGTGTTCTGATCAGCATGAGATTCCCCTTTTTTTAAATTCTATTCAATATCGGTTATTGGTGGAGTTACCGGCCGATACCTGTACATCTGAGACTCCCTCCCCATTAGAGTGGTTGCTTCCCTCCTGTTTCCTGTTTCCTGTGTGTGTTGTGTATTCCCATCTCCTGTGTGACTCTTTTCTTCCCCTCTCTGAATCCCCAGCGGCAAGATGCCAGAATCATCGTGGGGCTCTTCTACGAGACAGAAGCCAGAAAAGTTTTCTGCGAGGTACAGAAGATACATTTGCTGTTCACAACTCTGTGGATTGATATCTTAACATTTTTGTTGGAATGACAATATCCTTTTTTTGTGTCTTTTTTAGAAATATTTGATTCCAGCTTGTATTGCTCACGGCTCGCGTCAATGTCTCTAGATTTGTCTTTTTATCGCTTTTTGTTATCTTTCCGTTCCATACACTCTGATATCTTCTGTCTGTGTTATCTCTCTGTTCCATACACTCTGACATCTTCTGTCTGTGTTATCTCTTCCTCCATACACTCTGATATCTTCTGTCTGTGTTATCTCTCTGTTCCATACACTCTGATATCTTCTGTCTGTGTTATCTCTTCCTCCATACACTCTGATATCTTCTGTCTGTGTTATCTCTCTGTTCCATACACTCTGATATCTTCTGTCTGTGTTATCTCTCTGTTCCATACACTGATATCTTCTGTCATTTCATTATCTCTCTGTTCCATACACTCTGATATCTTCTGTCTGTGTTATGTCTTCCTCCATACACTCTGATATCTTCTGTCATTTCATTATCTCTCTGCTCCATACACTCTGATATCTTCTGTCTTTTTGTTATCTCTTCCTCCATACACTCTGATATCTTCTGTCATTTCATTATCTTTCTGTTCCATACACTCTGATATCTTCTGTCTGTGTTATCTCTTCCTCCATACACTCTGATATCTTCTGTCATTTCATTATCTCTCTGCTCCATACACTCTGATATCTTCTGTCTTTTTGTTATCTCTTCCTCCATACACTCTGATATCTTCTGTCATTTCATTATCTCTCTGTTCCATACACTCTGATATCTTCTGTCTGTGTTATCTCTTCCTCCATACACTCTGATATCTTCTGTCATTTCATTATCTCTCTGCTCCATACACTCTGATATCTTCTGTCTTTTTGTTATCTCTTCCTCCATACACTCTGATATCTTCTGTCATTTTGTTATCTCTTCCTCCATACACTCTGATATCTTCTGTCTTTTTGTTATCTCTTCCTCCATACACTCTGATATCTTCTGTCTTTTTGTTATCTCTTCCTCCATACACTCTGATATCTTCTGTCTTTTTGTTATCTCTTCCTCCATACACACTGATATCTTCTGTCTGTGTTATCTCTCTGTTCCATACACTCTGATATCTTCTGTCTAACAGACCTGCCCGCTCATCGCTTGCTTTACCGTTCCTTTCACTCACTCACTCCTTTTCTCTCCTCCATTCCCTCTCTCTCTCCATCTATCTCTCCCCATCTCTCTCGCTCTCCCCCATCTCTCTCTCTCCCCCATCTCTCTCTCTCTCTCTCGCTTTCTCTCTCTCTCTCAATCTCTCTCTCTCCCCATCTCTCTCTCTCCCCGGTCTCCCTCTCTCTCATCTCTCTCTCTCTTTCTCCCCCATCTCTCTCTCTCTCTCCCCCATCTCTCTCTCTCTCCCCCTGAAATATTTATTTACATTCCCATTCATTCACTCCTTTCTGTTCTCTTTCTCTCTCCCGTCTCTCCCCTCTACCCTACAGGTGTACAAGGAGAAACTCTATGGGAAGAAATATGTCTGGTTCCTGATTGGTTGGTACGCAGACAACTGGTTCAAGATCAAAGACCCGTCAATCAACTGCACCGTGGAGCAGATGACAGAGGCGGTGGAGGGCCACGTTACCACGGAGATCGTCATGCTCAACCCCGAGACCGTCCGAGGGGCCTCCAATCTGGTGAGAGAGATATAGGGTGCATCCCAAATGGCGCCCTATTCCATATACAGTGGGGAGAACAAGTATTTGATACACTGCCGATTTTGCAGGTTTTCCTACTTACAAAGCATGTAGAGGTCTGTAATTTTGATCATAGGTACACTTCAACTATGAGAGACGGAATCTAAAACAAAAATCCAGAAAATCACATTGTATGATTTTTAAGTAATTAATTTGCATTTTATTGCATGACATAAGTATTTGATACATCAGAAAAGCAGAACTTAATATTTGGTACAGAAACCTTTGTTTGCAATTACAGAGATCATACGTTTCCTGTAGTTCTTGACTAGGTTTGCACACACTGCAGCAGGGATTTTGGCCCACTCCTCCCTACAGATCTTCTCCAGATCCTTCAGGTTTCGGGGCTGTCGCTGGGCAATACGGACTTTCAGCTCCCTCCAAAGATTTTCTATTGGGTTCAGGTCTGGAGACTGGCTAGGCCACTCCAGGACCTTGAGATGCTTCTTACGGAGCCACTCCTTAGTTGCCATGGCTGTGTGCTTTGTGTCGTTGTCATGCTGGAAGACCCAGCCACGACCCATCTTCAATGCTCTTACTGAGGGAAGGAGGTTGTTGGCCAAGATCTCGCGATACATGGCCCCATCCATCCTCCCCTCAATACGGTGCAGTCGTCCTGTCCCCTTTGCAGAAAAGCATCCCCAAAGAATGATGTTTCCACCTCCATGCTTCACGGTTGGGATGGTGTTCTTGGGGTTGTACTCATACTTCTTCTTCCTCCAAACACGGCGAGTGGAGTTAGACCAAAAAGCTCTATTTTTGTCTCATCAGACCACATGACCTTCTCCCATTCCTCCTCTGGATCATCCAGATGGTCATTGGCAAACTTCAGACAGGCCTGGACATGCACTGGCTTAAGCAGGGGGACCTTGCGTGCGCTGCAGGATTTTAATCCATGACGGCGTAGTGTGTTACTAATGGTTTTCTTTGAGACTGTGGTCCCAGCTCTCTTCAGGTCATTGACCAGGTCCTGCCGTGTAGTTCTGGGCTGATCCCTCACCTTCCTCATGATCATTGATGCCCCACGAGGTGAAATCTTGCATGGAGCCCCAGACCGAGGGTGATTGACCGTCATCTTGAACTTCTTCCATTTTCTAATAATTGCGCCAACAGTTGTTTCCTTCTCACCAAGCTGCTTGCCTATTGTCCTGTAGCCCATCCCAGCCTTGTGCAGGTCTACAATTTTACCTCTGATGTCCTTACACAGCTCTCTGGTCTTGGCCATTGTGGAGAGGTTGGAATCTGTTTGATTGAGTGTGTGGACAGGTGTCTTTTATACAGGTAACGAGTTCAAACAGGTGCAGTTAATACAGGTAATGAGTGGAGAACAGGAGGGCTTCTTAAAGAAAAACTAACAGGTCTGTGAGAGCCGGAATTCTTACTGGTTGGTAGGTGATCAAATACTTATGTCATGCAATAAAATGCAAATTAATTATTTAAAAATCATACAATGTGATTTTCTGGATTTTTGTTTTAGATTCCGTCTCTCACAGTTGAAGTGTACCTATGATAAAAATTACAGACCTCTACATGCTTTGTAAGTAGGAAAACCTGCAAAATCGGCAGTGTATCAAATACTTGTTCTCCCCACTGTATATAGGGGATAGGAGGCCCTGGTCTAAAGTAGTGCACTATATAGGGAATAGGAGGCCCTGGTCAAAAGTAGTGCACTATATAGGGAATAGGAGGCCCTGGTCTAAAGTAGTGCACTATATAGGGAATAGGAGGCCCTGGTCTAAAGTAGTGCACTATATAGGGATTAGGGTGCAATTTGGGATGTAGTCATGTGGTAATATATACAGTATTATACATATATCTCCATTGTAAGACACAGGGTGAGTGGTTACATAGAAATACACTCATTGTGATTCTACAAGCGGTTCTTGGTTCTCTCTGAAAACTCTTACCTAACATTCCACCAGCCACTGCAGTGTGCAATGCATTCCTCTGCATGTGTTATGAGATTGTATTATTTCTGTAATGGTGTTCAATATTACAACATGACTCTTCTTGAACTGCGCTGTTGGTTAAGGGGCTTGTCAGTAAGCGTTTCACGGTAAGGTCTACACTTGTTGTATTCGGCGCGTGTGACATAAAGTTTGATTTGATTTGAATATATACAACTATCTCTACTATTTACTGTTACTATTTTTCTACTCGTGACCTATCAGAATCGACTATACAAAGCAGTGGGATACTCGTGACCTATCAGAATCGACTATACAAAGCAGTGGTATACTCGTGACCTATCAGAATCGACTATACAAAGCAGTGGTATACTCGTGACCTGTCAGAATCGACTATACAAAGCAGTGGTATACTCGTGACCTATCAGAATCGACTATACAAAGCAGTGGTATACTCGTGACCTATCAGAATCGACTATACAAAGCAGTGGTATACTCGTGACCTGTCAGAATCGACTATACAAAGCAGTGGTATAAGTAATAGTAATTTCAGTATTTTATTATACACATAAATAAAATGTGTATCGCAACATATTGTATGGAAGGAGAGATTGTTATATAGTGTTTAATGGCCCATGTCACTATGACACTGACGGTACTCTAGTCCCTGTATTCGTGAGTTTCACGGCCGGGTCACGCCATTGTTATGAACTTTCTCCGGGGACTGGGGAACAACTTTTTAGTTTTGTCCATTCATTCTAAACAGGTGTTAATGATAATGTTGCCTAAATTACACTACAGTGTCTTGGAAATAAAATGACATTGTTAAAGTAGGCAAATAATTAGTGGGAAACAACTTTGTCATCGTTGCGATGTCGTCAGATTTACTTTAGATAGATGGCAACGTTGCCGTTAGCAACAATGCTAGCAATGCTAACATTAGCTAGCTAAAATCTGGTGCTCTCCCCTCACAACGTTAGCTATTCTAAAGTCAATTTGACGACATCACAATGATGACAAAAGGTTTTCCTACTAATTATTTACCTTTAGAAAATGTAATTGTGTTTCCAAGTCACTGAAATGTACTCTAGAGTAGAAAGTTCAGTCGGACCTCATAATACTTTCAGCAATGTATTGACGTGAAATCCATGAATAGTACTGCTCTGGTCAAAAGTAATGCACTAGGTAGGGATTAGGGTGCCATTTTGGGACATATACTTTAACGTTGTCCCAGTCCTTCCCTAGTGTAATGACCCTCTTTAGTTTGTACTGCCGTGACAGGAGAGGAGCAGAGCTTCACGATGCTATTCACAGTAACTCATCTGTATTATTACCCATCTCCTTTGAAGTTTTACCTCGTAGAAGAAAAGCTTTGAGAGAGAGAGAGGCGTTCGAGTGCTGCAAACCGTTTCTCTCTCTTGAAGTCTCGGCTCTGAATTATCACCATTGCCCTGTAGAGTAGCTGGTAGAAAATATAACTCTGAATAAATAAACACTTTTGTTAATGTTTTTTTTAATGAAACGCTACACTGGGGGTGTGCCGTCTGGAAGTGCTGAAGTGGCAGAGAGGGAGAGATACTAGAGGATGCGTCCCTTTTTACCTATGGGCCCTAGTCAAAAGCAGCCTAGAGAGGCTAGAGAGTTGTCTCTTATTGATCAAAGCCCCGTTTGGTGACGAGGCGTGGAGAGGCTGCGGTTGTCGAGGCGATGGTTCTTCAGGGCTGCAGCTTTGACAGACGCAGCTGCTGGATGCAGCCTGGAGCCGAGGGAGGGGAGGGAGTGGGTGTGCATGATCTCAAAAACTCAAGTAGGGCTGGTACGGTAATTGTATAACCGTGACGATGAAGAACGTAAATAAATAATCAATAACCATCATAACTGCTGTAATATGAAAACATTATTGTATTTTTAAGTAACTATATCCAATAAACCCTATAGCAGTAGTGTAAATGAATGATTATTCTTAACGATAGCTTTTCTACCTTAATCTGTCAAACTGTCTCCATCTCCTTCCTCGAACGATCTCTCCCTTTGAAGCTGTAACATGGTCTGCATCTATAGCCTACTATGCAGGGCAGGCTACAGTGTCTTGCGAAAGTATTCACCCCCCTTGGCATTTTTCCTATTTTGTTGCCTTACAACCTGGAATTAAAATAGATTTTTGGGGGGGTTGTATCATTTGATTTACACAACATGCCTACTGAAGATGCAAAATATTTTTAATTGTGAAACAAACAAGAAATAAGACGAAAAAATTGAAAAGTTAAGTGTGCATAACTATTCACCTTCCCCCCCAAAGTCAATACTTTGTAGAGCCACCTTTTTCAGCAATTACAGCTGCAAGTCTCTTGGGGTATGTCTCTATAAGCTTGGCACATCTAGCCACTGGGATTTTTGCCCATTCTTCAAGGCAATACTGCTCCAGCTCCTTCAAGTTGGATGGGTTCAGCTTTAAGTCATACCACAGATTCTCAATTCAGGTTCTGGGCTTTGACGAGGCCATTCCAAGACATTTAAATGTTTCCCCTTAAACCGATCGAGTATTGCTTTAGCAGTATGCTTAGGGTCATTGTCCTGCTGGAAGGTGAACCTCCGTCCCAGTCTCAAATCTCTCGAAGACAGAAACAGGTTTCCCTCAAGAATTTCCCTGTATTTAGCGCCATCCATCATTCCTTCATTTTGGACCAGTTTCCCAGTACCTGTCGATGAAAAACACCCCCACGTTATGATACTGCAACCACCATGCTTCACTGTGGGGATGGTGTTCTCGGGGTGATGAGAGGCGTTGGGTTTGTGCCAGATATAGCGTTTTTCTTGATGGCCAAAAAGCTCAATTTTAGTCTCATCTGACCAGAGTACCTTCTTCCATATGTTTGGGGAGTCTCCCACAACACCAAACGTGTTTGCTTATTTTGTTCTTTAAGCAATGGCTTTTTTCTGGCCACTCTTCCGTAAAGCCCAGCTCTGTGGAGTGTACGGCTTAAAGTAGTCCTATGGACAGATACTCCACCTTCAATCACCTTCAAGATTATCTTTGGTCTCTTTGTTGCCTCTCTGATTAATGCCCTCCTAGCCTGGTCCGTGAGTTTTGGTGGGCAGCCCTCTCTTGGCAGGTTTGTTGTGGGGCCATATTCTTTCAATTTTTTTATAATAGATTTAAATGGTGCTCCGTGGGATGTTCAAAGTTTCAGATATTTTTTTATTTATCCAACCCTGATTTGTTCTTCTCCACAACTTTGTCCCTGAGCTGTTTGGAGAGCTCCTTGGTCTTCATGGTGTTGCTTGCTTGGTGGTGCCCCTTGCTTAGTGGTGTTGCAGACTCTGGGGCCTTTCAGAACAGGTGTATAAATACTGAGATCATGTGACAGATCATGTGACACTTGGATTGCACACAGGTGGACTTTATTTAACTAAT
Source organism: Salvelinus alpinus (assembly GCF_045679555.1). Taxonomy (NCBI): domain Eukaryota; kingdom Metazoa; phylum Chordata; class Actinopteri; order Salmoniformes; family Salmonidae; genus Salvelinus; species Salvelinus alpinus. The sequence continues at coordinate 15,194,942 of NC_092114.1, read as the reverse complement.
TATGTGACTTCTGAAGGTAATTGGTTGCACCAGATCTTATTTATGGGCTTCATAGCAAAGGGGGGGAAATACATATGCACGCACCACTTTTCCTTTTTTTTTTCTCAAATTAAAAAAAATATATATTGCTTTTTCATTTAGCTTCACCAATTTGGACTATTTTGTGTATGTCCATTACATCAAATCCAAATTAAAATCAATTTAAATTACAGGTTGTAATGCAACAAAATAGGAAAAACGCCAAGGGGGATGAATACTTTTGCAAGGCACTGTATATGTTTTATCCTGTTGGTAAAGATGCCAAAAGTATGCTAAAAGCCACCATCTCCGGCTGAAATGAACTACCAAATGCCATTCTTGGTAAGTGTGGACATTTCTAAGTGAATGTGAATCTGAGAGAAGTTGAAATCCATGCTAGGCTAGCAAACGTCATAATATACACTCACCGGCCAGTTTATTAGGTACACCCATCCAGTACCAGGTCAGAACCCCCCCTTTGCCTTCAGAACAACCTGAATTCTTCGGGGCATGGATTCTATAAGGTGTCGGAAACATTCATTGCTCAATTGGTATCAAAAGACCTAATGTGTGCCAGGAAAACATTCCCCACACCAGTACACCACCCACACCAGTACACCACCCACACCAGTACTCCACCCACACCAGTACTCCACCCACACCAGTACTCCACCCACACCAGTACTCCACCCACACCAGTACTCCACCCACACCAGTACACCACCCACACCAGTACACCACCCACACCAGTACACCACCCACACCAGTACTCCACCCACACCAGTACTCCACCCACACCAGTACTCCACCCACACCAGTACACCACCCACACCAGTACACCACCCACTCCAGTACTCCACCCACACCAGTACTCCACCCACACCAGTACTCCACCCACACCAGTACACCACCCACACCAGTACACCACCCACACCAGTACACCACCCACACCAGTACACCACCCACACCAGTACTCCACCCACACCAGTACTCCACCCACACCAGTACACCAGTACTCCACCCACACCAGTACACCACCCACACCAGTACACCAGTACTCCACCCACACCAGTACTCCACCCACACCAGTACTCCACCCACACCAGTACTCCACCCACACCAGTACACCACCCACACCAGTACTCCACCCACACCAGTACTCTAGCCACACCAGTACACCACCCACACCAGTACACCACCCACACCAGTACACCAGTACTCCACCCACACCAGTACTCCACCCACACCAGTACTCCACCCACACCAGTACTCCACCCACACCAGTACACCACCCACACCAGTACTCCACCCACACCAGTACTCTAGCCACACCAGTACACCACCCACACCAGTACTCCACCCACACCAGTACTCCACCCACACCAGTACTCTAGCCACACCAGTACTCCACGCACACCAGTACTCCACCCACACCAGTACTCCACCCACACCAGTACTCTAGCCACACCAGTACTCCACCCACACCAGTACTCCACCCACACCAGTACTCTAGCCACACCAGTACTCTAGCCACACCAGTACTCCACCCACACCAGTACTCCACCCACACCAGTACTCCACCCACACCAGTACTCTAGCCACACCAGTACTCCACCCACACCAGTACTCCACCCACACCAGTACTCCACCCACACCAGTACTCTAGCCACACCAGTACACCACCCACACCAGTACTCCACCCACACCAGTACTCCACCCACACCAGTACTCTAGCCACACCAGTACTCCACCCACACCAGTACTCCACCCACACCAGTACTCTAGCCACACCAGTACACCAGTACTCCACCCACACCAGTACTCCACCCACACCAGTACTCCACCCACACCAGTACTCCACCCACACCAGTACACCACCCACACCAGTACACCACCCACACCAGTACACCACCCACACCAGTACACCAGTACTCCACCCACACCAGTACTCCACCCACACCAGTACTCCACCCACACCAGTACTCCACCCACACCAGTACACCACCCACACCAGTACTCCACCCACACCAGTACTCTAGCCACACCAGTACACCACCCACACCAGTACTCCACCCACACCAGTACTCCACCCACACCAGTACTCCACCCACACCAGTACTCTAGCCACACCAGTACTCCACCCACACCAGTACTCTAGCCTGTACCAGGCAGGATGGGTCCATGGATTGATGATGCTTATGCCAAATCCTGACTCTGCTATCAGCATGACGCAACAGGAACCGTGATTCGGCGAAGCAGGCAATGTTTTTCCACTCCTCAATTGTCTCCTGTTGGTGATGGCGTGCCCACTGGAGACTCTTCTTCTTGTTATTAACTGGTAGGAACCCAGTGTTGGTTATGGCGTGCCCACTGGAGACTCTTCTTCTTGTTATTAACTGGTAGGAACCCAGTGTTGGTGATGGCGTTCCCACTGGAGACTCTTCTTCTTGTTATTAACTGGTAGGAACCCAGTGTTGGTGATGGCGTTCCCACTGGAGACTCTTCTTCTTGTTATTAACTGGTAGGAACCCAGTGTTGGTGATGGCGTTCCCACTGGAGACTCTTCTTCTTGTTATTAACTGGTAGGAACCCAGTGTTGGTGATGGCGTTCCCACTGGAGACTCTTCTTCTTGTTATTAACTGGTAGGAACCCAGTGTTGGTGATGGCGTTCCCACTGGAGACTCTTCTTCTTGTTATTAACTGGTAGGAACCCAGTGTTGGTGATGGCGTTCCCACTGGAGACTCTTCTTCTTGTTATTAACTGGTAGGAACCCAGTGTTGGTGATGGCGTTCCCACTGGAGACTCTTCTTCTTGTTATTAACTGGTAGGAACCCAGTGTTGGTGATGGCGTTCCCACTGGAGACTCTTCTTCTTGTTATTAACTGGTAGGAACCCAGTGTTGGTGATGGCGTTCCCACTGGAGACTCTTCTTCTTGTTATTAACTGGTAGGAACCCAGTGTTGGTGATGGCGTTCCCACTGGAGACTCTTCTTCTTGTTATTAACTGGTAGGAACCCAGTGTTGGTGATGGCGTTCCCACTGGAGACTCTTCTTCTTGTTATTAACTGGTAGGAACCCAGTGTTGGTGATGGCGTTCCCACTGGAGCCGCTTCTTCTTGTTTTCAGCTGGTAGGAACCCAGTGTTGGTGATGGCGTGCCCACTGGAGACTCTTCTTCTTGTTTTCAGCTGGTAGGAGTGGAACCCGGTGTGGTCGTCTGCTGCAAATCGCCCATCCGTGACAAGGATCAACGAGGTGCGCGTTCCAAGATGCCGCTCTACACACCACTGTTGTACTGTGCCGTTATTCTGTCTGGTTGCGGCCCACCTGTTAGCTTGTGCGATTCTTGCCATTCTCCTTCGACCTCTCTCATCTGTGAGCTGTTTCCCACCACAGGACTGGCGGTGCCCGGTAAACCCAAGACAATGTCTGTGTGTGAAAAGCAGCTCAGGAGGGCAGACATTTCAGAGATACTGGATCTGACACTACTGGCACACGGACGATCATACCACCCTCAACGTCGGTTAGGTCAATCATTTGGCCTATCTAACGTTCAATGGAACTTAAGGCCTCGATGCCTGTCTGTCTGCTTTATATAGCAAGCCAAGGCCACCTAATAAACTGTATGTGCGCAACAGCTGCAACTGCATGGCCGCGTGATAGACTTGTTTACCGCGGTTGCTAAGCAACGGACAACAAGGTGCTACTGCTGCTGCTGGAAGCAGCGCTGCAGACAGAGAGGAGAAAATAGTTCTAACGGTGACCGTGGACATTTGCTTGACAATTGACCTGCTTCTAGGGCTGTCTCCCAAATGGCAACCTATTTTATTTCCTATTATGGGCCCTGCTTTGAAAGTAGTGCACGATATAGGGGAATAGAGGGCCCTTTGGAACGCTAACTATTACAGATCTGTTATGTCTCTCCTTAGCTCGTCACAGAGATCAGGTAGAGAGAGAGAGAGAGCCTCCTCTCCTTCCTTCCTCCATATTCCCTCGCTGTCAAGCCTTCTGCCAGAACCCTTCCTGTCAAGCCCTGTTCATTACCCTTCCTGTCAAGCCCTGTTCAGCACCCTTCCTGTAAAGCCCTGTTCAGCACCCTTCCTGTCAAGCCCTGTTCAGCACCCTTCCTGTTAAGCCCTGTTCAGCACCCATCCTGTCAAGCCCAGTTCAGCAACCTTCCTGTCAAGCTCTGTTCAGCACCCTTCCTGTTAAGCCCTGTTCAGCACCCTTCCTGTCAAGCCCTGTTCAGCACCCTTCCTGTTAAGCCCTGTTCAGCACCCTTCCTGTAAAGCCCTGTTCAGCACCCTTCCTGTCAAGCCCTGTTCAGCACCCTTCCTGTCAAGCCCCGTTCAGCACCCTTCCTGTTAAGCCCTGTTCAGCACCCTTCCTGTCAAGCCCTGTTCAGCACCCTTCCTGTCAAGCCCTGTTCAGCACCCTTCCTGTTAAGCCCCGTTCAGCACCCTTCCTGTTAAGCCCTGTTCAGCACCCTTCCTGTTAAGCCCTCTTCCAGCACCCTTCCTGTCAAGCCCTGTTCAGCACCCTTCCTGTTAAGCCCTGTTCAGCACCCTTCCTGTCAAGCCCTGTTCAGCACCCTTCCTGTCAAGCCCTGTCCAGCACCCTTCCTGTTAAGCCCTCTTCCAGCACCCCTGTCTAAAGTGATGCCCATTAATAATTCCCTTTCTAGACTCAGACAGCATGAAAACATCCTCTCTCTCTCTGCATTCAGGATGAACTAGAAAAACACACAGACCCCATCTCTCATATTTTATTACAATGGAAACTGATTTCCTCCATTTCATCAGGCACTCAGGTGTGTGTGTGTGTGTGTGTGTGTGTGTGTGTGTGTGTGTGTGTGTGTGTGTGTGGGGGTCTGTGTGTGTTTGTGTGTGTGTGTGTTTGTGTGTGTGTGTGTTTGTGTCTGCGTCTGCTAATAATACGGCGCTCCACCACCGTTGTGATTGAAAAAGCTTCTTCCACATTCCCTAAACACACAAGTGGTGATCTCCACCCTGCTACCACGAAAATACTTTCACCTTGCCACCAAACAGCGAGCGGGTGACTGCAAAGCATTTCCCGGGACTGTGTCTCAAAACCTAATGTCTTTGGCTCGAGGATTGGACAGGTTTTTGACAGAGTTGTTTATTTGCCATGCGACGAGAGACGACGCTCCAAATGAACGTCCTCTACAGAACAGAGGCAAGGGCCAATTTGTCCCAAAATACAAATTGGCCCTTGCCGCTGTTCTGTAGAGAACATTCCTTTGGAGCGTCGTCTCTCGTCGCATGGCAAATAAACAACTCTGTCAGAAACCTGTCCAATCCTTTTAAAAACCTCCATATCAATGGAGTGGGAGAGAAAATGATTATGTTATTGAGCCAAATTACGAGGGTGGAGGGATTTTATCATAAAGTGGACCTGTCCAATGTGATTTTTTGTTGTTGTCAAAGGGTAGAAACTGGTAGATGTCTGGAACTCAGTCCAGACATGGCAGGCTCCTGGGCCAACAGAATGGGGGTGGATGGATACAGGAGGGGTGCATGTTGGCTGGCTGGCTGGCTGGCTGCCTGGCTGGCTGGCTGGCAGGCAGGCTGGTTGGTTGGCTGGCTGGCTGGCTGGCAGGCTGGTTGGTTGGCTGGCTGGTTGGTTGGCTGGCTGGCTGGCTGGCTGGCAGGCTGGTTGGTTGGCTGGCTGGCTGGATGGCTGGCAGGCTGGTTGGCTGGCTGGCAGGCTGGTTGGTTGGCTGGCTGGCTGGCTGGCTGGCTGGTTGGTTGGTTGGTTGGCTGGCTGGCGTGTGTTTGCGTACCCGTGTGAGTGTTTGTCGTGTTTGTACCCTGGTGACTTCTTAGCGAGATGAGAGGAACATCTGACCTGTACCCAGATAGACCCCGCCCACTGGGAGACAGGAAGTCAACCTGGTGCTCCCAGCTGTGTACACCAACCCTTCCTCACTCACCCATTCTTTCTTTTCTCTATTGTGTTATTGACTGTACGCTTGTTTATTCCTATGTGTAACTCTGTGTTGTTGTTTGTGTTGCACTGCTGTGCTTTATCTTGGCCAGGTCACAGTTGTAAATGAGAACTTACAACTTAACTAGCCTACCTGGTTAAATACAGGTGAAATAAAATAAAACTGTTCTAAGCCCTCCTCCTCTCTCTTCCTCCAGACGTCTCAGGAGTTTCTGAACCAGCTGATGTCTAAGTTGGGGGGTAAGAACCCAGAGGAGACGGGGGGGTTCCAGGAGGCCCCTCTGGCCTACGATGCTGTGTGGGCCCTGGCTCTGGCCCTCAACAAGACCGTTGGCCCCCTGAAGGCCAAGGGCCGCAGGCTGGAAGACTTCAACTACAACAACCGAGATATCACCGCCGAGATCTACCGTGCTCTCAACACCAGCTCATTCGAAGGAGTGTCGGTGAGTATCGTATATGTAACCACAGAGAGAGGATGGACGTGAGAGAGAGAGAGAGAGAGAGAGAGAGAGAGAGAGAGAGAGAGAGAGAGAGAGAGAGAGAGAGAGAGAGAGAGGGAGAGAGAGAGAGAGAGAGAGAGAGAGAGAGAGAGAGAGAGAGAGAGAGAGAGAGAGAGAGAGAGAGAGAGAGAGAGAGAGAGAGAGAGAGAGAGAGAGAGGTTAAGGGGATCCCCCAGCAACATCATAATTAACACGGGCACAACAACCTGGCCACAGCAGTCAAGGGAGTGATTGAAAAAGTTTCTTCCACATTCCCTAACACACAAGTAGTGATCTCCACCCTGCTACCACAAAAATACTTTCACCTTGCCACCATAGATTGGGTGAATGCAAGATTTCCCGGGACTGTGTCTCAAAACCTAATGTCTACATGACCCACCACTCTACCCTGGACTTGAACAGTCTTTACGACCAGTGCCACTTCCACAAGGAAGCACTCCCCACCTTTTCCAGGGCCCTGAAGGACATCCCCCTCAAACACAGCCCCAACACCTCCCACAGGAGCAACAGAGCAACGGACACCCCGCCTGACCAGCGAGACACCCTCCCGAAGGCCCCCAAGGAAGCCACTGTATTCCCACTGGTCAATCCAAAATGGGAATAACAGGGAGTGAGAGGAGAGAGTGAGTGTGTGAGAGAGAGGAACAGAAAGAGAGAAAAAACAGAAAGAGAGATGAATTCTCCAGACAGAGCTATACCTTATCCCCTGACACCATGAGGTAGACACATGAGAGACAGAAAGAGAGACAGAAAGAGAGAAAGAGAGAAAGAGAGGCAGAGAGAGAGAGAGAGGCAGAGAGGCAGAGAGACAGAGAGACAGAGACAGAGAGAGAGAGAGAGACAGAGAGAGAGACCGAGAGACAGAGAGAGAGAGGCAGAAAGGAAGAGAGACAGAGAGACAGAGAGAGAGAGAGAGAGAGACAGAGAGAGACAGACAGAGAGACAGAGAGAGACAGAGAGAGACAGACAGTGAAATAGATAGACCCTAGGTATGCAGACTCTATCTTTCCCTTGACCCGTCGCTGCACCTAAACTCAATATGACCGACTGATTAGATAATCGAGAATATGAAATACTATAAAAACATCCCTATAAAGGACAACGTGCTTCCAGCTTTCCTCTGCCTCTGAGTTGAACTAACATCGGCCAGTATGAAGGCCATGCACCGAGAGAACTCACGCCAAGAGAACCTACACCCAGGCCACAGCATCACCAGCCACATACCAACCACCTAAGACCCCCCCAAGCAAACCCTGGCCACACTCTATATGCCCCCCCCCCCCCCCATATCAGACCCCTTCATTTTACATGTCTAGAAATGAATAAGAAAAATACATCATCATTTTTTCTATTAATTTACCCCCAATAGAATCCCCATACATTATTGAAGACAGCTTCTCCACCAAGCTGTCTTCAATAATTCACCATGACAGCGCAATACACAAGGGGTGGAACAGTGGCAAAGGTACCCACAGGACAAACAGAATAATATTAGGCTGAGGAGAGATTAAATAGCATTAATACAACAACATAAAATTCTAAACTCACCTTTAGTTTACAAAGTTAAACAGATGTATTTTTTCTTCATAATAAGCAGGAGTGATAAGGGGGAGATCAACAATTTCCAGGCCCAGGGACATGTACTAGTCTGTGGAGACCGAAATGCCAGAACTGGACAAGATCTTGACACTTTCAGCACAAAGGGGGACGAACACCTACCTGGAGGTGACACCATTCCCTCCAAAATACTGTATGTCCCCCTGAACACAATTATGACAAAACAACCCCCCCAGAAATAGATCACAACTCCCTGCAGCTCTGTCGCACACTGGGTCTGTAATAAGTCAATGGTAGGCTACGAGGGGACTTCTATGGTAGGTACACCTACAGCTCATCCCCTGGCAGTGATACTGCTGACTACTTTATCACGGACCTCAACCCAGAGTCTCTCAGAGCGTTCACAGTCAGTCCACTGACTCCCCTATCAGATCACAGCAAAATCACACTCTACTTGAACAGAGCAGTACTCAATCACGAGACGTCAACGCCAAAGGAACTGCAGGGCATTAATTAAGACTATAGATGGAAGGACAGTAGTGCAGAAACCGACCAAAAAACAATTATGCAACAACAACTTCAAATTCTGGACAAAACATTTCACTGTAATAGTGAAAGTAGAAACTTGGCAGTAAAAAGCCTGAATAGTATATTTGACCTTTCAGCCTCCCTATCAAATATAAAAAAGAAAGCAAACAACTTAAGAAAATGGTCAACAAGGACACATGGTTTGATGAAGATTGCAAAAACCTAAGAAATAAATTAACAAACCTGTCCAGCCAAAAACATGGAGACCCAGAAAATCTACGAGTCTACAGCTTCACTATGGTGAAACACTACAACAATACAGAAATACACTACGGAAAAAGAAGGAACAGCACGTCAGAAAATCTGCTCAAAGTCATTGAAGAATCCATAGAATCTAACTACTTCTGGGAAAATTGGAAAACACTAAACAAACAACAACACGAAGAGTTATCTATCCAAAACGGTGATGTATGGATAAACCACTTCTTCATAGAACAAACAGCAAAAATATATACCTGATCAATTACAAATCTTAGAATCAGCTATTAAAGACTACCAAAACCCACTGAATTCTCCTATTACATTGAATGAACTACAGGACAAAATACGAACCCTCCAACCCCAAAAGGCCTGTGGTGTTAATGGTATCCTCAATGAAAAAAAGCTTTTGACTCAATTGGGCATGAGGGTCTGCTATACAAATTGATGTATAGCGATGTTGGAGGGAAAAAGATATGACATTATAGAATCCATGTAAACAAACAACATTTTCTACAGGGCTGTGGGGTGAGACAGGTATGCAGTGCTTGAGCCCCACCCTGTTCAACATGTACGGTATATCAATGAATTGGCGAGGGCACGAAAACAGTCTGCAGCACCCAGCCTCACCTTACTAGAGTCAAATATCTACTGTTTGTTGATGATCTCGTGCTTCTGTCCCCAACCAAGGAGGGCCTACAGCAGCACCTAGATCTTCTGCACAGATTCTATCAGACCTGGGCCCTGACAGTAAATCTCAGTAAGACCAAAATAATGGTGTTCCAGAAAAGGTCCAGTTGCCAGGAACACAAATACAAATTCCATCTAGACACCGTTGCCCTGGAGCACACAAGAATTATACATACCTCGGCCTAAACATCAGCACCCCAGGTAACTTCCACAAAGCTGTGAACAATCTAATAAACAAAGCAAGAAGGGCCTTCTATGCCATCAAAAGGAACATAAAATTCAACATCCCAATTGGGATCTGGCAAAGAACACTTGAATCAGTTATAAAACCCATTACCCTTTATGGTTGTGAGGACTGGGGTCCGCTCACAAACCAAGAATTCACAAAATGCGACAAGCACCAAATTGAGTCTTTGCATACAGAATTCTGCAAAAACTTCCGCTGTGTACTATGTAAAACACCAAATAATTCATGCAGAGTAGAATTAGGACGATACCCGCTAATGATCAAAATCCAGAAAATGAGCGGTTAAATTCTACAACCACCTAAAAGGAAGTGATTCCCAAACCTTCCATAACAAAGTCATCACCTACAGAGAAATGAACCTGGAGAAGAGTCCCCTAAGCAAGCTGGTCCTGGGGCTCTGTTCACAAACAGACCCCACAGAGCCCCAGGACAGCAACACAATTAGACCCAACCAAATCATGTGAAAACAAAAAGATAATTACTTGACACATTGGAAAGAATTAACAAAAAAACTGAGAAAAGTAGAATGTTATTTGGCCCTAAACAGAGAGTACACAGTGGCAGAATACCTGACCACTGTGACTGACCCAAACTTAAGGAAAGCTTTGACTATGTACCGACTCAGTGAGCATAGCCTTGCTATTGAGAAAGGCCGCCGTAGGCAGACCTGTCTCTGAAGAGAAAACAGGCTATGTGCTCACTGCCCATAAAATGAGGTGGAAACTGAGCTGCACTTCCTAACCTCCTGCCCAATGTATGACCATACTAGAGACACATATTTCACTCAGATTACACACACCCACAAAGAATTTGAAAATTAATCTCATTTTGATAAACTCTCATGTCTATTAGGTGAAATACCACAGTGTGCAATCACAGCAGCATTATGTGTGACCTTTTGTCACAAGAAAAGGGAAACCAGTGAAGAACAAACACCATTGTAAATACAACCCATATTTATGTTAATTTATTTTCCATGTTGTACTTTAACTATTTGCACATCATGACAACACTGTATATAGCCCTAATATGACATTTGAAATGTCTCTATTCCTTTGAAAGTATGTGAACTTACTGCTCAGTTTTGATTGTTTATTTCACTTTTGTTTATTATCTATTTCACTTGCTTTGGCAATGTAAACATATGTTTCCCATGCCAATAACGCCCATTGAATTGAGAAAGAGAGACAGCCAGATAGACGGCCATCGAGAGAGAGACATACACAGAGAAAGAGAGAGAGATAGATAGAGAGGCACAGAGAGAGAGAGATCGAGAAAGAAAGCGATGGAGATAGAGAGAGAAACAAAGAGAGAGAGAGAGGGAGACACAGAGAGAAAGACGGACAGCAAGAGAGAGACACAGAGACAGAAAGACAAACAGAGAGATTCAGACTGAGAAAGAGAGAGACACAGAGAGCGAGAGAGAGCGAGAGACAGACAGAGATGCGAGAGAGACCCAGATAACAACAAACGTTGCCACAACTTTAGAGAACGTTCCCTTACGTGTCTCATAAGGTCATTACTTACCGTTTTCATAGGAGAGTTCTAGTGATGTGCAAGGACTGTTTCCAAGAGATCATCCCCTTAATGTAAACAGAACGTCTTTAGGGAAGAATATTCTCCTAAACCTCAGAAAACTGAAAACATGAACGTTCTTGCAATGTTCCCAAGAAACATGTCTAGAACATTAATAGCTTATGTTCTGAGAACATTGCAACCACGTTCTGGGTATGTTTGGTGTGTGACGTTGATGGAATATTCTCCTAAACGTCAGAAAACTGAAAGAGAGAGAGAGGTGTTAAACTGTATACCACTTCCATTTTTTTTATCTTCGTTATTTTTCTTCCTACAGGGCCATGTTGTGTTTGATGCCCAGGGTTCTAGAATGGCCTGGACTCTTATTGAGCAGCTGCAAGGTACAGTACTCTCTCTCCTCCTCATGTATACAATAAATAACTACAAATGTCCTCACGGCTGGTGACATCTTGTCATTTTGAACATTAAACATCGGTATGGCATCAATCTTGGATCCGGGTAGTAGCATTTGTGGTGTACTAGCGTGGATGGCCAGTGCCCAAAATCCTTCAGTTCCATCCCTGAGTCCATAATCATGAGTATAAACCATATATAGTGCTCTAGAAAGTATTCACCTTGACTTATTCCACATTTTGTTGTGTTGTTGGATTAAATCAATGTTTATTTTCTTCACACAATACCTCGTAATGACAAATTGAAAACTTGCTATTATAAATGTTAGCAAATTCATTGAATATGAAATACAGAAATATATAATTTACATACAGGATCAGTCAAAAGTTTGGACACACCTACTCATTCAAAGGTTTTTCTTTATTTTTACTATTCTACATTGTAGAATAATAGTGAAGATAAGAAAACTACGAAATAACACATATGGAATCATGTAGTAACCAAAAAAGTGTTAAACAAATTTAAATATATTTTATATTTGAGATTCTTCAAAGTAGCTACCCTTTGCCTTGATGACAGCTTTGCACACTCTTGGCATTCTCTCAACCAGCTTCACCTGGAATGCTTTTCCAACAGTCTTGAAGGAGTTCCCACATATGCTGAGCACTGTTGGCTGCTTTTCCTTCACTCTGCGGTTCAACTCATCCCAAACCATCTCAATTGGGTTAAGGTCGTGTGATTGTGGAGGCCACGTCATCTGATGCAGCACTCCATCACTCTCCTTCTTGGTCAAATAGCCCTTACATAGCCTAGAGGTGTGTTGGGTCATTGTCCTGTTGCAAAACAAATGATAGTCCAACTAAGCGCAAACCAGATGGGATGGTGTATCCCTGCAGGATGCTGTGGTAGCCATGCTGGTTAAGTGTGCCTTGAATTCTAAATAAACCACAGACAATGTCACCAGCTAAGCACTATCACACCTCCTCCTCCATGCTCCACTATAGGGATGGTGCCTGGTTTCCTCCAGACGTGACACTTGGCATTCAGGCCAAATAGTTTAATCTTGGTTTCATCAGACCAGAGAATCTTTCTCATGGTCTGAGAGTCCTTTAGATGCCTTTTGGCAAACTCCAAGCCGGCTGTCATGTGCCTTTTACTGAGGAGTGGCTTCTGTCTGGCCACTCTATCATAAAGTCCTGATTTGTGGCGTCCTGCATAGATGGTTTACCTTCTGGAAGGTTCTCCCATCTCCACAAAGGAACTCTGGAGGTCTGTCACAGCGACCATCGGGTTCTTGGTCACCTCCCTGACCAAGGCCCTTCTTCCCCCCCGATTGCTCAGTTTGTCCGGGCAGCCAGCTCTAGGAAGAGTCTTGATGGTTCCAAACTTCTTCCATTTAAGAATGATGGATGCCACTGTGTTTTGGGGGACCGTCAATGCTGCAGAAATGTTTTGGCACCCTTCCCCAGATCTGTGCCTCGACACAATCCTGTCTCTGAGCTCTACGGACAATTCCTTCAACGTCATTGCTTGGTTTTTGCTCTGACATGCACTGTTAACTGTGGGACCTTATATAGACAGGTGTGTACCTTTCCAAATCATGTCCAATCAATTGAATTTACCACTGGTGGACTCCAATCAAGTTGTAGAAACATCTCAAGGATGATCAATGGAAACAGGATGCACCTGAGCTCAATTTCGAGACTCATAGCAAAGGGTCTGAATACGGATGTAAATAAGGTATTTCTGTTTTTTATTTGCAATACATTTGCAAAAATGTCTAAAAACCTGTTTGCACTTCGTCATTATGGTGTATTGTGTTTAGATTGATGAGGGAAAACATGTATTTAATCAAATTTGGAATCAAGTTGTAACGTAACAACATTTGGAAAAAGGGAAGGGGTCTGAATCCTAATGCACTGTGCAGTAAACTTTAATCCTGTTTACACAATGTAAACAGTACGTTCTGCCATTGGTATCTTATAACCTATATATACCTTATAACCTATAACTTTAACCATTTGACAAGTGTAGATTTATCGAATTCTGTTTTTTATTCTCTACCAATCACAATCCATTTACACATTGCTGACAAGTATTTCATAAAAATACAATATGTTCCATATACTGAATTTACTAACAATATGAGGTTTCTTATCTCCACTGAAACTCCTCATGTTTTGAGGGGGTTTGGCTTCTGTGTGTGTGTGTTGACGGGTTAGGTTTATGTGTGTGTGTGTGTGTGTGTGTGTGTGTGTGTGTGTGTGTGTGTGTGTGTGTGTGTGTGTGTGTGTGTGTGTGTGTGTGTGTGTGTGTGTGTGTGTGTGTGTGTGTGTGTGTGTGTGTGTGTGTGTGTGTGTGTGTGTGTGTGTGTGTGTGTGTGTGTGTGTGTGTGTGTGTGTGTGTGTGTGTGTGTGTGTGTGTGTGTGTTGAGGGGATAGGTTTATGCCCAGACACATCTGTTCAGTAAGTCTCATGAACAATAAGGGTCTCAATATTGTCCCCTGGCGCAGCTGTACTTACTCATATACAATTATAGCAGAAAAAAATTAAATGAACATGTGCATAAAAAGTTAATAGCTCCTTAAATATTTCAGTCAATGTTGGAGGGTTTCCCTAATGAGCTATTCTGAAAGGTATCAGTTCTTCTTGCAATTACAATAAACCCGAAAGCCCAGTGCTTTAGTTTAGCATAAACGCTGCTACAGTCATGTTTTAAAAATCTCCATGAGGAGAGAGACAGACAGAGACGAGAGGGAGAGGGAGACGGAGACGAGAGAGAGAGAGACGGAGACGAGAGGGAGAGAGCGAGAAAGAGAGAGAGACAGACAGAGACGAGAGGGAGAGGGAGAGAGCAAGAAAGAGAGAGAGACAGACAGAGACGAGAGAGAGAGAGAGAGAGAGAGAGAGAGAGAGAGAGAGAGAGAGAGAGAGAGAGAGAGAGAGAGAGAGAGAGAGAGAGAGAGAGAGAGAGAGAGAGAGAGAGAGAGAGAGAGAGAGAGAGAGAGAGAGGCAGAGACGAGAGGGAAAGGGAGAGAGCGAGAGACAGACAGACAGACAGACAAAGATCAAGAGAGAGAATGACAGACAAATAGACAGACAGACAGAGATGAGAGAGAGACCCAGATAGCAACAAACATTCCCACAACTTCAGAGGGGGAAGAGAGACAGAGATACAGAGACAGAGATATAGAGAGACAGATATACAGAGACCGAGATATAGAGAGACAGAGAGAGAGAGAAACAAAACAAAACAAACAAACCAAAACAAAGGTCTTTTCATGTTTTGTCGATTTCAAAAAAGCTTTTGACTCAATTGGGCATAAGGGTCTGCTATACAAATTGATGGATAGCGATGTTGGGGTATAAAGATACGACATTATAGAATCCATGTAAACAAACAACAAGTGTGGGGTTAAAATTGACAAAAAA
Organism: Salvelinus alpinus; assembly: GCF_045679555.1. Lineage (NCBI taxonomy): Eukaryota > Metazoa > Chordata > Actinopteri > Salmoniformes > Salmonidae > Salvelinus > Salvelinus alpinus. The sequence goes on along the minus strand of NC_092114.1, from coordinate 15,179,815 downwards.
CACACACATTTCTTTCCACAGTGCCGTGGGGTGAGACAGGGATGCAGCTTAAGCCCCTCCCTCTTCAACATATATATCAACGAATTGGCGAGCGCACTGGTGAACAGTTCGCACTGGCGAATTGTCGAACAGTCTGCAGCACCCGGCCTCACACTACTAGAATCTGAAGTCAAATGTCTGATTCATCATGGGGAGCAATTTCCAAATACCTGAAGGTACCACGTTCATCTGTACAAGGAAGGAGATGCATTCTGTCTCCTAGAGATGCACGTACTTTGGTGCGAAAAGTGCAAATCAATCCCAGAACAACAGCAAAGGACCTTGTGAAGATGCTGGAGGAAACAGTTACAAAAGTATCTATATCAACAGTAAAACGAGTCCTATATCGACATAACCTGAAAGCCCGCTCAGCAAGGAAGAAGCCACTGCTCCAAATCCGAACTAAAAAAGCCAGACTACGGTTTGCAACTGCACATGGTGACAAAGATCGTACTTTTTGGAGAAATGTCCTCTGGTCTGATGAAACAAAAATAGAACTGTTTCGCCATAATGACCATTGTTATGTTTGGAGGAAAAAGGGGGAGGCCTGCAAGCCGAAGAACACCATCCCAACTGTGAAGCACGGGGGTGGCAGCATCATGTTGTGGGGGTGCTTTGCTGCAGGAGGGACTGGTGTACTTCACATAATAGATGGCATCATGAGGGAGGAAAATTATGTGAATATATTGAAGCAACATCTCAAGACATCAGTCAGGAAGTTACAGCTTGGTCGCAAATGTGTCTTCCAAATGGACAATGACCCCAAGCACACTTCCAAAGTTGTGGCAAAATGGCTTTAAGGACAACAAAGTCAAGGTATTGGAGTGGCCATCACAAAGCGCGGACCTCAATCCCATAGAAAATTTGTGGGCAGAACTGAAAAAGCATGTGCGAGCAAGGAGGCCTACAAACCTGACTTCGTTACACCAGCTCTGGAGGAATGGGCCAACATTCACCCAACTTATTGTTGGAAGCTTGTGGAAGTGTGTAAACTTCTGACCCACTGGGATTGTGATGAAAAAAATAAAAGCTGAAATAAATAATTCTCTCTACTATTATTCTGACATTTCACATTCCTAAAAGAAAGTGGTGATCCTAACTGACTTAATACAGGGAATTTTTCCTGGGATTAAATGTCAGGAATTGTGAAAAACTGAGTTTAAATGTATTTGGCTAAGGTGTATGTACACTTCTGACTTCAACTGTAAGTGCCTTATATTATATATTATAAATGCCATGCTATTGTTTGAGGAGAGCGCCTAACAACAAAATACTTTTTTTCAACGCGATAGGTTTGATAAATTCACCTCTGAAGGTGAAATGTGTACTTACATTCTGAAATCTTGCTCTGATTTATCATCCAAAGGGTCCCAGAGATAACATGAAGTGTCGTTTTGTTAGATAAAATCCTTTTTCATATCATCACAAGGTCCATATAGCATGCACGATCGATTTAGAATTTCCACTCGTTCAATTTGCAAGAAAGGAATCTGTGAAAATCTTACCCTAAACGTTGTTTGAACGAGTCAAATCACGTTCGTATCTATTCCTCAGAGATCCTAGAAGGTAACAAGACTTCACGATTTCATTAGGGGTGTAGTATATCCTATAGGACACCATATTTGGTCAGAGAGCGATGCCTTCATGGCACACCGATGACGTCGGCGGCCATCACTTGAACGACTGTGTCTTTGTCAAATAAGAACCAATCGGGGTCAAACAAAGCTAGCTAAATAGCCAATGAGCTGAGCGTTACGGGAATATCCGGAAACCATGTATATGTGTTAAAATGTAATTTCTAACCTTGTACGACAGCATGCCTTTTTATTCAGAGTTATGAAGTTATGAAACTGTTTGATTTGCAAATGTTGAACTTATAATATGGCTACTAATACTTGGAAAGCTTAATCAAAGTCCAAGTATACAGGTTTGACGATATTCTTGAAGAAAAATTGAATCAAATTCCATTTTTGATACATTCCAAAAATGGAATTCACGATTTGCCCAAATGTACCTGTGGACTTCACACTAAAACTCTTGTAGGTCAGGCATTCTTCAAGATATCCATCTGAAACTTTGCACTGCTGCCAGCACTATCAGAATTACAAGCGAGAGTTTCTACCATCTTGCATTTCAAAGATGGTGGTAGAAAAAGACTGGTTTGTTTTATTTTGGTATTATCTTTTACCAGATTTATTCTCCTACATTCCTTTCACATTTCCACCATCGTCAAAGTGTTTCCTTTCAAATGGTACCAAGAATATGCATATCCTTGCTTCAGGTCCTGAGCTACAGGCAGTTAGATGTCGTTTAGGCGAAAATTGAAAAAAAGGGGGCTATCCCTAAGAAGTTTTAATTTTAACAGACAGTACACAGTGGCAGAATACCTGACTACTATGGCTGACAAACTTAAGGAAAGCTTTGACTATGTTCAGACTCAGTGAGCATAGCCTTGCTATTGAGAATGGCCGCCGTAGGCAGACCTGGCTCTCAAGAGAAGACAGGCTATGTGCACACTGCCCATAAAATGAGGTGGAAACTGAGCTGCACTTCCTAACCTCCTGCCAAATGTATGACCATATTAGAGACACATATTTCCCTCAGATTACACAGACCCATTAAGAATTTGAAAAGAAGTCAAATTTTGATAAACTCCCATATCTATTGGGTGAAATACCAGTGTGCCATCACAGAAGAAAGATTTGTGACCTGTTCCCACAAGAAAAGGGCCACCAGTGAAGAACAAACACCATTATGTTCAAACAACCCATATTTATGTTTATTTATTTTTGTAACGGCTGACGCTCTCCTCATCCTCGGAAGAGGTGAGGAGAGAAGGATCTTCAGACCAAAACGCAGGCTCAGGGAAATAAGCCATCTTTATTATAAATACGACGGCAACACGAAACAAAACAAAACACTTTCAAAACTACAAAAACAAGAAAACGACGTAGACGACAAAACCTGAAACATGAACTTACTTAACTGAAACGTAAAACTCACGGACAGGAAACAGACTACATCGAAATGAAACAAACCGTAACAGTCCCGTATGGTGCGACAAACACTGACACAGGAGACAACCACCCACAAACAAACACTGTGAACAGCCTACCTAAATATGACTCTCAATTAGAGGAACGCCAAACACCTGCCTCCAATTGAGAGCCATACCAGGCAACCCTAAACCAACATAGAAACAGATAACATAGAATGCCCACCCAAACTCACGTCCTGACCAACTAACACACAAAACTAAACAGAAAACAGGTCAGGAACGTGACATAACCCCCCCCTCAAGATGCGTACTCCGAACGCATCACCAAAAAGTCCAGGGGAGGGTCTGGGTGGGCATCTGACCACGGTGGTGGCTTAGGCTCCGGGCGTGGTTCCCACCCCACCATATTCAATCCCCGCTTCCGTAGCCTCCCCACAATGACCACCCTCCAAATAACCCCACCTAAATTTAGGGGCAACACCAGAATCAAGGACAGCTCTGGGACAAGGTAGCTCAGGACATAGGGATAGCTCAGGACAGAGGGATAGCTTAGGAGAGAGAGGTAGCTCAGGATAAAGAGGTAGCTCAGGATAGAGGGGCAACTCCGGACTGAAGGGCAGCTCCGGACAGAGAGACAGCTCTGGACTGAGGGGCAGTTCTGAATTACTAGCCGCTTCTGGCTGAGGGACAGCTCATGGCTGACTGACGGCTCTGGACGCTCATGGCAGGCTGACGGCTCTGGACGCTCATGGCAGGCTGACGGCTCTGGACGCTCATGGCAGGCTGACGGCTCTGGACGCTCATGGCAGGCTGACGGCTCTGGACGCTCATGGCAGGCTGACGGCTCTGGACGCTCATGGCTCTCTGACGGCTCTGGCTGCTCATGGCTCGCTGACGGCTCTGGCTGCTCATGGCTCGCTGGCGGCTCTGGCTGCTCATGGCTCGCTGGCGGCTCTGGCTGCTCATGGCTCGCTGGCGGCTCTGGCAGATCCTGTCTGGCTGGCGGCTCTGGCAGATCCTGTCTGGCTGGCGGCTCTGGCAGATCCTGTCTGGTTGGCGGCTCTGGCAGATCCTGTCTGGTTGGCGGCTCTGGCAGACCCTGTCTGACGGACGGCTCTAGCGGCTCCTGTCTGGCGGGCGGCTCTAGCGGCTCCTGTCTGGCGGACGGCTCTAGCGGCTCCTGTCTGGCGGACGGCTCTGTAGGCTCATGGCAGACGGGCGGCTTTGCAGGCTCATGGCAGACGGGCGGCTTTGCAGGCTCATTGCAGACGGGCGGCTCAGACGGCGCTGGGGAGACGGATGGCTCAGATGGCGCTGGGGAGACGGATGGCTCAGATGGCGCTGGGGAGACGGATGGCTCAGATGGCGCTGAGGAGACGGATGGCTCAGATGGCGCTGGGTAGACGGATGGCTCTGGCCGGATAAGGCGCACTGTAGACCTGGTGCGTGGTGCCGGAACTGGAGGCACCGGGCTAAGGACACGCACCTTCATACTAGTGCGGGGAGCAGGGACAGGGCACACTGGACTCTCAAAGCGTACTCTATACCTGGTGCGTGGTACCGGCACTGGTGGCACCGGGCTGAGGGCACGCACCTCAGGACTAGTACGGGGAGAAGTGACAGTGTGTACAGGACTTAGGAGACGCACAGGTGGCTTAGTGCGTGGGGCCGGAACTGGAGGCACCGAACTGGATACACGCACTATAGGGAGAGTGCGTGGAGGAGGAACAGGGCTCTGGAAATGCACTGGTAGCCTAGTGCGTAGTGTAGGCACTGTAGGTACTAGGCTGGGGCGGGGAGGTGGCGCCGGAAATACCGGACCGTGCAGGCGTACTGGCTCTCTTGAGCATTGAGCCTGCCCAACCTTACCTGGTTGAATGCTCCCGGTCGCCCGACCAGTGCGGGGAGGTGGAATAACCCGCACCGGGCTGTGTAGGCGAACCGGGGAAACCATGCGTAAGGCAGGTGCCATGTATGCCGGCCCGAGGAGACGCACTGGAGACCAGACGCGTTGAGCCGGCCTCATGACACCTGGCTCAATGCCCAATCTAGCCCTACCAGTGCGGGGAGGTGGAATAACCCGCACCGGGCTATGCACACGTACAGGAGACACTGTGCGCTCTACTGCGTAACACGGTGTCTGCCCGTACTCCCGCTCTCCACGGTTAGCCTGGGAAGTGGGCGCAGGTCTCCTACCTGCCCTTGGCCCACAACCCCTTAGCCCCCCCCCCCAAGAAATTTTTGGGAGTTACTCACGGGCTTTTCGGGCTTCCGTGCAAGACGCGTCCCCTCATAACGCCGGTTCCCTTCTCCGGTTGCCTCTGTTCTCCTCAGTGCCTCCACCTGTTCCCATGGGAGGCGATCCCTTCCAGCCAGGATCTCCTCCCATGTGTAGCAACCTTTACCGTCCAATACATCGTCCCAAGTCCATTCCTCCTTCTTTCGCTGTCCCTTACTCCGTTTACACCGCTGCTTGGCTCTGGATTGGTGGGTGGTTCTGTATCGGCTGACGCTCTCCTCATCCTCGGAAGAGGTGAGGAGAGAAGGATCTTCAGACCAAAACGCAGGCTCAGGGAAATAAGCCATCTTTATTATAAATACGACGGCAACACGAAACAAAACAAAACACTTTCAAAACTACAAAAACAAGAAAACGACGTAGACGACAAAACCTGAAACATGAACTTACTTAACTGAAACGTAAAACTCACGGACAGGAAACAGACTACATCGAAATGAAACAAACCGTAACAGTCCCGTATGGTGCGACAAACACTGACACAGGAGACAACCACCCACAAACAAACACTGTGAACAGCCTACCTAAATATGACTCTCAATTAGAGGAACGCCAAACACCTGCCTCCAATTGAGAGCCATACCAGGCAACCCTAAACCAACATAGAAACAGATAACATAGAATGCCCACCCAAACTCACGTCCTGACCAACTAACACACAAAACTAAACAGAAAACAGGTCAGGAACGTGACAATTTTCCCTCTTGTACTTTAACTATTTGCACATCGTTACATCACTTTTGTAACTTTTGTGAGTTTGTTTGTATTATTTATTTCACTTTTGTTAATTATCTATTTCACTTGCTTTTTCCCATGCCAATAAAGCCCGTTGAATAGACAAACAGAGACAGACAGACAGACACACACAGACAGACAGACAGACAGACAGACACAGACAGACAGACAGACAGACACAGACACACAGAGACAGACAGACAGACAGACAGACAGACAGACAGCCAGACAGCCAGACAGACAGACAGACAGACAGACAGACAGACAGACAGACAGACAGACAGACAGACAGACAGACAGACAGACAGACAGACAGACAGACAGACAGACAGACAGACAGACAGACAGACAGACAGACTTCTCCAAATTGTGTCAAGGGTGTATTTGTCTCCTATAAATCCTTCTCCTCTTTACGTTAATATGGGCTTGTCTTATTCCTTTCATTTAAATTGTTTATGTTGACGTCCATGCCTACGCATTGAGCAGTACTGTAGCCATGGTGATAAGAGAGGGAGAGGTAAGAGTACTCGTAGTGGTGAAACTCGGGTAAAAATAACTAGATTTTTCTTTATTTTGCTTTTGTTTTTTTTACATTTTCTCCTCTTAGCCCTCCCCTTGTGGCTTCCTGGCAGCCTCCTCTGTCACACAGGAATGGTGTCGATAGCGTCGTCTTATCTCTGGCTACGTCAGGCTGGCTGCCTGTGAGAGAGGCAGGCAGTGAGGTGGTGTTAGTTGGTTTGGCTGGCTGCGTTTTGATCGTTGTGCCTGTGTTCAATCTGTCTGCTGCGTTGTGTCTGTTCTGACAGTGCCTGTGTCGGTGACTCATGTCGTCTCTCATGTGGGAAAACACTCTTTGTTTTTGTGGCGGCTGATGAAAAATTAAGCTTGTTTTCCCCAATCTCCTCTCATCTCTGTTGCTTCCCCCACCGTCCCAGAAAAGGAAGTGTTGTTTTGATTAATAATTTACTCAACGCTAATTGGAGTGGGTTTAGCCCAGGGCAGTTTGGAAGGGGTTTGGTTCTGGATGTAGTAGAATGCAGCGCAGGGTAAGTGGGCATGAGCTGCTTCTCAGTCAGCCAGCAGCTACTGTATACCTACTGCATACCTACTGGATATCTACTGCACACCTACTGCATACCTACTGCATACCTACTGCAGATCTACTGCATATCTACTGCATATCCACTGCATACCTACTGCATACCTACTGTATATCTACTGCATATCCACTGCCTATCCACTGCATATTCACTCATATCCAGTTCATATGTACTGCATATCTAATTCATATCTACAGCATTTCCACCTCAAATATACTGTATTCACACTTTATATATACTGCATATCTACTGTATATCTACTGCATATCTACTGCATATCTAATGTCTACTGTATATCTACTGTCTACTGTATATCTACTGCATATCTACTGTCTACTGTATATCTACTGTCTACTGTATATCTACTGTCTACTGTATATCTACTGCACATCTACTGTCTACTGTATATCTACTGTATATCTGTCTACTGCATATCTTCTGCATATCTACTGCTGATCTACTGTCTACTACATATC
>NC_092114.1:15159668-15162168 GCF_045679555.1 Salvelinus alpinus | reverse complement strand
GAAGGACCACAGTTGATCAACCCCAAAGGAAGGACTACAGTTGATCTGATTCCATAGGAAGGACTACAGTTGATCAGCCCCACAGGAAGGACTACAGTTGATCAACCCCATAGGAAGGACTACAGTTGATCAACCCCATAGGAAGGACTACAGTTGATCAGCCCCACAGGAAGGACTACAGTTGATCAACCCCATAGGAAGGACTACAATTGATCAACCCCATAGGAAGGACTACAGTTGATCTGCCCCACAGGAAGGGCTACAGTTGATCAACCCCACAGGAAGGACTACAGTTGATCAACCCCATAGGAAGGACTACAGTTGATCTGATTCCATAGGAAGGACTACAGTTGATCAACCCCACAGGAAGGACTACAGTTGATCTGATTCCATAGGAAGGACTACAGTTGATCAACCCCACAGGAAGGACTACAGTTGATCTGATTCCATAGGAAGGACTAGAGTTGATCAACCCCACAGGAAGGACTACAGTTGATCTGATTCCATAGGAAGGACTACAGTTGATCAACCCCACAGGAAGGACTACAGTTGATCTGATTCCATAGGAAGGACTAGAGTTGATCAACCCCACAGGAAGGACTACAGTTGATCTGATTCCATAGGAAGGACTACAGTTGATCAACCCCACAGGAAGGACTACAGTTGATCTGCCCCACAGGAAGGACTACAGTTGATCAACCCCACAGGAAGGACTACAGATCATCTGATTCCATAGGAAGGACTACAGTTGATCTGATTCCACAGGAAGGACTACAGTTGATCAACCTTACAGGAAGGACTACAGTTGATCTGATTCCATAGGAAGGACTACAGTTGATCTGATTCCATAGGAAGGACTACAGTTGATCAACCCCACAGGAAGAACTACAGTTGATCAACCCCACAGGAAGGACTACAGTTGATCTGATTCCATAGGAAGGACTACAGTTGATCAACCCCACAGGAAGGACTACAGTTGATCTGCCCCACAGGAAGGACTACAGTTGATCAACCCCACAGGAAGGACTACAGTTGATCAACCCCACAGGAAGGACTACAGATGATCTGATTCCATAGGAAGGACTACAGTTGATCTGATTCCACAGGAAGGACTACAGTTGATCAACCCTACAGGAAGGACTACAGTTGATCTGATTCCATAGGAAAGACTACAGTTGATCTGATTCCATAGGAAGGACTACAGTTGATCAACCCCACAGGAAGAACTACAGTTGATCAACCCCACAGGAAGGACTACAGTTGATCTGATTCCATAGGAAGGACTACAGTTGATCAACCCCACAGGAAGGACTACAGTTGATCAACCCCATAGGAAGGACTACAGTTGATCAACCCCACAGGAAGGACTAGAGTTGATCAACCCCACAGGAAGGACTAGAGTTGATCTGATTCCATAGGAAGGACTACAGTTGATCTGATTCCATAGGAAGGACTATAATTGATCTGATTCCATAGGAAGGACTATAGTTGATCTGATTCCATAGGAAGGACTACAGTTGATCAACCCCACAGGAAGGACTACAGTTGATCAACCCCATAGGAAGGACTACAGTTGATCTGATTCCATAGGAAGGACTACAGTTGATCAACCCCACAGGAAGGACTACAGTTGATCAACCCCACAGGAAGGACTACAGTTGATCAACCCCACAGGAAGGACTACAGTTGATCAACCCCACAGGAAGGACTACAGTTGATCAACCCCATAGGAAGGACTACAGTTGATCAACCCCACAGGAAGGACTACAGTTGATCAACCCCACAGGAAGGACTACAGTTGATCTGATTCCATAGGAAGGACTACAGTTGATCAACCCCACAGGAAGGACTACAGTTGATCTGCCCCACAGGAAGGACAACAGTTGATCTGATTCCATAGGAAGGACTACAGTTGATCAACCCCATAGGAAGGACTACAGTTGATCAACCCCATAGGAAGGACTACAGTTGATCTGATTCCATAGGAAGGACTACAGTTGATCTGATTCCATAGGAAGGACTACAGTTGATCTGATTCAATAGGAAGGACTACAGTTGATCTGATTCCATAGGAAGGACTACAGTTGATCTGATCCCATAGGAAGGACTACAGTTGATCAACCCCACAGGAAGGACTACAGATGATCTGATTCCACAGGAAGGACTACAGTTGATCAACCACACAGGAAGGACTACAGTTGATCAACCCCACAGGAAGGACTACAGTTGATCAACCCCATAGGAAGGACTACAGTTGATCTGATTCCATAGGAAGGACTACAGTTGATCTGATTCCATAGGAAGGACTACAGTTGATCAACCCCACTGGAAGGACTACAGTTGATCAACCCCACAGGAAGGACTACAGTTGATCTGATTCCATAGGAAGGACTACAGATGATCAACCCCATAGGAAGGACTACAGTTGATCAACCCCACAGGAAGGACTACAGTTGATCAACCCCATAGGAAGGACTATAATTGATCTGATTCCATATAG
>NC_092114.1:15122100-15159568 GCF_045679555.1 Salvelinus alpinus | reverse complement strand
GCATAAAATGAGATCCTATGGTTACGGTTGCAATGCTACCCTTATCTACTGAATAACATGTGATACAAACACACCAAGCTCTGAACTAAGGATGTCCCAAATGCCACCCTATTCCCTACATAGTACACTACTTTAGACCAGAGCCCTATTCCCTATATAGTGCACTACTTTAGACCAGAGCCCTATTCCCTATATAGTGCACTACTTTAGACCAGAGCCCTATTCCCTATATAGTGCACTACTTTAGACCAGAGCCCTATTCCCTATGTAGTACACTACTTTAGACCAGGGCCCTATTCCCTATATAGTGCACTACTTTAGACCAGAGCCCTATTCCCTATATAGTACACTACTTTAGACCAGAGCCCTATTACCTATATAGTACACTACTTTAGACCAGAGCCCTATTCCCTATATAGTACACTACTTTAGACCAGAGCCATATTCCCTATATAGTACACTACTTTATACCAGAGCCCTATTCCCTATATAGTACACTACTTTAGACCAGAGCCCTATTCCCTTTATGGTGCACTACTTTAGACCAGAGCCCTAATCCCTATATCGTACACTACTTTAGACCAGGATCCATTGTGCGCTTTGTAGTGATTAGGGTGTATTTTGGTTCACACATTATACCACTGCAAGTTAGTGGCCCCAAGCTAAACCATCACGTTTACAGCTTCACACATTCCCGGAACACTGAAGCACAGTGAAGCATGCAGAGACCATATAATTATATCAAACAAGTGAACTACAGGAGCTGTATGGCAGAGACACAGCCACATTCCCATCCCACCACTCCAGTGTCACACAAAAGAGGATCTTAAAGCTCTGTTATATTTTTAGTGCCAATTGCCATTTTATACTACAGTGTATTTCCAACATATCCATGGCTGGAAATGGGAGCTGTGTGTTTGTGGTTAGCTACCACTGCTGCCCTGTAATGCTATCAGATCACTGAAGGAGAGATAGAAGCCTGATAGACATCTGTCTCTCTCTCTCGCTCTAGCTCCCGCTCTCTGACTCTCTCTCTCTCTCTCTTTATCTCTCTCGCTCTAGCTCCCGCTCTCTGACTCTCTCTCTCTCTCTCTCTCTCTCTCTCTCTCTCTCTCTCTCTCTCTCTCTCTCTCTATCTCTCTCTCTCTCTCTCTCTCTCTCTCTCTCTCTCTTTATCTCTCTGTGACTCCTTCTCTCTCCCTCTTCCCCGCTTTATCTTTATATACATATATATCTCTCTCTTTCTCTCTCTCTCTCGCTCTAGCTCCCGCTCTCTGACTCTCTCTCTCTCTCTCTCTCTCTCTCTCTCTCTCTCTCTCTCTCTCTCTCTCTCTCGCTCTAGCTCCCGCTCTCTGACTCTCTCTCTCTCTCTCTTTATCTCTCTGTGACTCCTTCTCTCTCCCTCTCCCCCACTCTATCTTTATATACATATATCTCTCTCTCTTTCTCTTTCTGTCTCTCTATCTCTCTCAATTTTTCTCTCTATCTCTCTCAACCTCTCCCCCTCTCCCTCCTGCTGTGTCTCATGCAGACTCCGATACAGTCAGAGAAAAAGGACTAGGCTGGATAACACATTTTACTAAAGTCATGTAGCTACCTAGAACTGGGTCCCTGCTAATGCTCTCTCTCTCTCTTTCATTTCCCATCTTTACTCGGTTTCTCTCTTTCTCTCCAAAGCATCTAATTTGTCTTGTTATTTCTAGCCCTCATCTTTCCCTCCTCCTCTTTCCTCCCTCCTCTTTCCTCCCTCCTCCCATCCCTGTTATTTTATCCTATCACTCTTTCTCTCCCTTCCCCTTCTCTCTTTGTGTTTAATCTCCATGAACCATCAGCCCACTTTCCGTTGGCTGTGGTCCCATATTGCTTTTAATCCTGGTGCTGGTTTTGTGTGCTGTCTGTCTGTGCCTGCCACCCTTGTCTTTGATATGAACGCTGGGTGAACCCAATCCTGCATGGGGAAAGGTCTTTGATTTGAACACAGTGACAGATAGAAACATCCACTTAGTGCCTGGGATTCTATGTACATGTTAATCTCTCTCTGTCTCTCTCTCTCTTTCTCTCTCTCTCTCTCTGTCTCTCTCTCTCTCTTTCCTCTCTCTCTCTCTCTCTCTCTCTCTCTCTCTCTCTCTCTCTCTCTCTCTCTCTCTCTCTCTCTCTCTCTCTCTCTCTCTCTCTCTCTCTCTCTCTCTCTCTCTCTCTCTCTCTCTCTCTCTCGCTCTCTCTCAATTCAATTCAATTCAATTCAATTCAAGGGGCTTTATTGGCATGGGAAACATGTGTTAACATTGCCAAAGCAAGTGAGGTAGATATTATACAAAAGTGAAATAAACAATACAAATTAACAGTAAACATTACACATACAGAAGTTTCAAAACAATAAAGACATTACAAATGTTATATTATATATATACAGTGTTGTAACAATGTACAAATGGATAAAGCACACAAGTTAAAATAAATAAGCATAAATATGGATAAATATATAAAATATATAAATAGCATAAATATATATCTCTCTCTCTCTCTCTTTCCCCTCTCTCTCTCTCTCTCTCTTTCCCCCCTCTCTCTCTCTCTCTCTCTTTCCTCTCTCTCTCTCTCTCTCTCTCTCTCTCTCTCTCTCTCTCTCTCTCTCTCTCTCTCTCTCTCTCTCTCTCTCTCTCTCTCTCTCTCTCTCTCTCTCTCTCTCTCTCTCTCTCTCTCTCTCTCTCTCTCTCTCTCTCTCTCTCTCTCTCTCTCTCTCTCTCTCTCTCTCTCTCTCTCTCTCTCTCTCTCTCTCTCTTTCACCATCTCCGTTCATCTATCACTTTCTAGCTCCCTTCATATACCTCTACCTCCTCCTTCATCCTGTTGCGTAATCGTACTGAAGGTAGTTAAGGAGTCAAGCGCAGGAGAGCAGAGATGTCAATGTAGCGTCTTTAATAGGCAAGTCCCAAAACGGTACAGGTACAATGTCCATAAACGCCCAAGACATGGGAACACACAGTTACTCACGGAAGGAGAAAAAACAACGCTCCTTACTATACTTAACACACGTGAATAAACTGAGGAAAAAACCTCCACAAGCAACATGAAAATAATCCGCACAAACCTAAGCGGGAAACAGGGGTAAATATACACACAGAAATGAAAGCAAATGAAAACCAGGTGTGAATGAACCAAAGACAAAACAAACGGAAAAGGAAAAATGGATCGGTGATGGCTAGTAGGCCGGTGACGCCGACGCCGAGCACCGCCCGAACAGGGAGAGGAACCACCATCCCTCCATCTGTCTACCTCCATCACTCTCCCATCCCCTATTTCCTGTTCCTCCATCTCTCTCCTTCTCTTTTCCTGTCCCTCCATGTCTCCCTCTCTCTCCCTGTCCCTCCATGTCTCCCTCTCTCTCCCTGTCCCTCCATCTCTCTCCTTCGCTCTCCCTGTCCCTCCATCTCTCTCCTTCTCTCTCCCTGTCCCTCCATCTCTCTCCTTCTCTCTCCTTGTCCCTCCATCTCTCTCCTTCTCTCTCCTTGTCCCTCCATGTATCCATCTCTCTCCCTGTCCCTCCATCTCTCTCCTTCTCTCTCCCTGTCCCTCCATCTCTCTCCTTCGCTCTCCCTGTCCCTCCATCTCTCTCTTTCTCTCTCCTTGTCCCTCCATGTATCCATCTCTCTCCCTGTCCCTCCATCTCTCTCCTTCTCTCTCCTTGTCCCTGCATCTCTCTCCTTCTCTCTCCTTGTCCCTCCATGTATCCATCTCTCTCCCTGTCCCTCCATCTCTCTCCTTCTCTCTCCCTCCCTCCCTCTTTCCCTCCCTCCCTCTCTCCCTGTCTCCCTCCCCCTGGCCTGCAAGGTTTTCTGTCCGTCAGTTGTGATGTTAAATCGAGGTCTTGACTCTCTGTGGTCCCTAAAGAACCCATGGCACTCACAAGAGTAAGGGTTGTGAACCCTGGTGTCCTGGCTTTAGTCTCATCCTGACCAACATACTTCCTTGGACACCTAATTATCCCTAACTTCCAACGGGCTCATTCTACCTCAGCAAGTCTTTCTCGGGTCAATGCTATAATGAGATTGTATTCTCATTCAATTTACTTGAAAAAAAATGAAGGGTTCATTATAATAATGATCTCCTCTCCTCTCCTCTCCTCTCCTCTCCTCTCCTCTCCTCTCCTCTCCTCTCCTCTCCTCTCCTCTCCTCTCCTCTCCTCTCCTCTCCTCTCCTCTCCTCTCCTCTCCTCTCCTCTCCTCTCCTCTCCCCTCAGGTCCAGGCCCCCCAGCAGATCAGACGGTGGTTATAGAGGAGTTTAGGTTCCTCTCTCAGAAGCTCTTTGTCTCTGTGTCTGTGTTCGCTGGACTGGGGATTCTACTGGGGATAGTGTGTCTCACATTCAACATCTACAACAGCAATGTCAGGTACGCAAAAACCTGTGTGTGTATGGGAGGGTGGTGGTGACTGTGTGAGTGTAAAGCATTTGTTTGTGTGTGTGTGCATAAAGCATTTTTTCTATACCATTTTCTAAAGTGTTTGAATGTGGGAAATACAGTGTTTCAGATAATATAATTTCTTCTCCTAAACCCATCCAAACACCTTGATGAAAAAAACAGCATAGACCAGCATAGGCAGGTGACCAGCCTTCGTTTGTGTTTTTTCACTGGTGACCAGCCTTCATTGTGTTTTCACTGGTGACCAGCCTTCATTGTGTTTTCACTGGTGACCAGCCTTCGTTTGTGTTTTTTCACAGGTGACCAGCCTTCGTTTGTGTTTTTGCTGGTGACCAGCCTTCATTGTGTTTTCACTGGTGACCAGCCTTCGTTTGTGTTTTTTCACAGGTGGACAGCCTTCGTTTGTGTTTTCACTGGTGACCAGCCTTCATTGTGTTTTCACTGGTGACCAGCCTTCATTGTGTTTTCACTGGTGACCAGCCTTCGTTTGTGTTTTTTCACTGGTGACCAGCCTTCGTTTGTGTTTTTTCACTGGTGACCAGCCTTCGTTTGTGTTTTTTCACTGGTGACCAGCCTTCGTTTGTGTTTTTTCACTGGTGACCAGCCTTCATTGTGTTTTCACTGGTGACCAGCCTTCGTTTGTGTTTTTTCACTGGTGACCAGCCTTCGTTTGTGTTTTTTCACTGGTGACCAGCCTTCGTTTGTGTTTTTTCACTGGTGACCAGCCTTCGTTTGTGTTTTTGCTGGTGACCAGCCTTCATTGTGTTTTTGCTGGTGACCATCCTTTGTTGTGTTTTTGCTGGTGACCAGCCTTCATTGTGTTTTTGCTGGTGGCCAGCCTTCATTGTGTTTTTGCTGGTGGCCAGCCTTCATTGTGTTTTTTCACTGGTGACCAGCCTTTGTTGTGTTTTTGCTGGTGACCAGCCTTCATTGTGTTTTTGCTGGTGACCAGCCTTCATTGTGTTTTTGCTGGTGACCAGCCTTCATTGTGTTTTTGCTGGTGACCAGCCTTTGTTGTGTTTTTGCTGGTGACCAGCCTTCATTGTGTTTTTGCTGGTGACCAGCCTTCATTGTGTTTTTGCTGGTGACCAGCCTTTGTTGTGTTTTTGCTGGTGACCAGCCTTCATTGTGTTTTTGCTGGTGACCAGCCTTCATTGTGTTTTTGCTGGTGACCAGCCTTCATTGTGTTTTTGCTGGTGACCAGCCTTCATTGTGTTTTTGCTGGTGACCAGCCTTTGTTGTGTTTTTGCTGGTGACCAGCCTTCATTGTGTTTTTTCACTGGTGACCAGCCTTTGTTGTGTTTTTGCTGGTGACCAGCCTTCATTGTGTTTTTGCTGGTGACCAGCCTTCATTGTGTTTTTGCTGGTGACCAGCCTTCATTGTGTTTTTGCTGGTGACCAGCCTTCATTGTGTTTTTGCTGGTGACCAGCCTTCATTGTGTTTTTGCTGGTGACCAGCCTTTGTTGTGTTTTTGCTGGTGACCAGCCTTCATTGTGTTTTTGCTGGTGACCAGCCTTCATTGTGTTTTTGCTGGTGACCAGCCTTCATTGTGTTTTTTCACTGGTGACCAGCCTTCATTGTGTTTTTGCTGGTGACCAGCCTTCATTGTGTTTTTGCTGGTGACCAGCCTTCATTGTGTTTTTGCTGGTGACCAGCCTTCATTGTGTTTTTGCTGGTGACCAGCCTTTGTTGTGTTTTTGCTGGTGACCAGCCTTCATTGTGTTTTTGCTGGTGACCAGCCTTCATTGTGTTTTTGCTGGTGACCAGCCTTCATTGTGTTTTTTCACTGGTGACCAGCCTTTGTTGTGTTTTTGCTGGTGACCATCCTTCATTATGTGTTTCGCTGGTGACCAGCCTTTGTTGTGTTTTTGCTGGTGACCATCCTTCATTATGTGTTTCGCTGGTGACTAGCCTTCATTGTGATTTTTCCACTGGTGGCCAGCCTTCATTGTGTTTTTTCACTGGTGACCAGCCTTTGTTGTGTTTTTGCTGGTGACCAGCCTTCATTGTGTTTTTGCTGGTGACCAGCCTTCATTGTGTTTTTGCTGGTGACCAGCCTTCATTGTGTTTCGCTAGTGACAGGCATTTGCTGTGTTTTTTCAGGTGACCATCCTTCATTATGTGTTTCGCTGGTGACCAGCCTTTATTGTGTTTTTGCTGGTGACCATCCTTCATTATGTGTTTTTGCTGGTGACCAGCATTCGTTGTGTTTTCGCTGGTAACGAGACCGTAAGGCTCTAGAGAGGGTAGTGCGGACGGCCCAGTACATCAGTGGGGCTAAGCTTCCTGCCTTCCAGGACATATACACTAGGCAGTGTCAGAGGAAGGCCCATAAAATTGTTAAAAACTCCAGCCATCCAAGTCATAGACTGTTCTGTTCTCTCTGCTACTGCACGGCAAGCGGTACCGGAGCACCAAGTCTAGGTCCAAAAGGCTCCTTAACAGCTTCTAACTTCAGCCATAAGACTGATGAACAATTAATCAAATGGCCATCCAGACTATTTACATTGACCCCCCTCCCCCACTTTGTTTTTACACTGCTGCTACTCGCTGTTTATTATCTATGCACAGTCACTTTACCCCTACCTACATGTACAAATTACCTCAACCAACCTGTAGCTCCGCACATTGGCTCGGTACCGGTACCCCCTGTATATAGCCACGTTATTGTTATTTTATTGTGTTACTTTTTATTTAATTTTTTACTTTAGTTTATCTAGTAAATATTTTCTTAACTCTATTTCTTGAACTGCATTATTGGTTAGGGGCTTTGTAAGTAACCATTCCACGGTAAGGTCTACATGTAAGGATCTGGGTGTAACTGGTGCAGATGAGTCAGGTGCAGGACAGGAGAGATGAGTAACACAAGGAGTAACACAAGGAACTTTACTCAAAATATCAAAATACATGAAGTAACACCAGGCCCACAAACAACGGACCGAACTTACAATAAACAAACACGCACAAAAAACATGGGGAAAACAGAGGGTTAAATAATGAACATGTAATTGGGGAATTGAACCCAGGTGTGTAAAACAAAGACAAAACAAATGGAAAATTAAAAGTGGATCGGCGATGGCTAGAAGGCCGGTGACGTCGACCGCCGAACGTCGCCCGAACAAAGAGAGGGACCGACTTCGGCGGGAAGTCGTGACACTAGACCTGTTATATTCGACGCACGTGACAAATAAAATTGGACTTGAGGTGAGATGATGACTGGGAATGAAGTAATGAAATTGGCCTAAAACCAATGTAACATACACAACAACTGAGATATTTTATTGAAGTAATGTGAATAAATGATGGTTAAGAAGTGATAAGCAGTAATGGGCAGTCACTACCATCATGGGACTCTAATTAATTGTTATATACTGTGTTGTTACAGATTTCAACCCACACAATGCATAGTGCATTTAATGTAAAAAAATAAAAATAAAAACTAAATGGAAAAAAGGAGATTATTTTTTTAACCGAAACAACCTCAAAAAGCACAAATTGCTCAGCACTACGTTTTATGAAACCGAAACGCACAAATAAAATGTAAATAACATTATAGCAATAACACCAATCAATAAAAATATTTTATGTTGCTAATTACAAGTAATGTCCAGCAGCAATAAGGCCATCCATTGGGTCTTCCACCAAAACAAGTCAACACACTGAACAGCAACTCGCCATGTTGGGTCCAAGCATTTCGGTGGAGGATCGGCAATGTATATCTGAATCAAATACCATCAGGATAGATTGAAAGTGATGCTGTTGAATGACAAAAGCCTATCCAATCTAGCCAGTAGATGCACAACACTGTTTTGTCTCCGACCTCCGGAGGGACCCCAAATACCATCAGGATAGATTGAAAGCCTATCCAATCTAGCCAGTAGATGCACAACACTGTTTTGCCAACGCCCCAAAAACAACACATTTGTTAGAGAGAGACATTTGCAGTTTTTTGGCTAACCTCGTTTTATTTTACACATTTTGCCATGAGGCTTAGATAAAACTTTTACAGTAATTCAAAAAACACAAATTCATGGTTTATGACGTGTTACAGGTCCCAGGATTGAGATTAGGAAAACAAGATAATATGTTTCCTGTAAAATAGGAGAAATTATGAGACATGAGAAAGTTGGCTGGTTCTCTCAATAGAATTTAATAAACATATTTTTTTCAACAGTCAATTATCTGGTTCATTATAATTTCTTTGTAGAAAAATATAAATAAACACTTCTCATTATCAATAGAAAAATATCAACATAAAACAATATATATCCTATGTTCAGTCCCTTTAACAGTACATACAGTGCATTCGCAAAGTATTCAGACCCCTGGACGTTTTCCACATTTTGTTACGTTACAGCCTTATTCTAAAATGGATTAATTTTTTTATTTCTCACCAATCGACACACAATACCCTATAATGACATCACAATACCCCATAATGACATCACAATACCCCATAATGACAAAGTGAATAATAGTGAAGACGTCAAAACTGTGAAATAACACACATGGAATCATGTAGTAACCAAAAAAGTGTTAAACAAATCAAAATATTTTTTATATTTGAGATTCTTCAAAGTAACCACCCTTTGACTTGATGACAGATTTGCACACTCTTGGCATTCTCTCAACCAGCTTCATGAGGTAGTCACCTGGAATGCATTTCAATTAACAGGTGTGCCTTGTTAAAAGTTAAGTTGTCGAATTTCTTACCTTAATGTGTTTGAGCCAATCAGTTGTGTTGTGACAAGGTAGGGGTGGTATACAGAAATTAGCCCTGTTTGGTAAAAGACCAAGTCCATATTATGGCAAGAACAGCTCAAATAAGCAAAGAGAAATGACAGTCCAGCATTACTTTAAACTTTAAGACATGAAGATCAGTCAATCCGGAAAATGTCAAGAACATGGAAAGCTTATTCAAGTGCAGTCGCAAAACCATCAAGTGCTATAATGAAACTGGCTCTCATGAGGACCCCCACAGGAAAGGAAGACCCAGAGTTACCGCTGCTGCAGAGGATAAGTTCATTAGAGTTGCCAGCCTCAGAAATTGCATCCCAAATAAATGCTTCACAGAGTTCAAGTAACAGACACATCTCAACATCAACTGTTCACAGGAGACTGCGTGAATCAGGCCTTCATGGTCGAAATGCTGCTAAGAAACCAGTTCTAAAGGACACCAATAATAAGAAGAGACTTGCTTGAGCCAAGAAAGACGAGCAATGGACATTAGACCGGTGGAAATCTGTCCTTTGGTCTGGAGTTGAAATTTGATATTTTTGGTTCCAACCGCCCTGTCTTTGTGAGACGCGGTGTGGGTGAACGGATGATCTCCACATGTGTATTTCCCACCGTAAAGCATGGAGGAGGGGGTGTTATGGTGTGGGGGTGCTTTGCTAGTGACACTGTCTGTCATTTATTTAGAATTCAAGGCACACTTAACTAGCATGGCTACCACAGCATTCTGCAGCGATACACCATCTCATCAGGTTTGGGCTTAGTGGGACTATCATTTGTTTTTCAACAGGACAATGACCCAACACACCTCCAGGCTATGTAAGGGCTATTTGACCAAGAAGGAGAGTGATGGAGTGATGCATCAGATGACCTGGCCTCCACAATCCCCCAACCTCAACCAAATTGAGATAGATTGGAATGAGTCGGAGCGCAGAGTGAAGGAAAAGCAGCCAACAAGTGCTCAGCATATGTGGGAACTCCTTCAAGGCTGTTGGAAAAGCATTCCAGGTGAAGCTGGTTGAGAGAATGCCAAGAGTGTGCAAAGCTGTCATCAAGTCGAAAATAGTTTTAAAAAATAAAGAAAAACGCTTGAATGAGTAGGTGTGCTAAAACTTTCAACTGGTAGTGTACATATTTAAACATTTCCAATTCCTTACAAAAAAAATGTTACATGTAATCTTTTGGTTCACCCATAATGCATAGTAAGCATCATCAACAGGGGGAACATATTGGGTGTACTCTGATAAGCTGTAGAAAGAATATATTAATTTACAAGACCTGTTCACTGAAAATATAATTGGTCACAAGAAAGGGCGTGAGATCAAAGTCCATATTCAGACCACTAGGGTTCAATGTTTTTAAATTGGATATCCTGTAGGCTTCCCTCTGTAGTAGTAGTACCTCCATGTTACCTCCTCTCCTTGGTAGAGCAACATGCTCAATGCCTGTATATTTGAGGGAGGAGATGGGATGGTTTCGGATGTTCACTGGACCTGGTGACTTTGATCATTGAACAACTAAAAAAAGGATATTACAGAGATCGACACAATTCACAGTAAGGTCTACTTTTTAATACATTTTTAATTTCACCTTTATTTAACCAGGTAGGCCAGTTGAGAACAAGTTCTCATTTACAACTGCGACCTACGAGACGAGCTTAATGATCCTATCGAACTGGATGATGTCATTAAGAGTAATGCTGGATTAATATACCTCTGGCGAGATCCTGAGCACAAGAGACCACAAAACAGGAAGGGACAAGCCGTTGACAGACGCAGAGTCCCTCTGTCAGACCATCTATCCACAGACAGCGCTACCTCTGGCTCCTTTACCAACAGTGAGCGTCTTTTATACAACAGAGGGCGGGGACACCGGGGCCAACGTCGAGGACAACACCCCCAGGAAGTAACACCCCCAGGAAGTAACACTCCCAGGAAGTAACACCCCCAGGAAGTAACACCCCCAGGAAGTAACACCCCCAGTAAGTAAGACCCCCAGTAAGTAAGACCCCCAGTAAGTAAGACCCCCAGTCAGTAAAACCCCCAGTAAGTAACACCCCCAGGAAGTAACACCCCCAGGAAGTAACACCCCCAGGAAGTAACACCCCCAGGAAGTAACACCCCCAGGAAATAAGACCCCCAGTAAGTTCCACCCCCAGTAAGTAAGACCCCCAGTAAGTAAGACCCCCAGTAAGTAAGACCCCCAGTAAGTAAGACCCCAAGTCAGTAAGACCCCCAGTCAGTAAGACCCCCAGTAAGTAAGACCCCCAGTAAGTAAGACCCCAGTAAGTAACACCCCAGTAAGTAACACCCCAGTAAGTAACACCCCCAGTAAGTAACACCCCAGTAAGTAACACCCCCAGTAAGTAACACCCCCAGTAAGTAACACCCCCAGTAAGTAACACCCCAGTAAGTAAGACCCCCAGTAAGTAAGACCCCCAGTAAGTAAGACCCCCAGTCAGTAAGACCCCCAGTAATTAAGACCCCCAGTAATTAAGACCCCCAGTAATTAAGACCCCCAGTAAGTAAGACCCCCAGTAAGTAACACCCCCAGTAAGTAACACCCCCAGTAATTAAGACCCCCAGTAATTAAGACCCCCAGTAATTAAGACCCCCAGTAAGTAACACCCCCAGTAAGTAAGACCCCCAGTAAGTAACACCCCCAGTAAGTAACACCCCCAGTAAGTACCACCCCCAGTAAGTAAGACCCCCAGTAAGTAACACCCCCAGTAAGTAACACCCCCAGTAAGTAACACCCCAGTAAGTAACACCCCAGTAAGTAACACCCCAGTAAGTAACACCCCAGTAAGTAACACCCCCAGTAAGTCACACCCCAGTAAGTAACACCCCCAGTAAGTAACACCCCCAGTAAGTAACACCCCCAGTAAGTAACACCCCAGTAAGTAACACCCCAGTAAGTAACACCCCAGTAAGTAACACCCCCAGTAAGTAACACCCCAGTAAGTAACACCCCAGTAAGTAACACCCCCAGTAAGTAACACCCCAGTAAGTAACACCCCAGTAAGTAACACCCCCAGTAAGTAAGACCCCCAGTAAGTAAGACCCCCAGTAAGTAAGACCCCCAGTAAGTAACACCCCCAGTAAGTAACACCCCCAGTAAGTAACACCCCCAGTAAGTAACACCCCCAGTAAGTAACACCCCCAGTAAGTACCACCCCCAGTAAGTAAGACCCCCAGTAAGTAATACCCCCAGTAAGTAAGACCCCAGTAAGTAAGACCCCAGTAAGTAAGACCCCAGTAAGTAACACCCCCAGTAAGTAACACCCCCAGTAAGTAACACCCCCAGTAAGTAACACCCCCAGTAAGTAACACCCCCAGTAAGTAACACCCCCAGTAAGTAAGACCCCCAGTAAGTAAGACCCCAGTAAGTAACACCCCAGTAAGTAAGACCCCAGTAAGTAACACCCCTAGTAAGTAACACCCCCAGTAAGTAAAACCCCCATTAAGTAACACCCCAGTAAGTAACACCCCAGTAAGTAACACCCCAGTAGGTAACACCCCAGTAAGTAACACCCCAGTAAGTAACACCCCCAGTAAGTAACACCCCGAGTAAGTAACACCCCAGTAAGTAACACCCCAGTAAGTAACACCCCAGTAAGTAACACCCCCAGTAAGTAACACCCCGAGTAAGTAACACCCCAGTAAGTAACACCCCCAGTAAGTAACACCCCCAGTAAGTAACACCCCAGTAAGTAACACCCCAGTAAGTAACACCCCCAGTAAGTAACACCCCAGTAAGTAACACCCCCAGTAAGTAACACCCCCAGTAAGTAACACCCCCAGTAAACACCCCAGTAAGTAACACCCCAGTAAGTAACACCCCCAGTAAGTAACACCCCCAGTAAGTAACACCCCCAGTAAGTAACACCCCCAGTAAGTAACACCCCCAGTAAGTAACACCCCAGTAAGTAACACCCCAGTAAGTAACACCCCAGTAAGTAACACCCCCAGTAAGTAACACCCCAGTAAGTAACACCCCAGTAAGTAACACCCCAGTAAGTAACACCCCCAGTAAGTAACACCCCAGTAAGTCACACCCCAGTAAGTAACACCCCAGTAAGTAACACCCCAGTAAGTAACACCCCAGTAAGTAACACCCCAGCAAGTAACACCCCAGTAAGTAAGACCCCAGGAAGTAAGACCCCAGTAAGTACCACCCCAGTAAGTAACACCCCCAGTAAGTAACACCCCAGTAAGTAACACCCCAGTAAGTAACACCCCAGTAAGTAAGACCCCCAGTAAGTAACACCCCAGTAAGTAACACCCCAGTAAGTAACACCCCAGTAAGTAACACCCCAGTAAGTAAGACCCCCAGTAAGTAAGACCCCCAGTAAGTAAGACCCCAGTAAGTAAGACCCCAGTAAGTAAGACCCCAGTAAGTAACACCCCAGTAAGTAACACCCCAGTAAGTAAGACCCCCAGTAAGTAAGACCCCCAGTAAGTAAGACCCCAGTAAGTAACACCCCAGTAAGTAACACCCCAGTAAGTAACACCCCAGTAAGTAACACCCCAGTAAGTAAGACCCCAGTAAGTAAGACCCCCAGTAAGTAGGACCCCCAGTAAGTACCACCCCAGTAAGTAACACCCCCAGTAAGTAACACCCCAGTAAGTAAGACCCCCAGTAAGTAAGACCCCAGTAAGTAAGACCCCAGTAAGTAAGACCCCAGTAAGTAAGACCCCAGTAAGTAAGACCCCCAGTAAGTAACACCCCAGTAAGTAACACCCCAGTAAGTAACACCCCCAGTAAGTAACACCCCAGTAAGTAACACCCCAGTAAGTAACACCCCAGTAAGTAACACCCCCAGTAAGTAACACCCCAGTAAGTAACACCCCAGTAAGTAACACCCCCAGTAAGTAAGACCCCCAGTAAGTAAGACCCCCAGTAAGTAACACCCCCAGTAAGTAACACCCCCAGTAAGTAACACCCCCAGTAAGTAACACCCCCAGTAAGTAACACCCCCAGTAAGTAACACCCCCAGTAAGTAAGACCCCCAGTAAGTAATACCCCCAGTAAGTAAGACCCCAGTAAGTAAGACCCCAGTAAGTAAGACCCCAGTAAGTAACACCCCCAGTAAGTAACACCCCCAGTAAGTAACACCCCCAGTAAGTAACACCCCCAGTAAGTAACACCCCCAGTAAGTAAGACCCCCAGTAAGTAAGTCCCCAGTAAGTAACACCCCAGTAAGTAAGACCCCAGTAAGTAACACCCCTAGTAAGTAACACCCCCAGTAAGTAAAACCCCCAGTAAGTAACACCCCAGTAAGTAACACCCCAGTAAGTAACACCCCAGTAAGTAACACCCCAGTAAGTAACACCCCAGTAAGTAACACCCCCAGTAAGTAACACCCCGAGTAAGTAACACCCCAGTAAGTAACACCCCCAGTAAGTAACACCCCCAGTAAGTAACACCCCAGTAAGTAACACCCCAGTAAGTAACACCCCCAGTAAGTAACACCCCAGTAAGTAACACCACCAGTAAGTAACACCCCCAGTAAGTAACACCCCCAGTAAGTAACAACCCCAGTAAGTAACACCCCAGTAAGTAACACCCCCAGTAAGTAACACCCCCAGTAAGTAAGACCCCCAGTAAGTAACACCCCCAGTAAGTAACACCCCCAGTAAGTAACACCCCAGTAAGTAACACCCCAGTAAGTAACACCCCAGTAAGTAACACCCCCAGTAAGTAACACCCCCAGGAAGGAACACCCCAGTAAGTAACACCCCCAGTAAGTAACACCCCAGTAAGTAACACCCCAGTAAGTAACACACAAGTAAGTAAGACCCCAGTAAGTAACACCCCAGTAAGTAACACCCCAGTAAGTAACACCCCAGTAAGTAACACCCCAGTAAGTAACACCCCAGTAAGTAAGACCCCAGTAAGTACCACCCCAGTAAGTAACACCCCCAGTAAGTAACACCCCAGTAAGTAACACCCCAGTAAGTAACACCCCAGTAAGTAAGACCCCCAGTAAGTAACACCCCAGTAAGTAACACCCCAGTAAGTAACACCCCAGTAAGTAACACCCCAGTAAGTAAGACCCCCAGTAGGTAAGACCCCAGTAAGTAAGACCCCAGTAAGTAACACCCCAGTAAGTAACACCCCAGTAAGTAACACCCCAGTAAGTAACACCCCAGTAAGTAACACCCCAGTAAGTAAGACCCCCAGTAAGTAAGACCCCCAGTAAGTAACACCCCAGTAAGTAACACCCCAGTAAGTAACACCCCAGCAAGTAACACCCCAGTAAGTAAGACCCCAGTAAGTAAGACCCCCAGTAAGTAAGACCCCCAGTAAGTACCACCCCAGTAAGTAACACCCCCAGTAAGTAACACCCCAGTAAGTAAGACCCCCAGTAAGTAAGACCCCAGTAAGTAACACCCCAGTAAGTAAGACCCCAGTAAGTAAGACCCCAGTAAGTAAGACCCCCAGTAAGTAAGACCCCAGTAAGTAAGACCCCAGTAAGTAAGACCCCAGTAAGTAACACCCCAGTAAGTAAGACCCCAGTAAGTAACACCCCAGTAAGTAAGACCCCCAGTAAGTAACACCCCGAGTAAGTAACACCCCAGTAAGTAACACCCCCAGTAAGTAACACCCCCAGTAAGTAACACCCCAGTAAGTAACACCCCAGTAAGTAACACCCCCAGTAAGTAACACCCCAGTAAGTAACACCCCCAGTAAGTAACACCCCAGTAAGTACCACCCCAGTAAGTAACACCCCCAGTAAGTAACACCCCAGTAAGTAACACCCCCAGTAAGTAACACCCCCAGTAAGTAACACCCCAGTAAGTAACACCCCAGTAAGTAACACCCCAGTAAGTAAGACCCCCAGTAAGTAACACCCCAGTAAGTAACACCCCCAGTAAGTAACACCCCAGTTAGTAACACCCCAGTAAGTAACACCCCCAGTAAGTAACACCCCCAGTAAGTAACACCCCCAGTAAGTAACACCCCCAGTAAGTAACACCCCAGTAAGTAACACCCCAGTAAGTAACACCCCAGTAAGTAACACCCCCAGTAAGTAACACCCCCAGTAAGTAACACCCCAGTAAGTAACACCCCCAGTAAGTAACACCCCAGTAAGTAACACCCCAGTAAGTAACACACAAGTAAGTAAGACCCCAGTAAGTAACACCCCAGTAAGTAACACCCCAGTAAGTAACACCCCAGTAAGTAACACCCCAGTAAGTAACACCCCAGTAAGTAAGACCCCAGTAAGTACCACCCCAGTAAGTAACACCCCCAGTAAGTAACACCCCAGTAAGTAACACCCCAGTAAGTAACACCCCAGTAAGTAAGACCCCCAGTAAGTAACACCCCAGTAAGTAACACCCCAGTAAGTAACACCCCAGTAAGTAACACCCCAGTAAGTAAGACCCCCAGTAGGTAAGACCCCAGTAAGTAAGACCCCAGTAAGTAACACCCCAGTAAGTAACACCCCAGTAAGTAACACCCCAGTAAGTAACACCCCAGTAAGTAACACCCCAGTAAGTAAGACCCCCAGTAAGTAAGACCCCCAGTAAGTAACACCCCAGTAAGTAACACCCCAGTAAGTAACACCCCAGCAAGTAACACCCCAGTAAGTAAGACCCCAGTAAGTAAGACCCCCAGTAAGTAAGACCCCCAGTAAGTACCACCCCAGTAAGTAACACCCCCAGTAAGTAACACCCCAGTAAGTAAGACCCCCAGTAAGTAAGACCCCAGTAAGTAACACCCCAGTAAGTAAGACCCCAGTAAGTAAGACCCCAGTAAGTAAGACCCCCAGTAAGTAAGACCCCAGTAAGTAAGACCCCAGTAAGTAAGACCCCAGTAAGTAACACCCCAGTAAGTAAGACCCCAGTAAGTAACACCCCAGTAAGTAAGACCCCCAGTAAGTAACACCCCGAGTAAGTAACACCCCAGTAAGTAACACCCCCAGTAAGTAACACCCCCAGTAAGTAACACCCCAGTAAGTAACACCCCAGTAAGTAACACCCCCAGTAAGTAACACCCCAGTAAGTAACACCCCCAGTAAGTAACACCCCAGTAAGTACCACCCCAGTAAGTAACACCCCCAGTAAGTAACACCCCAGTAAGTAACACCCCCAGTAAGTAACACCCCCAGTAAGTAACACCCCAGTAAGTAACACCCCAGTAAGTAACACCCCAGTAAGTAAGACCCCCAGTAAGTAACACCCCAGTAAGTAACACCCCCAGTAAGTAACACCCCAGTTAGTAACACCCCAGTAAGTAACACCCCCAGTAAGTAACACCCCCAGTAAGTAACACCCCAGTAAGTAAGACCCCAGTTAGTAACACCCCAGTAAGTAACACCCCCAGTAAGTAACACCCCCAGTAAGTAACACCCCCAGTAAGTAACACCCCCAGTAAGTAAGACCCCCAGTAAGTAAGACCCCAGTAAGTAACACCCCCAGTAAGTAACACCCCAGTAAGTAACACCCCCAGTAAGTAACACCCCAGTAAGTAACACCCCCAGTAAGTAACACCCCAGTAAGTAACACCCCAGTAAGTACCACCCCAGTAAGTAAGACCCCAGTAAGTAACACCCCAGTAAGTAACACCCCCAGTAAGTAACACCCCCAGTAAGTAACACCCCAGTAAGTAAGACCCCCAGTAAGTAAGACCCCCAGTAAGTAAGACCCCCAGTAATTAACACCCCAGTTAGTAACACCCCAGTAAGTAACACCCCCAGTAAGTAACACCCCCAGTAAGTAACACCCCCAGTAAGTAAGACCCCAGTAAGTAAGACCCCAGTAAGTAAGACCCCAGTAAGTAACACCCCCAGTAAGTAACACCCCCAGTAAGTAACACCCCAGTAAGTAACACCCCAGTAAGTAACACCCCAGTAAGTAACACCCCAGTAAGTAAGACCCCAGTAAGTAAGACCCCCAGTAAGTAAGACCCCCAGTAAGTACCACCCCAGTAAGTAACACCCCCAGTAAGTAACACCCCAGTAAGTAAGACCCCCAGTAAGTAAGACCCCAGTAAGTAACACCCCAGTAAGTAAGACCCCAGTAAGTAAGACCCCAGTAAGTAAGACCCCCAGTAAGTAAGACCCCAGTAAGTAAGACCCCCAGTAAGTAAGACCCCAGTAAGTAACACCCCAGTAAGTAAGACCCCAGTAAGTAAGACCCCCAGTAAGTAAGACCCCCAGTAAGTACCACCCCAGTAAGTAACACCCCCAGTAAGTAACACCCCAGTAAGTAAGACCCCCAGTAAGTAAGACCCCAGTAAGTAACACCCCAGTAAGTAAGACCCCAGTAAGTAAGACCCCAGTAAGTAAGACCCCCAGTAAGTAAGACCCCAGTAAGTAACACCCCAGTAAGTAAGACCCCAGTAAGTAACACCCCAGTAAGTAAGACCCCCAGTAAGTAAGACCCCCAGTAAGTAAGACCCCAGTAAGTACCACCCCAGTAAGTAACACCCCCAGTAAGTAACACCCCAGTAAGTAACACCCCCAGGAAGTAACACCCCCAGTAAGTAACACCCCAGTAAGTAACACCCCAGTAAGTAACACCCCAGTAAGTAAGACCCCCAGTAAGTAACACCCCAGTAAGTAACACCCCCAGTAAGTAACACCCCAGTTAGTAACACCCCAGTAAGTAACACCCCCAGTAAGTAACACCCCCAGTAAGTAACACCCCAGTAAGTAAGACCCCAGTTAGTAACACCCCAGTAAGTAACACCCCCAGTAAGTAACACCCCCAGTAAGTAACACCCCCAGTAAGTAACACCCCCAGTAAGTAACACCCCCAGTAAGTAAGACCCCCAGTAAGTAAGACCCCAGTAAGTAACACCCCCAGTAAGTAACACCCCCAGTAAGTAACACCCCAGTAAGTAACACCCCCAGTAAGTAACACCCCAGTAAGTAACACCCCCAGTAAGTAACACCCCAGTAAGTAACACCCCAGTAAGTACCACCCCAGTAAGTAAGACCCCAGTAAGTAACACCCCAGTAAGTAACACCCCCAGTAAGTAACACCCCCAGTAAGTAACACCCCCAGTAAGTAACACCCCAGTAAGTAAGACCCCCAGTAAGTAAGACCCCCAGTAAGTAACACCCCCAGTAAGTAACACCCCAGTTAGTAACACCCCAGTAAGTAACACCCCCAGTAAGTAACACCCCCAGTAAGTAACACCCCAGTAAGTAAGACCCCAGTTAGTAACACCCCAGTAAGTAACACCCCCAGTAAGTAAGACCCCCAGTAAGTAACACCCCCAGTAAGTAACACCCCCAGTAAGTAACACCCCCAGTAAGTAAGACCCCCAGTAAGTAAGACCCCAGTAAGTAACACCCCCAGTAAGTAACACCCCCAGTAAGTAACACCCCAGTAAGTAACACCCCCAGTAAGTAACACCCCAGTAAGTAACACCCCCAGTAAGTAACACCCCAGTAAGTAACACCCCAGTAAGTAACACCCCAGTAAGTAACACCCCAGTAAGTACCACCCCAGTAAGTAAGACCCCAGTAAGTAACACCCCAGTAAGTAACACCCCCAGTAAGTAACACCCCCAGTAAGTAACACCCCAGTAAGTAAGACCCCCAGTAAGTAAGACCCCCAGTAAGTAACACCCCCAGTAAGTAACACCCCAGTAAGTAACACCCCAGTAAGTAACACCCCAGTAAGTAAGAGTGTTGAGTGTTCTATGCAAACGTCGGGGGAGGAAGAAATCCACTACCATGAGATTACATGTAAAAAAAATATTAAAAGTTTGTAGGAAATTTGGAAATATTTAAATAGGTGAAATTAAATGAAACAATAATGTATGTTGATGCTAATGTTATGCTAATGCTAATGCTAACAATGGCATAATATATTCAAAATAGTGTGGACTATTGTCTTAACAGTTTCGATCAATTCATTCTGATCAACATAGCAATTATGACACACCCCTCTCTATTGTCATTGGTTGCACTGTTTGTCTACGTAACCTGGTTCAAGCATTCATGACATCACCCTGAAGAAGGCACAGTGATGCCGAAACGTTGGTGTTATTTTTTTTACACAGTAAATGACTGGGAGGTTATACATTTGTAGTATGCTATTCTCTTTGTTTTTATAGCTTTGAGATGTAAGGTTAACAATAATTAATTTTGGGAAAATTATATGAATTGTCATATTAGGCATAACAACATTTGTGTCCCAGTGTATGTTTATATAGTACAGTATTTATATAAAGACAGAAACATTGTTTCCTTGCTAATAAATAAATAAATACTTTTTCTTTTCTTTTTTTATCGGAGAAGTGAGAAGCATAGCAACATGAAGGCAACTTTATAACAGCAGACCCTGTCACGGATCCTTCTGGACCTATGTCATTATGCACACCTGGGCCCCATTCCCACTGATTGAATTTGTATAAATGTGCCCTTTGGTTCACCATTGGGCTGTCGATTATTGTTACAATGTCCGTTGGTGCGTGTGAGTACCTGTGCTGTGTGTTTTTCAGCTTTCATGCCCCTGTGGATCGTGCAGATGATTACGGGTCTGGTCCCGTGTGTTAATCATTGTGCGCTTGTGTTATTTATTCAAGGTACTCCTCGCTCCTTTTGTTTGGGTCTCAACCCTGTGTTTATATATGTGTTTGTTTGGTCTTCGTCCCCGTGCCTTTACACGGCACGCTGTAATTTGGGTAAAATTAAAAACCCCTATTATGCATTCCTGCGCCCTGTCTCCCAAATCTTTTATACCAGCGTGACATGACCCTGTTTTTCCAAAGCCAAACTCGCCCATTGGCCGATGAGTCTATCTTTTTTTAAGATGCCAAAATATTAATTTTTTTCAGTAATTGTTTTCAATATCCAATTAGTTTTTATTGCCTGCATTCAACAAGCTTTGGACGAAGCACTTACACAGGGCCGCCATCGCCAAAGTTCACTCAAAAAGGCTATATTTTAGAAGTGGGCTTGATTTAGTTTCTGTTGTTTTAGTTATTTAAATGTTGTTAGAGCAGGACCCCCCCCCCCCCCTTACCGGTGAACGATGAACTGAAAACTCAAAAGAGTCATGATTCTACAAGCCTCTCGTTCACGTTCTTCCCCAATAGGCGGCTTTATTGGAGCTATACTTTGTGACAGACTTGTAAAAGTTTACTTTACACAATGTACATTTGTTGATTTTCTAGGCATACAAATACAATTGAAACAAGGTCTAGTGGTGGCCGCAACCAGACTAGATTGTGAACAACTCTTGGCGGAATGCACTGCTTGACCTCCGTGAGAGTCATAGGCACAATACCGTTCACGAACTGCAGTCCCCCCAAACGATTCGTCCGTCATAATATTCAATAATCAATTAATTGTATTCATTCTTGCACCATGCGATCAGTTATCAATTCATGTATTTTTCTTCTCTATGCTACCTGCAGCATGATCAATATATTTTCCCACTGATAGACAGTTGCTGGTCGGAGAACGTCTCTGAAGCCCCGAGCCCGAGGAGCGAGTATTAATCCTGCTGTAGAATTCATTGCGGACAGCAGGTCAAACAAACGACTAAAATGAACGAGTCACTCTGACTCTCGAATCATTTGCGAACTGCACATCATTAGGAACTAACATAACTTTGCAAGCCAGCATAATGTGGTGTGATGCTGGTTTTTCTTTAGCTTATCCTGGTCACCAGTGTCCAAAACACAGCGAAGGCTGGTCACCAGTGTCCAAAACACAGCGAAGGCTGGTCACCAGTGAAAGAAAACACAGCGAAGGCTGGTCACCAGTGAAAGAAAACACAGCGAAGGCTGGTCACCAGTGTCCAAAACACAGCGAAGGCTGGTCACCAGTGTCCAAAACACAGCGAAGGCTGGTCACCAGTGTCCAAAACACAGCGAAGGCGGGTCACCAGTGTCCAAAACACAGCGAAGGCTGGTCACCAGTGTCCAAAACACAGCGAAGGCTGGTCACCAGTGTCCAAAACACAGCGAAGGCTGGTCACCAGTGAAAGAAAACACAGCGAAGGCTGGTCACCAGTGTCCAAAACACAGCGAAGGCTGGTCACCAGTGTCCAAAACACAGCGAAGGCTGGTCACCAGTGTCCAAAACACAGCGAAGGCTGGTCACCAGTGAAAGAAAACACAGCGAAGGCTGGTCACCAGTGAAAGAAAACACAGCGAAGGCTGGTCACCAGTGAAAGAAAACACAGCGAAGGCTGGTCACCAGTGTCCAAAACACAGCGAAGGCTGGTCACCAGTGTCCAAAACACAGCGAAGGCTGGTCACCAGTGTCCAAAACACAGAGAAGGCTGGTCACCAGTGAAAGAAAACACAGCGAAGG
Organism: Salvelinus alpinus; assembly: GCF_045679555.1. Classification (NCBI taxonomy): domain Eukaryota; kingdom Metazoa; phylum Chordata; class Actinopteri; order Salmoniformes; family Salmonidae; genus Salvelinus; species Salvelinus alpinus. Next base: position 15,137,127 of record NC_092114.1, on the reverse strand, counting down.
CTGGTCACCAGTGAAAGAAAACACAGCGAAGGCTGGTCACCAGTGTCCAAAACACAGCGAAGGCTGGTCACCAGTGTCCAAAACACAGCGAAGGCTGCTCACCAGTGAAAGAAAACACAGCGAAGGCTGGTCACCAGTGAAAGAAAACACAACAAAGACTGGTTTGCCAGCATAACCAGCTAGACCATTCTGGTCAGTCCAGCTAGACCACGCTGGTCAGTCCAGCTAGACCACGCTGGTCAGTACAGCTAGACCACGCTGGTCAGTCCAGCTAGACCACGCTGGTCAGTACAGCTAGACCACGCTGGTCAGTCCAGCTATATCATGCTGGTCAGTCCAGCAAGACCATGCTGGTCAGTCCAGCTAGATCACGCTGGTCAGTCCAGTTAGACCATGCTGGTCAGTCCAGCTAGACCATGCTGGTCAGTCCAGCTAGACCATGCTGGTCAGTCCAGCTAGATCACGCTGGTCAGTCCAGTTAGACCATGCTGGTCAGTCCAGCTAGACCATGCTGGTCAGTCCAGCTAGACCACGCTGGTCAGTCCAGTTAGACCATGCTGGTCAGTCCAGCTAGACCATGCTGGTCAGTCCAGCTAGACCATGCTGGTCAGTCCAGTTAGATCACGCTGGTCAGTCCAGCTAGACCACGCTGGTCAGTCCAGCTAGACCACACTGGTCAGTCCAGTTAGACCACGCTGGTCAGTCCAGCTAGACCACGCTGGTCAGTCCAGTTAGACCACGCTGGTCAGTCCAGCTAGACCACGCTGGTCAGTCCAGCTAGACCACGCTGGTCAGTCCAGTTAGACCACGCTGGTCAGTCCAGCTAGATCACGCTGGTCAGTCCAGCTAGACCACGCTGGTCAGTCCAGCTAGACCACGCTGGTCAGTCCAGCTAGATCATGCTGGTCTGCCAGAATAACCAGCTAGATCATGCTGGTCAGTCCAGTTTAACCAGCTAGATCATGCTGGTCAGTCCAGTTTGACCAGTTAGATCATGCTGGTCAGTCCAGTTTGACCAGTTAGACCATGCTGGTCAGTCCAGTTTGACCAGTTAGACCATGCTGGTCAGATCTGCATGACCAGCATCCGACCAGCACTGACCTGCCTAGACCAGCATGGACCAACTGGACATTTATACTGGTCTATGCTGTTTTTATGATCAGCAGGGCAGAGCTATCCAATATTCCCACTTCTTGACACATCCTGCTTAACTGTCATTCAGCGTGACTCTTCACAAGGATATTCACATCTCGGTGTGCGAGCTTGACAGTTAAATCCAAAACTTTGTTTGCATTTGTGACAGACAGCTTATATCTTCCTGCACTGTGTGGCAGTCTGGTCTCTCTGCATGCTGAATGCCTCAGAGATAAAGAGGCTGACTGACAGAGGTATTGTGTAGAGGAAGATTGTGTGTGTGTGTGTGTGTGTGTGTGTGTGTGTGTGTGTGTGTGTGTGTGTGTGTGTGTGTGTGTGTGTGTGTGTGTGTGTGTGTGGTGTGTGTGGTGTGTGTGTGTGTGTGTGTGTGTGTGGTGTGTGTGTTCACCATGCATGTGTGTAGAGGGAGATATAGAGCCTGACAGACAGAAATGTGTGTGTGTGTGTGTGTGTGTGTGTGTGTGTGTGTGTGTGTGTGTGTGTGTGTGTGTGTGTGTGTGTGTGTGTGTGTGTGTGTGTGTGTGTGTGTGTGTGTGTGTGTGTGTGTGTGTGTGTGTGTGTGTGTGTGTGTGTGTGTGTGTGTGTGTGTGTGTGTGTGTGTGTCTATGACAGGTACATCCAGAACTCCCAGCCCTACCTGAACAACATGACGGCAGTGGGGTGTATGATGGCTCTGGCTGCTGTCTTCCCTCTGGGCCTCGATGGACACCACGTACACAGGAAACAGTTCCCCGTTGTCTGCCAGGTACACAGGAAGTCCACAGGAAGTGGAGCCATACCACTAAAGCATTGTGGGGGATTTGAGTTTTATAGGTACAGGAAAGCTCTGGGGTGATGTGTTCCCCTAGGTACAGATCCTAACCTTAACCAATAGCAAGGAAAATGTCAAACTGACCCAAAATCAGCATCCGGGGGCAACTTCACACTACACCTACAGCTAACAGGAAGTGCACCCTACCACTGAGGCATTATAGGGGATTGAGTTTTATGGTAGAAGTCTTGTAGGAGGGTAGTTTAGTGAATGCACCAATTTGTAAGTCGCTCTGGATAAGAGCGTCTGCTAAATGACTTAAATGTTAAATGTTAATTATCAATAAATGCCAAAGGAAAATATTGACTTAGACTTTCGAAAATTAATAATTTCTTTAGTAACTATTACATTTTTTGACAATGCATTTTTATTTGTTATACCCCATCAGTTATGTAAGGGCATTGTTATTGTTTAAGAAATGCATAGACACAATTAATTATGGATATTTGTTTCCCCTATTCCCCTGCCAGTTCCGCCTGTGGCTGCTCGGCCTGGGCTTCAGCCTGGCGTACGGTTCTATGTTCACTAAGATCTGGTGGGTCCACACCGTCTTCACCAAGAAGGATGACAAGAAGGAGAAGAGGAAGGTAAATAAAAAGGAGAATGACTGGCTAAAGAAAAATAAAAAAAAAGGTAAGGAAGGAAGGAAGGTGAATGAAAATGAGAAACGAGAGTACCTGCCTGACTGGGAGGCTGTGGAGGCTGGGGAGGCTGTGAGGCTGCCTGGCTGGGAGGCTGTGGAGGCTGGGGAGGCTGAGAGGCTGTGAGACAGACCAGAGAGCGAGACAGACCAGAGAGCGAGAGAGCCAGAGAGCGAGACAGACCAGAGAGCGAGAGAGACAGAGAGCGAGAGAGACAGAGAGCGAGAGAGACAGAGAGCGAGAGAGACAGAGAGCGAGAGAGACAGAGAGCGAGAGAGACAGAGAGCGAGAGAGACAGAGAGACAGAGAGACAGAGAGCGAGAGAGACAGAGAGCGAGAGAGACAGACGGAGAGACAGACAGAGAGACAGACAGAGAGACAGAGGGAGAAAGAGAGAGAGACAGACAGAGCGGACGGACGGACGGATGGAGACGGACGGAGACGGATGGAGACGGACGGAGACGGACGGAGACGGACAGACGGACGGACAGACGGACAGACAGACAGACAGACAGACAGACAGACAGACAGACAGACAGACAGACAGACAGACAAAGAGAGAGAGACAGACGGAGGGAGAAAGAGAGAGAGACAGACGGAGGGAGAAAGAGAGAGAGACAGACGGAGGGAGAAAGAGAGAGAGACAGAGGGAGAAAGAGAGAGAGACAGACAGAGAGAGAAAGCGAGGAGAGTAGAGGATCTTCCATACACCTGATTCTCCTGGCTCCCCTGGCTCCGCTGGCTCCCCTGGCTCCCCTGGCACCCCTGGCTCCACTGGCTCCACTGGCTCCACTGGCTCCCCTGGCTCCCCTGGCTCCGGCTCCCCTGGCTCCGGCTCCCCTGGCACCTCTGGAAGCTGTAGGGAAAGATAAAGCCCATTACTGAATATATATGACTGCTATCCCTAGCAGTAGAGTAGCAGTAGAGACCTCCCTGGGATGACTATATTATGGAAAGCTGTGTTAAAACTGATTGAGTTCACTTTGAGTCACTTGCCTTTGCTGAGACTGTTTTACTCCAGTACAGCCAGCAACCAGCCAGCCATTCAGCCAGCCAGCCAGCATCCAGCCAGCCATTCAGCCAGCCAGCCATTCAGCCAGCCAGTCAGCAACCAGTCAGCCAGCCAGCCAGCCATTCAGCCAGCCAGCCAGCCAGCCAGCCAGCCATTCAGCCAGCCAGACAGCCAGCCAGCCATTCAGCCAGCCAGCCATTCAGCCAGCCAGACAGCCAGCCAGCCATTCAGCCAGCCAGCCATTCAGCCAGCCAGCCAGCCAGCCAGCCAGCCATTCAGCCAGCCAGACAGCCAGCCATTCAGCCAGCAACCAGCCAGCCAGCCATTCAGCCAGCCAGCCATTCAGCCAGCCAGGCCACCTACTCAGAGCCTGTGTCCCAAATAGCTCCCTATTCCCTATATAGTGCACTACTTTTGGCCAGGGCCCAAAGGGTGTCCCACAGGGTCAAAAGTAGTGCACTATAGGGTGCCATATGGGACGTAGGCAGAGGGCTAGAGAGAGAGATGTTCTGCCCAGCGCTGCGGACGCCGATTTGATCCTCTCTGTTATTGTAATGTTGTGACTTTGAATTCCTTTGTGTCTTTGACGATGTTCCCTCCCCCATTCAACAACGGGGTTGGGTTTCTGTTCTTCTTCTTTTTGGCAGCGTGTAAGATAATTATCGTGAAACACTTTGGGATATAAGGAACCTTCTGTAAAGGGATAATATGCTCATGGAAAATTGAGTGTGTGGGATAAATATGTTTTCATTTCAAGTAGATAATAGGTTCAAAATGAATTTTCTTCTCGTGTTAGGTGATCCTCTACGCTTGCTAAGTTCCATTTACACCATTTACACCGTATCTAGATGTGAGGCACGTTTAAAGATTCAAATCGACTTCTACATTAGTGTTTTCCCACGGTACTGAATGACTGATCTTGTTATCTATTAGATAGAAGAATTACTCATACTGTTATCTACTAGATTGAAGAATTACTCATACTGTTATCTACTAGATAGAAGAATTACTCATACTGTTATCTACTAGATAGAAGAATTACTCATACTGCTATCTACTAGATAGAAGAATTATTGATACTGTACATCGTGTTATTTACGAGATAAAATAATGACTCATACACGACTTTGCTTTATCTTGGCCGGGTCGCAGTTGTAAATGAGAACTTGTTCTCAACTAGCCTACCTGGTTAAATAAAGGTGAAATAAAAAAATAAAAAATACAAATCTTGTCACCTTCCACGGGACGGTTGAGCTAACGTAGGCTAATGCGATTAGCATGAGGTTGTAAGTAACAAGAAAATATCCCAGGACATAGACATATCTTATATTGGCAGAAAGCTTAAATTCTTGTTAATCTAACTGCACTGTCCAGTTTACAGTAGCTATTACAGTGAAATAATACCATGCAATTTTTTTAGGAGAGTGCACAATTTTGAACATGAAAAGTTATTAACAAACAAATTAGGCACATTTGGGCAGTCTTGATACACAATTTTGAACAGAAATGCAATGTTTTTTTGGATCAGTCTAAAACTTTGCACATAAACTGCTGCCACCTAGTGACCAAAATCTGAAATGCACCTGGGCTGGAATAATACATTACTGCCTCTCTCTTGCATTTCAAAGATGATGGTACAAAAAAAATACCAAAGAACAGTTCATTGTTTTTGTATAATCCTTTACCAGATCTCTTGTGTTATATTCTCCTACATTCCTTTCACATTTCCACAAACCTCAAAGTGTTTCCTTTCAAATGGTATCAAGAATATGCATATCCTTGCTTCAGGGCCTGAGCTACAGGCAGTTAGATTTGGGTATGATATTTTAGGCAAAAATCCTTAACAGGATTTATATCAACAGCAGTCAATTATTAATTGTCACCTTATTCAGTCTCATCTGAACATCGTAAAATTCTTGCTTATCTTCACGAACCCTGGCTAACAAGTTGAATCAGCAATGCAAAAAGTGGCTTAATTATTTATTTACTAAATACCTAAATAATCACACAGAATTACATATACACAGGATGGATCATACATCGATTACTAATCATGTCATAAAAGAAAAAGTCCCTAGCGGACGAAACCGATATGACGGCTGGTTACACATAGAAAGGTGGTTGGGTATGAATGAAAGAGCGGGAATACTGAGGGACAAAGGGGATTGGGTCTCTATCGGACCGTGAGAAGCTATGCTATCGTAAATACAGAATCTTATGCATTCTAATAACCGCCCTTTCGGAAAAAGAAAATGCAAGATATATATTTACACTGAGCTGCGCTTCGATAGATGGGTCGAAAATGGAAGACTGGTTTGCCCAGCAGAGATCACCCTTGTCCTTTGTAGAATCTTTCTGGTCGTAGTGTTGTAGTACCCGGTCTTCTCATAGGATTGTCTGTCCTTTCCTAGGCTACGTACGTTTCTAGCTGCAGCTGATAACTCAACGTCTAGGATGTATCACTTCTTTAGTGAATAAGAGTTCAAAGTTCATACCAAGCTGCCGTACAGCTCGTGCTGTATTCTGGCTGGTCTAGTCGGAATTCATCCTTCCAGCGTGGTGATCGTCACCTCCACGTTGAAATTAGCCCTTTTAAACGTATGGACACCAGTCCTCACGTCGTCGGAAACTGAGGTTCACTTCCGTCAATGGGCTTGTATTAGGGGAGAGAAGGGCGTGTTTCATAGTTCTCAACAAATGTCTGTTCACTTGGGCGTGGCCACTGAGTGAGCGTAGTTTACTTATGAAAACAATTCTCTCATTTAGAAGCTAAAATTACAGTTCATCTTTTCACCAATAGTTTCATATTTCAACATTTAAATTGCACAACAATTCCATGTGAATCTGATAACTATAATGTGTAGACTTTCCAAGATACAGTTTATGTCGTCCTATCATCAGTAATAATGTCTCAGACGACAACTGATCTGACATCATATTCTTTACGTATCAACGGACACTTTCAACTGGTTGGATTACAGAAATATTGTACCTTTCCCCAAACTTTTGATGTTACCATATGTTACCAAAGGGCTTTCTAAGAGTCCATTCTGTAGAGTGGAGAGAAAAGTGGGAAAGGTATTTATGGGGTGTCATGAACCTCACCCAACAGGGCAACGTCATGACAACTAGATACAAGATTGACTCACACATCTTGTAATCTACTACATAGAAGATTGACTCACACATCTTGTAATCTACTACATAGAAGATTGACTCACACATCTTGTAATCTACTAGATATGGGGGCGGCAGGTAACGTAGTGGTTAGAGCGTTGGACTAGTAACCAAAACATTGCTGGATCAAATCCCCGAGCTGACAAGGTAACAATATGTCTTTCTGCTCCTGAACAAGGCACTTAACCCACTGTTCCCCGGGAGGCCGTCATTGTAAAATAAGAATTTGTTCTTCACTGACTTGCCATGTTAAAGAAAGGTTAAATTAAAAAAATAAGATTGACTCCAAAATCTTGTTATCTAGTGTCGACTTCATATACCTCCTCTTCTTTATCATTCTGCTTACTATGAGGATAATAAATAGTATTCGCTACTAAGCTTTAATCCTCTTGGATAAATGCACCAAAATCAATATTACATTTACGCTATTCGTCCTTTGTCTCTCCTTGCTTTGTTTTTGTTTCAAATGGTTACATAAAATATATATTTGTATTTTTCCATCACTGCTGTCAATAGAGCGAGACACAACCTCTTTGTCTATTTCAATGTAGCGGTTCAACCAGTTTGCTTCGGGGCAGATAGAATTGGCCTCTTAGTTAAGCATCATTGTTTTCTCGTCAAGCTCAGGCTCCAGTCTATTTATGTCATTGTTAATCCCTCACAGTCAAACCAAACAGTTGCAGGTGTGGGACTTGATCCATTATCCCCTGTGTTCATCCAGACAAATGTGTTTCCGAAACGGCACCCTGTTACTTATATAGCACCCCTGGTCAACAGTAGTGTACTGACTATATCCCTGGTCAACAGTAGTGTACTGACTATATCCCTGGTCAACAGTAGTGTACTGACTATATCCCTGGTCAACAGTAGTGTACTGACTATATCCCTGGTCAACAGTAGTGTACTGACTATATCCCTGGTCAACAGTAGTGTACTGACTATAGCCCTGGTCAACAGTAGTGTACTGACTATATCCCTGGTCAACAGTAGTGTACTGACTATATCCCTGGTCAACAGTAGTGTACTGACTATATCCCTGGTCAACAGTAGTGTACTGACTATATCCCTGGTCAACAGTAGTGTACTGACTATATCCCTGGTCAACAGTAGTGTACTGACTATATCCCTGGTCAACAGTAGTGTACTGACTATAGCCCTGGTCAACAGTAGTGTACTGACTATATCCCTGGTCAACAGTAGTGTACTGACTATATCCCTGGTCAACAGTAGTGTACTGACTATATCCCTGGTCAACAGTAGTGTACTGACTATATCCCTGGTCAACAGTAGTGTACTGACTATATCCCTGGTCAACAGTAGTGTACTGACTATATCCCTGGTCAACAGTAGTGTACTGACTATATCCCTGGTCAACAGTAGTGTACTGACTATAGCCTGGTCAACAGTAGTGTACTGACTATATCCCTGGTCAACAGTAGTGTACTGACTATATCCCTGGTCAACAGTAGTGTACTGACTATATCCCTGGTCAACAGTAGTGTACTGACTATAGCCCTGGTCAACAGTAGTGTACTGACTATATCCCTGGTCAACAGTAGTGTACTGACTATAACCCTGGTCAACAGTAGTGTACTGACTATATCCCTGGTCAACAGTAGTGTACTGACTATATCCTGGTCAACAGTAGTGTACTGACTATATCCCTGGTCAACAGTAGTGTACTGACTATACCCCTGGTCAACAGTAGTGTACTGACTATATCCTGGTCAACAGTAGTGTACTGACTATATCCCTGGTCAACAGTAGTGTACTGACTATACCCCTGGTCAACAGTAGTGTACTGACTATATCCCTGGTCAACAGTAGTGTACTGACTATACCCCTGGTCAACAGTAGTGTACTGACTATATCCCTGGTCAACAGTAGTGTACTGACTATATCCCTGGTCAACAGTAGTGTACTGACTATATCCTGGTCAACAGTAGTGTACTGACTATATCCCTGGTCAACAGTAGTGTACTGACTATACCCCTGGTCAACAGTAGTGTACTGACTATATCCCTGGTCAACAGTAGTGTACTGACTATATCCCTGGTCAACAGTAGTGTACTGACTATATCCCTGGTCAACAGTAGTGTACTGACTATATCCCTGGTCAACAGTAGTGTACTGACTATATCCTTGGTCAACAGTAGTGTACTGACTATATCCTGGTCAACAGTAGTGTACTGACTATATCCTGGTCAACAGTAGTGTACTGACTATATCCCTGGTCAACAGTAGTGTACTGACTATACCCCTGGTCAACAGTAGTGTACTGACTATATCCTTGGTCAACAGTAGTGTACTGACTATATCCTGGTCAACAGTAGTGTACTGACTATATCCTGGTCAACAGTAGTGTACTGACTATATCCCTGGTCAACAGTAGTGTACTGACTATACCCCTGGTCAACAGTAGTGTACTGACTATATCCTGGTCAACAGTAGTGTACTGACTATAGCCTGGTCAACAGTAGTGTACTGACTATATCCCTGGTCAACAGTAGTGTACTGACTATAGCCTGGTCAACAGTAGTGTACTGACTATATCCCTGGTCAACAGTAGTGTACTGACTATATCCCTGGTCAACAGTAGTGTACTGACTATACCCCTGGTCAACAGTAGTGTACTGACTATACCCCTGGTCAACAGTAGTGTACTGACTATATCCTGGTCAACAGTAGTGTACTGACTATAGCCTGGTCAACAGTAGTGTACTGACTATATCCCTGGTCAACAGTAGTGTACTGACTATAGCCTGGTCAACAGTAGTGTACTGACTATATCCCTGGTCAACAGTAGTGTACTGACTATATGCCTGGTCAACAGTAGTGTACTGACTATATCCCTGGTCAACAGTAGTGTACTGAATACATCCCTGGTCAACAGTAGTGTACTGACTATATCCCTGGTCAACAAAAGGGCACTGAATATATCCCTGGTCAACAGTAGAGGGCGGGTCTAGTGGGATAGAGGGGGGTCTAGTTGGATAGAGGGGTGGTGTAGAGGGGTAGAGGGGTGGTCTAGTGAGGTAGATGGGTGGTTTAGCAGGGTGGTCTAGTGAGGTAGAGGGGTGGTCTAGCAGGGTGGTCTAGTGAGGTAGAGGGGTGGTCTAGTGAGGTAGAGGGGTGGTCTAGTGAGGTAGAGGGGTGGTTTAGCAGGGTGGTCTAGTGAGGTAGAGGGGTGGTCTAGTGAGGTAGATGGGTGGTTTAGCAGGGTGGTCTAGTGAGGTAGAGGGGTGGTCTAGTGAGGTAGAGGGGTGGTTTAGCAGGGTGGTCTAGTGAGGTAGAGGGGTGGTCTAGTGAGGTAGAGGGGTGGTCTAGTGAGGTAGAGGGGTGGTCTAGCAGGGTGGTCTAGTGAGGTAGAGGGGTGGTTTAGCAGGGTGTTCTAGTGAGGTAGAGGGGTGGTCTAGCAGGGTGGTCTAGTGAGGTAGAGGGGTGGTCTAGCAGGGTGGTCTAGTGAGGTAGAGGGGTGGTCTAGTGAGGTAGAGGGGTGGTTTAGCAGGGTGGTCTAGTGAGGTAGAGGGGTGGTCTAGCAGGGTGGTCTAGTGAGGTAGAGGGGTGGTCTAGTGAGGTAGAGGGGTGGTTTAGCAGGGTGGTCTAGTGAGGTAGAGGGGTGGTCTAGTGAGGTAGAGGGGTGGTCTAGTGAGGTAGAGGGGTGGTTTAGCAGGGTGGTCTAGTGAGGTAGAGGGGTGGTCTAGTGAGGTAGAGGGGTGGTCTAGTGAGGTAGAGGGGTGGTCTAGTGAGGTAGAGGGGTGGTCTAGTGAGGTAGAGGGGTGGTTTAGTGAGGTAGAGGGGTGGTCTAGTGAGGTAGAGGGGTGGTGTAGTGAGGTAGAGGGGTGGTCTAGTGAGGTAGAGGGGTGGTTTAGTGAGGTAGAGGGGTGGTCTAGTGAGGTAGAGGGGTGGTTTAGCAGGGTGGTCTAGTGAGGTAGAGGGGTGGTCTAGTGAGGTAGAGGGGTGGTCTAGTGAGGTAGAGGGGTGGTCTAGCAGGGTGGTCTAGTGAGGTAGAGGGGTGGTTTAGCAGGGTGGTCTAGTGAGGTAGAGGGGTGGTCTGGTGAGATAGAGAGGTGGTGTAGCAGGGTGGTCTAGTGAGGTAGAGGGGTGGTGTAGTGAGGTAGAGGGGTGGTCTAGAGGGGTAGAGGGGTGGTCTAGTGAGGTAGAGGGGTGGTCTAGCAGGGTGGTCTAGTGAGGTAGAGGGGTGGTTTAGTGAGGTAGAGGGGTGGTTTAGTGAGGTAGAGGGGTGGTCTAGCAGGGTGGTCTAGTGAGGTAGAGGGGTGGTCTAGTGAGGTAGAGGGGTGGTCTAGCAGGGTGTTCTAGTGAGGTAGAGGGGTGGTCTAGCAGGGTGGTCTAGTGAGGTAGAGGGGTGGTTTAGTGAGGTAGAGGGGTGGTCTAGCAGGGTGGTTTAGTGAGGTAGAGGGGTGGTCTAGAGAGGTAGAGGGGTGGTTTAGCAGGGTGGTCTAGTGAGGTAGAGGGGTGGTCTAGTGAGGTAGATGGGTGGTTTAGCAGGGTGGTCTATACAGGGTACCAAAGTAGTGGTCTATGTAGCAAATAGGTTGTCATTTGAGACACGGCCTAACTGACAAGTCCTCCTGTATCCCATGATTCCTTGCAGCACCTGGAGCCGTGGAAACTCTACGCCACCGTGGGGGTGCTGCTGGTCATCGACGTCCTGTCACTCATGATCTGGCAAATAGTGGATCCTCTACACATCACTGTTGAGGTATGAGTCATGACTCAATGTCTCAATGTCTTCTCCTCTTTCTCTCTCTATCTCGATGGCTCGATCGCTTCTCTCTTCCTCTCTCTCGCTTTCGCTCTCTCTCTCTATCTCGATGGCTCCTCTCTTCTCGCAATTCGCTCTCTCTCTATCTCGATGGCTCCTCTCTTCTCTCGCTTTCGCTCTCTCTCTATCTCGATGCGTCCTCTCTCTCTCCTCTTTTCCCTTTGCTGGTCTCTTCCTCTTCCTGTTTGTTTTCGGAAGATGCAACAGCATTGATTAGCTCCTGACTCTATCAAGATTAGTCGAAGAATGAATTTATTGTGAATTTATAAAAATCATATTTTAAAATAGAAAGATGAGAGAAAAGGTGGTCCATATAAAGACTATTGTAATCATACCTCGACTACAATGGGCAGGATAGAGTGTATGTGTTAACAATCAATGGTCTGGATAATCTGTACGTGGCTATAGTGAATCTATAATGAATCTATAACAATGAATCTATAAATATATATATATATATATATATAGTACATTACCAGTCAAAAGTTTGGACACACCTATTCATTACAGGGTTTTTCTTTTTTGTTTGACTATTTTCTACATTGTAAAATAATAGTGAAGACATCAAAACTATGAAAATAACACATTTGGAATCATGTAGTAACCAAAAAAGTGTTATAAAATACATGTTCTATTTTAGATTCTTCAAAGTAACCACCCTTTGAATTGATGACAGCTTTGCACACTCTTGGCATTCTCTCAACCAGCTTCTTGAGTTAGTCACCTGGAATGCATTTCAATTAACAGGTGTGCCTTGTTAAAAGTTAATTTGTCGAATTTCTTTCCTTCTTAATGCGTTTGAGCCAATCAGTTGTGTTGTGACAAGGTAGGGGTGGTATACAGAAGATAGCCCTATTTGGTAAAAGACCAAGTCCATATTATGGCAAGAACAGCTCAAATAAGCAAAGATAAATGACAGTCCATCATTCCTTTAAGACATAAAGAAAATTTCAAGAACTTTTTCCAGTCTCAAAAACCATTAAGCGCTATGATGAAACTGTCCCTCATGAGGACCGCCACAGGAACGGAAGACCTAGAGTTACCTCTAATGCAGAGGATAAGTTCATTAGAGTTACCAGCCTCAGAAATTGCAGCCCAAATAAATGCTTCACAGAGTTCAAGTAACAGAAACATCTTAACATGAACTGTTCACAGGAGACTGCGTGAATCAGGCCTTCATGGTCGAATTGCTGCAAAGAAACCACTACTAAAGGACACCAATAAGAAGAAGAGAATTGCTTGGGCCAAGAAACACGAGCAATGGACATTAGACCGGTGGAAATCTGTCCTTTGGTCTGATGAGTCCAAATTTGAGATGTTTGGTTCCAACCGCCATGTCTTTGTGAGACGCAGAGTAGGTGAACAGATGATCTCCGCATGTGTGGTTCCCACCGTGAAGCATGGAGGAGGAGGTGTGGGGGTGCTTTGCTGGTGACAGTGTCTGTGGTTTTGTCACGTTCCTGACCTATTTTATGTTATTTTTGTATATGTTTAGTTGGTCAGGGCGTGAGTTGGGGTGGGCATTATATGTTTTGTGTTTCATTGTTTAGGTCACTTGTAATTAGCCTTATATGGTTCTCAATCAGAGACAGGTGTTTGACGTTTTCCTCTGATTGAGAACCATATATAGGTTGGCTGTTTCACACTGTTTGTTTGTGGGTGATTGTCTTCCGTGTCTGTGTCTGTGCACCACACGGGACTGTTTTCGGTTTGTTCGTTTTATGTAGTCTATTCCTGTTCGTGAGTTCTTTCGTGTCTTTATGTAAGTTCCATGTTCAGGTTTCGTCTACGTCGTTTGTTATTTTGATTATTTCAAGTATAGTTCGTGTCAGTGTTCGTCGCTTGTAAATAAATTCATTATGTCATATCACAACGCTGCGCCTTGGTCGAATCACTACTCCTCCTCTTCGTATGAAGAATTCCGTTACAGGTTTATTTAGAATTCAAGGCACACTTAACCAACATGGCTAACACAGCATTCTGCAGCAATACGCCATCCCATCTGGTTTGCGCGTAGTGGGACTATCATTTGTTTTTCAACAGGACAATGACCCAAAACAGGGTCATGTAAGGGCTATTTGACCAAGAAGGAGAGTGATGGAGTGCTGCATCAGATGACCTGGCCTCCACAATCACCTGACCTCAACCCAATTGAGATAGTTTGGGATGAGTTGGAACGCAATGCTCAGCATATGTGGGAACTCCTTCAAGACTCTTGGAAAAGCATTCCTCATGAAGCTAGTTGAGAGATTGCCAAGAGTGTGCAAAGCTGTCATCAAGGCAAAGGGTGGCTACTTTTAAGAATCTAAAATAGAAAATATATTTTGATTTGTTTAACACTTTTTTGGGGTTACTAAATGATTCCATGTTTGTTATTTCATAGTCTGGATTGCCTCACTATTTCTTCTACAATGTAAAAAATACACTAAAACCCTTGAATGAGTCGGTGTGTTCTAAACTTTTTGACTGGTACTGTGTGTGTTGTGTTCATTATCGACCTATGGATATAGTATGTGTCCACGAAGCATGTACTGGATACTGTATAGATGACAATAGTGCAGTAGCCTTAAGATATCCCTCTCTTAGTTTTTCCAAGAATCAATAAAACCGTGGCTGAATAGAGGCAGGAAATAAACGGTGTGAATTGAACCTGTACTATTACTGTTTGTCACTGTTTTATGCGTCTGATATTTAAAGTACAGTAAGTTGAGATAAATATTCTTATTCTTCTGTTTGTCTGAGTAGAAGTTTGTGAGAGAACATTCTTCTTCTGTTTGTCCGAGTAGAAGTTTGTGAGAGAACATTCTTCTGTTTGTCTGAGTAGAAGTTTGTGAGAGAACGTTATTCCTCTGTTTGTCTGAGTAGAAGTTTGTGAGAGAACATTCTTCTTCTGTTTGTCTGAGTAGAAGTTTGTGAGAGAACATTATTCCTCTGTTTGTTTGAGTAGAAGTTTGTGAGAGAACATTCTTCTTCTGTTTGTCTGAGTAGAAGTTTGTTAGAGAACATTATTCCTCTGTTTGTCTGAGTAGAAGTTTGTGAGAGAACATTATTCCTCTGTTTGTCTGAGTAGAAGTTTGTGAGAGAACATTATTCCTCTGTTTGTCTGAGTAGAAGTTTGTGAGAGAACATTCTTCCTCTGTTTGTTTGAGTAGAAGTTTGTGAGAGAACATTCTTCCTCTGTTTGTCTGAGTAGAAGTTTGTGAGAGAACATTCTTCTTCTGTTTGTCTGAGTAGAAGTTTGTGAGAGAACATTCTTCCTCTGTTTGTCTGAGTAGAAGTTTGTGAGAGAACATTATTCCTCTGTTTGTCTGAGTAGAAGTTTGTGAGAGAACATTCTTCTTCTGTTTGTCTGAGTAGAAGTTTGTGAGAGAACATTATTCCTCTGTTTGTCTGAGTAGAAGTTTGTGAGAGAACATTATTCCTCTGTTTGTCTGAGTAGAAGTTT
>NC_092114.1:15102100-15119600 GCF_045679555.1 Salvelinus alpinus | reverse complement strand
CTCTGTTTGTCTTTTTGTAAATGTATTTTGTCGCCCCACACCAAACGCGATCACGACACGCAGGTTAAAATATCAAAACAAACTCTGAACCAATGACATTCATTTGAGGACAGGTCGAAAAGCATTAAACATGTATGTCAATTTAGCTAGTTAGCTTGCATTTGCTAGCTAATTTGTCCTATTTAGCTAGCTTGCTGTTGCTAGTTAATTTGTCCTGGGATCTAAACATTGAGTTGTTATTTTACCTGAAATGCACAAGGTCCTCTACTCGGACAATTAATCCACACATAAAACGGCCAACCGAATCGTTTCTAGTCATCTCTCCTCCTTCCAGGCTTTTTCATCGTTTAAATTATATGGTGATCGCATCTAAACTTTCATTGTATTACCACGACTACCGGCAAAACAGTTAGTCTTTCTATCACCCACGTGGGTATAACCAATGAGGAGATGGCACGTGGGTACCTGCTTCTATAAACCAATGAGGAGATGGCACGTGGGTACCTGCTTTTATAAACCAATGAGGAGATGGGAGAGGCAGGACTTGCAGCGCGATCTGCGTCAGAAATAGGAACGACATCTATTTTAGCCCTTGGTGTCGCAGACGCTCGTTGGCGCGCGCAAGCAGTGTGGGTGCAATAATTGAATAACATGGATTTCTAAAGCTGATCTGTATGTCAGTCTAATTCGCCGCTCTCTCTCTTTCCCTCTCTCTCTTATATATCTCTCTCTCTCTTTCTCTCTCTCTTGCTATTGCCTTCTCTCTGTCTCTCTTTCCCTCTCTGTCTTTCCCTCTCTCTCCAGGCTGTGTTAGTTCGTCCTCAGTCTCCACTCGCTTGGATCTCTCTCTCTCGCGCGTTCTCTCTCTCTCTTTCTCTCTGTTTTTTCTCTCTCTCTCTATCTCTCTGTCTCTCTGTCTCTCTTTCTGTCTCTTCTCTCTCTCTCTCTCTCTCTCTCTCTCTCTCTCTCTTTCTGTCTCTTCTCTCTCTGTCTCTCTTTCTCACTGACTCTCTCTCTCTCCCTCCACCTTTTGTTTAATGCTGTGACAATGCCTGTCTCTCTGTCCTCGGTGGTCCCCTGTGGCTCTGCTCACCTCCAGCCCTCCCACTCACCCCTAATGAGGAGCTGGAGCTGGCCAGTGGGGCTTTCAGCATGGGAGCTGTCCTAAATGACGCTGTATGCATGGGGACAGTATCTGTCATCTGAAAGGCCCAGAAAACTGTGTGTGTGTGTGTGTGTGTGTGTGTGTGTGTGTGTGTGTGTGTGTGTGTGTGTGTGTGTGTGTGTGTGTGTGTGTGTGTGTGTGTGTGTGTGTGTGTGTGTGTGTGTGTGTTGTGATGTGATGTACAGAATCTGTTATCAGAAAAAAACAGAGGAGAGGCAGCAGAGAGGATGGGCGATAGAAGGTAGTAACTAGGTCCTCTTCCCTTCCTCATCAGGGGGAATCAAGTCACACGTCAGGTCTTCTGTGTTTTGTCTGTCTAAATCCCCTTATCCCTCTACTGCAACACTTTGGATGGAAACACACACAGAGAGAGAGGGATAAAGGGAGAGAGGGTGGGAGGGAAAGAGTTGGATGTCTCTGGAGGATTTGATCATCTGGCCCGTACTGTGTGAATCCCTCTCGACAGACATTCTCCTCCTCCAGTGATCTTCATATTTATCTCTCTATTACTACAACCGGTTAGCCGTTTCTGTCCTGTTGTGTGGCTGATCAAAATAAAACAAAAATTAAATGCCAAAAAAAATACAAAAGAAATACTTCTAACATGGATATTCTCTGCGTCCAAATATCAAATTGAGAAGATGCCCAGTGTGCCAATTTGGATGATTTAAGTGTTTCACTGTTTGGTATTGAGTCTGGAAATAGAATAACACTGTCCCTCCTGCCAGTTCAGCACTGCACTGCGGCGGTGACACAGCATTTTAATCAAGAGTGTTGTCCCCACTATGGCGGATTTCCTGTTTTCCAATTTCCATCGTTGTATTTTAATTCATCTCTGAGGATTACCCATTATGCATTGAACCCAATTTAAGCTAAAACTGACTTAGAGAATTGCAAATTGGCGCTGGAGAGAAAATGAGGAAGAGAACCCTGTCCTGTTCTCCTCTCTTTCCTCTCTCTCTCTCTCTCTCTCTCTCTCTTTCCTCTCTCTCTGTCTCTCTCTCTCTCTCACGCTCTTTCCTCTCTCTCTCCCTCTCTCTCTCTCTCTCTCTCTCTCTCTCTCTCTCTCTCTCTCTCTCTCTGTCTCTGTCTCTCTCTATCTCTCTCTCTCTCTCTCTCTCTCTCTCGCTCTTTCTCTCTCTCTCTCTCTCTCTCTCTCTCTCTCTCTCTCTCTCTCTCTCTCTCTCTCTCTCTCTCTCTGTCTCTGTCTCTGTCTCTCTCTGTCTCTGTCTCTCTCTGTCTCTCTCTCTCTCTCGCTCTTTCCTCTCTCTCTTTCTCTCTCTCTCTCTCTCTCTCTCTCTCTCTCTCTCTCTCTCTCTCTCTCTCTCTCTCTGTCTCTGTCTCTGTCTCTGTCTCTCTCTGTCTCTGTCTCTGTCTCTCTCTCTCTCTCTCTCTCTCTCTCTCTCTCTCTCTGTCTCTCTCTCTTTCCTCTCTCTCTTTCCTCTCTCTCTCTCTCTTCTCTCTCTCTCTCCTCTCTCTCTGTCTCTTTCCTCTCTCTCTCTCTCTCTCTCTCTCTCTCTCTCTCTCTCTCTCTCTCTCTCTCTCTCTGTCTCTGTCTCTGTCTCTGTCTCTGTCTCTGTCTCTGTCTCTCTCTGTCTCTGTCTCTCTCTCTTTCCTCTCTCTCTGTCTCTCTGTCTCTCTGTCTCTCTCTCTTTCCTCTCTCTCTTTCCTCTCTCTCTCTCTTTTCTCTCTCTCTTTCCTCTCTCTCTGTCTCTTTCCTCTCTCTCTCTCTCTCTCTCTCTCTCTCTCTCTCTCTCTCTCTCTCTCTCTCTCTCTCTCTCTCTCTCTCTGGCCTTGTGATGAATGGTGTCCCAGTGATCCTTCTATGTAAAACTAATGAGACTGATTCCACCACCACCACCATCTGCTGAAGTGGCCAGGCACTCACATCTATTTATCGTAGACACTACAAGAATGGGAGCAAGGAGAGGTGCCCACCTGCTCATTTTCTGGAACTAAATGAAGACGATAAAATTAATTAAAGATGAATCAAAGGGGAGCAGTTAACATTCAGGGGCTAATCAGCTCCTCCCCCCCGCCCCCCCTAAAAAAAAAAACAAGCGGAGGGGAAAAATAGGAAATGATTTGTTCTCCCGAAGACCAAGGAGGAATCAAGGTGAAATTAGTTGGAACAATTCTGGAAGAATCTAAATGTGCTTCCCAAATGGCACCCTATTTCGAGATGATTGTGCACTACTTTTTTACCAGGCCTCTATATGGAATAGGGTGCACTACTTTTTTACCAGGCCTCTATATGGAATAGGGTGCACTACTTTTTTACCAGGCCTCTATATGGAATAGGGTGCACTACTTTTTTACCAGGCCTCTATATGGAATAGGGTGCACTACTTTTTTACCAGGCCTCTATATGGAATAGGGTGCACTACTTTTTTTTACCAGGCCTCTATATGGAATAGGGTGCACTACTTTTTTTACCAGGCCTCTATATGGAATAGGGTGCACTACTTTTTTACCAGGCCTCTATATGGAATTGGGTGCACTACTTTTTTACCAGGCCTCTATATGGAATAGGGTGCACTACTTTTTTACCAGGCCTCTATATGGAATAGGGTGCACTACTTTTTTTACCAGGCCTCTATATGGAATAGGGTGCACTACTTTTTTACCAGGCCTCTATATGGAATAGGGTGCACTACTTTTTTACCAGGCCTCTATATGGAATAGGGTGCACTACTTTTTTTACCAGGCCTCTATATGGAATAGGGTGCACTACTTTTTTACCAGGCCTCTATATGGAATAGGGTGCACTGTGGATTGTATTTGTACCCTGATATTGTCGTCTTTTCCTTCTGCGACCTGTCCGCTGTGATTAATGACTCGACAGAGAAAGATATCGCCTCCGTTTGACGGCAGGGTTTTTCCATTTGCCAGTCTGGATGAGATTTTGCAGGTTTTGGAGGAGAGATGACTGTTGGTCAATACGTATTGATTACTATCCCCCTCTCTGTCCCGTCTCTCTTCCCTCATTTTTCACACTCCCATTTTTCATTCCTCTCTCTTTCACTCTCTCTCTCGTTCCCCGTCGCTCTCTCGCTCTACCTCGCTCTCTCCCTTTCTAACTCGCTCTCTCTCACTCCATCTCTCTCTCTCTCCCTCTCACTCCATCTATCTCTCTCCTCCTACCCCCTCCTCTGTCTCACTCTGTGTCTCTCCCCCTCCTCCCTACAGGTGTTGTGTATGATCACGGCTCCCGTCACCATGATCTTGTCGTCGCAGCAGGACGCCTCGTTTGCCTTCGCCTCCCTTGCCATCGTCTTCTCTGTCTACATCACCCTGGTGGTGCTCTTTGTCCCCAAGGTAGAATAACAGTCTGTCTCTGTGGTACAGTAGAAGCTTCAGTCAGTAACTGCAGTATGTCTGTTACAGTACCTGTGTTAACATATTGCGTACCGGTGAGCACCAGCTCAATACAAGCACTGTGTATGCATTTCTATGGTACTCTGTAGATGGTTCAGGACTGATTGTTTATCTCTATGGTGGTACTGTAGATGTTTCAGGACAGATTGTTTATCTCTATGGTGGTACTGTAGATGTTTCAGGACAGATTGTTTATCTCTATGGTGGTACTGTAGATGTTTCAGTACAGATTGTTTATCTCTATGGTGGTACTGTAGATGTTTCAGGACAGATTGTTTATCTCTATGGTGGTACTCTGTAGATGTTTCAGGACAGATTGTTTATCTCTATGGTGGTACTGTAGATGTTTCAGGACAGATTGTTTATCTCTATGGTGGTACTGTAGATGTTTCAGGACAGATTGTTTATCTCTATGGTGGTACTCTGTAGATGTTTCAGGACAGATTGTTTATCTCTATGGTGGTACTGTAGATGTTTCAGTACAGATTGTTTATCTCTATGGTGGTACTGTAGATGCGACGTCTGATCACCCGAGGGGAGTGGCAGTCGGACACCCAGGAGACCGTGAAGACACAGGGCTCATCCACCAACAACAACGATGAGGAGAAGTCCAGACAGCTGGAGAGAGAGAACAAGGAACTTCAGAAGATCATTCAGGAGGTACAGGATTAGTTATGTTATACAGTAGGTATAGGATCAGGTATGGTATACAGTAGGTATAGGATCAGTTATGTAATACAGTAGGTATAGGATCAGTTATGTTATACAGTAGGTATACAGTAGGTACAGGATCAGTTATGTTATACAGTAGGTATAGGATCAGTTATGTTATACAGTAGGTATACAGTAGGTATAGGATCAGTTATGTTATACAGTAGGCATAGGATCAGTTATGTTATACAGTAGGCATAGGATCAGTTATGTTATACAGTAGGCATAGGATCAGTTATGTTATACAGTAGGTATAGGATCAGTTATGTTATACAGTAGGTATACAGTAGGTATAGGATCAGTTATGTTATACAGTAGGTATACAGTAGGTACAGGATCAGTTATGTTATACAGTAGGTATAGGATCAGTTATGTTATACAGTAGGTATACAGTAGGTATAGGATCAGTTATGTTATACAGTAGGCATAGGATCAGTTATGTTATACAGTAGGCATAGGATCAGTTATGTTATACAGTAGGCATAGGATCAGTTATGTTATACAGTAGGTATAGGATCAGTTATGTTATACAGTAGGTATACAGTAGGTATAGGATCAGTTATGTTATACAGTAGGCATAGGATCAGTTATGTTATACAGTAGGCATAGGATCAGTTATGTTATACAGTAGGTATAGGATCAGTTATGTTATACAGTAGGTATAGGATCAGTTATGTTATACAGTAGGTATAGGATCAGTTATGTTATACAGTAGGTGTAGGATCAGTTATGTTATACAGTAGGTATAGGATCAGTTATGTTATACAGTAGGTATACAGTAGGTATAGGATCAGTTATGTTATACAGTAGGTATAGGATCAGTTATGTTATACAGTAGGTTTAGGATCAGTTACGTTATACAGTAGGTATACAGTAGGTATAGGATCAGTTATGTTATACAGTAGGTACGGGATCAGTTATGTTATACAGTAGGTATAGGATCAGTTATGTTATACAGTAGGTATAGGATCAGTTATGTTATACAGTAGGTATAGGATCAGTTATGTTATACAGTAGGCATAGGATCAGTTATGTTATACAGTAGGTATATGATCAGTTATGGTATACAGTAGATATACAGTAGGTATAGGATCAGTTATGTTATGCAGTAGGTATAGGATCAGTTATGTTATACAGTAGGTATACAATCAGTTATGTTATACAGTAGGTATGGGATCAGTTATGTTATACAGTAGGTATACAGTAGGTTTAGGACCAGTTATGTTATACAGTAGGTAAACAATCAGTTATGTTATACAGTAGGTATAGGATCAGTTATGTTATACAGTAGGTATAGGATCAGTTATGTTATACAGTAGGTATAGGATCAGTTATGTTATACAGTAGGTATAGGATCAGTTATGTTATACAGTAGGTATAGGATCAGTTATGTTATACAGTAGGCATACAGTAGGTATAGGATCAGTTGTGTTATACAGTAGGTGTATGATCAGTTATGTTATACAGTAGGTATAGGATCAGTTATGTTATGGTAGGTATAGGATCAGGTATGTTTTACAGTAGGTATACAGTAGGTATAGGATCAGTTATGTTATACAGTAAGTGTAGGATCAGTTATGTTATACAGTAGGTATAGGATCAGTTATGTTATACAGTAGGTGTAGGATCAGTTATGTTATACAGTAGTACAGGATCAGTTATGTTATACAGTAGGTATACAGTAGGTGTAGGATCAGTTATGTTATACAGTAGGTGTAGGATCAGATATGTTATACAGTAGGTATAGGATCAGTTATGTTATACAGTAGGTATAGGATCAGTTATGTTATACAGTAGGTATAGGATCAGTTATGTTATACAGTAGGGATACAGTAGGAATAGGATCAGTTATGTTATACAGTAGGTATAGGATCAGTTATGTTATACAGTAGGTATTGGATCAGTTATGTTATACAGTAGGTATAGGATCAGTTATGTTATACAGTAGCTATAGGATCAGTTATGTTATACAATAGGTATACATTAGGTATAGGATCAGTTATGTTATACAGTATGTATAGGATCAGTTATGTTATACAGTAGCTATAGGATCAGTTATGTTATACAATAGGTATACAGTAGGTATAGGATCAGTTATGTTATACAGTATGTATAGGATCAGTTATGTTATACAGTAGGTATAGGATCAGTTATGTTATACAGTAGGTATACAGTAGGTATAGGATCAGTTATGTTATACAGTAGGTGTACAGTAGGTATAGGATCAGTTATGTTATACAGTAGGTACAGGATCAGTTATGTTATACAGTAGGTATAGGATCAGTTATGTTATACAGTAGGTATACAGTAGGTATAGGATCAGTTATGTTATACAGTAGGTGTACAGTAGGTGTAGGATCAGTTATGTTATACAGTAGGTACAGGATCAGTTATGTTATACAGTAGGTATAGGATCAGTTATGTTATACAGTAGGTATAGGATCAGTTATGTTATACAGTAGGTACAGGATCAGTTATGTTATACAGTAGGTATACAGGATCAGTTATGTTATACAGTAGGTATAGGGTCAGTTATGTTATACAGTAGGTATACAGGATCAGTTATGTTATACAGTAGGTATAGGATCAGTTATGTTATACAGGAGGTACAGGATCAGTTATGTTATACAGTAGGTATAGGATCAGTTATGTTATACAGTAGGTATACAGTCGGTACAGGACCAGTTATGTTATACAGTAGGTATAGGATCAGTTATGTTATACAGGAGGTACAGGATCAGTTATGTTATACAGTAGGTATAGGATCAGTTATGTTATACAGTAGGTATAGGATCAGTTATGTTATACAGTAGGTATACAGTAGGTATAGGATCAGTTATGTTATACAGTAGGTATACAGTCGGTACAGGACCAGTTATGTTATACAGTAGGTATAGGATCAGTTATGTTATACAGGAGGTACAGGATCAGTTATGTTTTACAGTAGGTATAGGACCAGTTATGTTATACAGTAGGTATAGGATCAGTTATGTTATACAGTAGGTATAGGATCAGTTATGTTATACAGTAGGTATACAGTAGGTATAGGATCAGTTATGTTATACAGTAGGTATACAGGATCAGTTATGTTATACAGTAGGTATAGGATCAGTTATGTTATACAGGAGGTACAGGATCAGTTATGTTATACAGTAGGTATAGGATCAGTTATGTTATACAGTAGGTACAGGATCAGTTATGTTTTACAGTAGGTATAGGATCAGTTATGTTATACAGTAGGTAAAGGGTCTTTCTTTGCGATGTATCCGTTCTTTCTGTAGGTCTATGTTATACTGTAGTTTTGGCCAGGAGTTTTTCCTGGCCACATGATGTACCAGGGATCTCAGGGGAAAGTCCAGGGCCTAGTTTTAGGTGATGAGTAGAGACCAGAGCTTTGCCTAGTCAGATCACATGGTCAGAAAAACTCCTTGCCCTAGTTAAAGGATAGAAGGTTATAATTATTGAGTCGACTCATGTACTGGAGGCAGCTTTGCATGGTGGTCACTAGCTGGCATACCCACAAAGTCATAAAATCCTATTTTAACCCTAACCTTAACCACATTGCTAAACCTAATGCTCTACCGTAACCTTAAATTAAGATCAAAAAGCTCATTTTTGTTCTAATTCGTTTTTATGATACAGACAATTTTGACTTTGCAGCTGGCCCCTTGAGTTCTGCCTCCAGGACAACACTCATGACAATAAACATCAACCTGATAATAGATAGGTCATCATTCACTTTGAATATTACACTCTCTCTCTCTCTCTTTCTCTCTCTCTCTCTCTCCTCCCTCTCTTTCTTTCTTTCTTTCTTTCTTTCTTTCTTTCTTTCTTTCTCTCTTCTCTCTCTCGCTATCTTCTCTCTCTCTCTCTCTTTCTCTCTCTCCCCCTCTCTCACTCTCTTCTCGCTCGCTCTCTCGCTCTCTTTCTTTCTCTCTTTCTCTCTCTTTCTCTCATTCACAGAAAGAAGAGAGGGTGTCAGAGCTGCGAAACCAGCTGGTGGAGCGACAAGCTCTCCGCTCCCGAAGACGACCCTCCACAGCCAACCAGAACCACAGCACGCCCCTTCTCCCCGTCCCCTCGAATGACCCCAAATCCCTCATTCCCCCACCGGGGTACCCCAACCCCACCCCAGACAACCACTCCCTCCCTCCATCGTTCTCCAACTCCTCCAACCTCTATCAGCCCGACGGGAAGATCAGTAGAAACAACTGCCACACCAGCCGGTTACAGCTCCTCTACAAGTGAACGATAGGAGGAGAGGAAGAGTGTTTGAAAGGGGGTATAAGTTAGTGAATGAAGAATGGATGGAAGGACCAGTAATCGGATGAGGGGGTAAGAGACGAGGTAGAGGAAGGAAGAGAGGTAGTAACTAGGTAAGGTAGTGATCAGAGGGTTAGTGATAGGTAGAGGGGGCAACAGGAGTCAAACGGTGATCCAATTTATTGAATGAGAAAGATCAGAGAGGCCGTACCTGAAGACAACTTAAAGAGAGGGGGATAGCTTCTGAAGAGACCAATTGAAATTGAGCAAAGGGATTTGAAGAAGGGAAAACAGAAAGCACATAGAATTATTGTTTTTACCTCTCTCTCTCTCACTCTCTCTCTCTCTCTCTCACTCTCTCTCTCTCTCTCTCTCTCTCTCTTTCTCTCTCGCCTTCTCACTCTCTCACTCTCGCTCTCTCTCTCGCCCTCTCACTCTCTCTCTCGCTCTAGCCTTCTCGCTCTCTCTCTCTCGCTCTCTCTCTCGCCTTCTCGCTCTCTCTCTCTCGCCCTCTCACTCTCACTCTCTCTCTCTCTCGCTCTCTCTCGCTCTCTCTCTCGCTCTCTCTCTCGCCTTCTCGCTCTCTCTCTCTCGCTCTCTCTCTCGCCCTCTCGCTCTCTCTCTCTCTCTCGCCCTCTCTCTCTCTCTCTCTCTCTCTCTCTCTCTCTCTCTCTCTCTCTCTCTCTCTCTCTCTCTCTCTCTCTCTCTCTCTCTCTCTCTCTCTCTCTCTCTCTCTCTCTCTCTCTCTCTCTCTCTCTCTCTCACTCTCTGTCACTCTCTGGCTCTCTCAATCGCTCTCGCTCTCTCTCTCTCTCACTCTGTCCTTCTGTCTCTCCCTCCCCCTGGTGTCCAATAAATGCAATCATTCCATATTTATTTGTGAGAAATAAGAACAACATACTCATGCGGTCTATAATTTCCAATAAATTAAACCGTTCTGCGTCTGCTGCCCTCAGAGCATGATGCATAAATTAGCCACAAGGGATTTGGTGTGTATATATTTATAGTATCTAGAGAGGAAGAACAAGAGAGGAAGAACAAGAGAGGTGCTAATGTTATGACTACACATTCATCATATTTATAATATACCAATAATAAGTGTTTACTGCATGTGGATACTGCAGCAGCACCATGACAGGAGAATCTGTAAGACAAGCTTGTGATTGTACAGAGACATCAAGACTGACCTGTTTGTCTTTGTCAAAAAACATTTACCAGATCTGCTGTCTATACAACTTCGACGTAATCTCCGGTCTATTTTTACATCCCATGCTAAATGTATACTTATTCTTAAATGTTGTTAAAAAACTTTTTTTTTTTTTTTTTTTTTGAGGATCCTATTTCTCTTTTCAAGAGACTGTTTTAGAGTTGGGATGTATTCCAGCTGTAGAATCATCTGTTTGTGGGCTGCGGGCTTTTCGTCCTTCACCAGAAAGTATTTAAATTGTCCTGATTGCAGCAAATGAAGCGCTGCCTGACTGGGTGATTCATAAAGCTGAGGCTGAGCAACACTGAAACAGTTGTTATAATACAAGGCCACAGCTGTTGCCGGAAGAGATTTCACAGATGATGAGACAGACAGAGGTGTCCAAAAAGACAAACCAAAATAGGAATTTAACTGGAGAAAACAGGTTCCAACTTTCCCTAAATTCCCAAGTTTTTCAGAACTCCTGGTTGGAAAATTCCCGGAATCAGGAAGGAATAAACTGGAAATCTAGAATCCTCCAACTGGGAATTCTGGGAATTCCCATTGTTTTGCAACCCTCTAACAGGTCGAACATAATATGATTAATGTGTTATATAATACAACCAACAGTCAAATACAATTTATTTTATTTGATCCCTTCTGAACGTTTGGCATTAGTTGGGCTCCAATTGTTAGAGCTTGGAGGACGTAGTATTTTAAGATTGTGTCAAAAAATAATCATATATACAGTATATATATTGTTTTACCTTTATTTAACTAGGGAAGTCAGAACAAATTCTTATTTACAATGACGACCTACACCGGCCAAACCCGGACGATGCTGGGCCAATTGTGCGTCACCCTATGGGACTCCCAATCACAGCCGGTTGTGATTACAGCCTGGATTCGAACCAGGGTGTCTATAGTGACACCTCTAGCACTGAGATGCAGCCTTAGACCACTCGGGAGCCCATATGTTATGCTGCACAAGCCGTACAAGTGTATACATACATCATTTCTTTTTTTTAAGTTCTTCCCCCAGCTCCGGCTAAAAGCGTATGTGTGTCCCAAGTGGCTCCCTATTCCCTAATTAGTGCACTAGGGCCCATACGGTTCTGGTCAAAAGTAGTGCACTATGTAGGGAATAGGGTGCCATTTGGGACACTGAACACATTGAATCACTGATGATCCAGATACTTCCTCAATGACACCTGCCGTATCTGAACTGACACTTTAGCAGGTCTCTGCTTTAGCAACGTGTTAACCGCATTGACAACACATAGGATATTCTTCCTAGCTATTCATTTTTGTTCACCATAAACCCAGTATTAGGTCAAACGTAGCTCCTGGCAGGTACTAAACTCCTCAAACAACATCAGTGGTCAAATCTCCAAACCCTCTCATCAGCAGTTCTGTTTTCTTGTTTTTTGCTGGATCTGCTATCTGGTTTCATGTTTGTCCTGTAAAACAATGTCAAAGAGGAAGGACTTTTTAGCGCTGTAGTTTTTAGAGACAGACAGAAAGTAACACTTCCCCTAAATATTTTAGTCCAACGCGATGCCAGGAGCACAAAGTGAGACCATAACCTGTATGTGTTTTCAGGTACCTTTCTCAGTGCCTGTTTCAAATGACTGTATTTGCCTTCTCATTGTGCGTCAACCACTGTTGTAATCTCGATCCCAGGCTCATTTGCTATCTGCCATAAGCTCCGTTCATGTGCTGTTTCCAGGTTCTGTGAAACCAGACAGGTTCAACAGCGAGAGAGCTGAGTAGGTGGATGACTGGGTGGGTGGCTGGCTGAGTGGGTGGCTGGCTGAGTGGGTGGGTGGGTGGGTGAGTGGGGGGATGGCTGGGTGGCTGAGGGGGGGGGGCTGAGAAGGTGGGTGGGCTGAGAAGGTGGGTGGGTTGGTGGGTGGGTGGGTGGGTAGGTAGGGGGCTGAGTGGGTGACTGAGTGCGTGGCTGGGTGACTGAGTGGGTGGCTGGGTGGATGACTGGGTGGGTGGCTGGCTGAGTGTGTGACTGAGTGGGTGGATGGCTGGGTGGGTGGCTGGCTGAGTGGGTGGCTGAGTGGGTGGATGGCTGGGCGGGTGGGTGGCTGGGTGACTGAGTGGGTGGCTGGGTGGATGGCTGGGTGGGTGGATGACTGGGTGGATGGCTGGCTGAGTGGGTGACTGAGTGGGTGGATGGCTGGGTGGGTGAGTGGGTGGATGGATGGGTGACTGAGTGGGTGGATGACTGGGTGGGTGGCTGGGTGACTGAGTGGGTGGATGGCTGGCTGAGTGTGTGACTGAGTGGGTGGATGACTGGGTGGGTGGCTGGCTGAGTGTGTGGCTGAGTGGGTGGATGGCTGGGTGGGTGGGTGGCTGGGTGACTGAGTGGGTGGCTGGGTGGCTGAGTGGGTGGATGGCTGGGTGGGTGGGTGGCTGGGTGACTGAGTGGGTGGCTGGGTGACTGAGTGGGTGGATGGCTGGGTGGGTGGGTGGCTGGGTGACTGAGTGGGTGGCTGGGTGACTGAGTGGGTGGATGGCTGGGTGGGTGGATGGCTGGGTGGGTGGGTGGCTGGGTGACTGAGTGGGTGGCTGGGTGACTGAGTGGGTGGATGGCTGGGTGGATGGGTGAGATAATGTTGGTTGTGTTTGAAATGGCACTCTGTGCACTAAGAAGTGTACTACTTTTGACTAATAGGGTCTATTAGTGCACTACTTTTGACCAGGATCTATAGGGTAGTAGTGCACTACTTTTGACCAGGATCTATAGGGTAGTAGTGCACTACTTTTGACCAGGGTCTATTAGTGCACTACTTTTGACCAGGATCTATAGGGTAGTAGTGCACTACTTTTGACCAGGGTCTATTAGTGCACTACTTTTGACCAGGATCTATAGGGTAGTAGTGCACTACTTTTGACCAGGATCTATTAGTGCACTACTTTTGACCAGGATCTATAGGGTAGTAGTGCACTACTTTTGACCAGGATCTATAGGGTAGTAGTGCACTACTTTTGACCAGGGTCTATTAGTGCACTACTTTTGACCAGGATCTATAGGGTAGTAGTGCACTACTTTTGACCAGGGTCTATTAGTGCACTACTTTTGACCAGGATCTATAGGGTAGTAGTGCACTACTTTTGACCAGGGTCTATTAGTGCACTACTTTTGACCAGGATCTATAGGGTAGTAGTGCACTACTTTTGACCAGGGTCTATAGTGCACTACTTTTGACCAGGGCCCATAGGATGGACTAGATTGTCAGCTTTGTGATGTTGAGGAAAAACAATGTTGATTTAGACAGACAGACATCTCCCTCTCTGGACCAGTACAGACAGACATCTCCCTCTCTGGACCAGTACAGACAGACATCTCCCTCTCTGGACCAGTACAGACAGACACCTCCCTCTCTGGACCAGTACAGACAGACACCTCCCTCTCTGGACCAGTACAGACAGACATCTCCCTCTCTGGACCAGTACAGACAGACACCTCCCTCTCTGGACCAGTAAAGACAGACACCTCCCTCTCTGGACCAGTACAGACAGACACCACCCTCTCTGGACCAGTACAGACAGACACCTCCCTCTCTGGACCAGTACAGACAGACACCTCCCTCTCTGGACCAGTACAGGCAGACAGCACCCTCTCTGGACCAGTACAGACAGACACCTCCCTCTCTGGACCAGTACAGACAGACACCTCCCTCTCTGGACCAGTACAGACAGACACCACCCTCTCTGGACCAGTACAGACAGACACCTCCCTCTCTGGACCAGTACAGACAGACACCTCCCTCTCTGGACCAGTACAGACAGACACCTCCCTCTCTGGACCAGTACAGACAGACATCTCCCTCTCTGGACCAGTACAGACAGACATCTCCCTCTCTGGACCAGTACAGACAGACACCTCCCTCTCTGGACCAGTACAGACAGACACCTCCCTCTCTGGACCAGTACAGGCAGACAGCACCCTCTCTGGACCAGTACAGACAGACACCTCCCTCTCTGGACCAGTACAGACAGACATCTCCCTCTCTGGACCAGTACAGACAGACATCTCCCTCTCTGGACCAGTACAGACAGACATCTCCCTCTCTGGACCAGTACAGACAGACATCTCCCTCTCTGGACCAGTACAGACAGACACCTCCCTCTCTGGACCAGTACAGACAGACACCTCCCTCTCTGGACCAGTACAGACAGACACCTCCCTCTCTGGACCAGTACAGACAGACATCTCCCTCTCTGGACCAGTACAGACAGACACCTCCCTCTCTGGACCAGTACAGACAGACACTTCCCTCTCTGGACCAGTACAGACAGACACCTCCCTCTCTGGACCAGTACAGACAGACACCTCCCTCTCTGGACCAGTACAGACAGACACCTCCCTCTCTGGACCAGTACAGACAGACACCTCCCTCTCTGGACCAGTACAGACAGACATCTCCCTCTCTGGACCAGTACAGACAGACACCTCCCTCTCTGGACCAGTACAGACAGACACCTCCCTCTCTGGACCAGTACAGACAGACACCTCCCTCTCTGGACCAGTACAGACAGACACCTCCCTCTCTGGACCAGTACAGACAGACACCTCCCTCTCTGGACCAGTACAGACAGACACCTCCCTCTCTGGACCAGTACAGACAGACACCTCCCTCTCTGGACCAGTACAGACAGACACCTCCCTCTCTGGACCAGTACAGACAGACACCTCCCTCTCTGGACCAGTACAGACAGACACCTCCCTCTCTGGACCAGTACAGACAGACACCTCCCTCTCTGGACCAGTACAGACAGACACTTCCCTCTCTGGACCAGTACAGACAGACACCTCCCTCTCTGGACCAGTACAGACAGACACCTCCCTCTCTGGACCAGTACCACGCAGCACCTGCTCAGTTCTAGTAACAGCACCTCTGCTCATTTATAAAGCTTATGTTTTTATCCAGATTTCGTTTTTTGGGACTTTTACTACCTACATATAATGTTAGAGTACAATACACCATCATAAGAACCTCTTCCATATTCATGAAGTCTTAGGGCAACTGGGTTAGTGGTTGTATGACCTTTTGACCTTTCTTAAGGCTCTGGAATGTTAGACTTGGCCTTGCTTGACCTTTGAACTCTAGCCTCATGTTCATTCTCTAGACCCTAGTGTGGTACAGTATCCAGCTTGTTAAAAATGACTGTGATATGAGTTGTCTTGTTGTCAGCACTTATGAATCTCTGAGTAGTACTTATGAAGCTGTAATGTACGCTCGTTATAACGAGAACTTTGTACAACCCAGTCCTCATGTCAGGTCCTTTGTTTACAATCCATTATGGTGCCCAACTGTACATATGGTTGTCAGTATTCTGTATGTAAATGTATAGCTATCTCTGTGTAGTCGGAATACAGTAATGATACCAGTGATGTTTATACAAAACGAGGATATGCACAATATTGACATTGTGTAAATGATTATTATGATATATGTATTATCTTGCTCATACATACGTAGTATACATATGGTATTTGAATTCTATATATATATATATACACACGACTGGTTAACATTTGAGATGTGAAATGCAAAAGGAGTGATTATATGAAACATAAAGTATGTTTTTATTTGTATAATATATTCACATTGTGTTGTATAATTGTATGTGATGTATTTGATGAAGGACAGGTTGTGGTATTTTTGGGTCGGAGTAACAATCCAATAACGGAGTAGGTATTTATTAAGTCCTAACAGTTGGTCTGCAGATAGATAGATCCAGATATATCACTTTGAGGAATATACAGAGCATCAATGGCTACAGATCTATCAAAGGAAAGAACATTAATCACAAAGGACGTATGCTACCTTCACACACACACACACACACACACACACATCAATAATATCACCACTAGATGACGTCTTGTCGTCTTCCACTCCTTCCTTCTTTCTTATGAAGATTGTCCCCGAGTCAGGGCCTCTGCCTGGATTCCCCAGGGCCTCTGGATTCCCCAGGGGCTCTGCCTCGATTCCCCAGGGCCTCTGCCTGGATTCTCCAGGGCCTCTGGATTCTCCAGGGCCTCTGGATTCTCCAGGGCCTCTGCCTCCATTCATACTCTGCGTCCCAAATGGCACCCTTCTCCGTAAATAGTGCACTACTTTTGACCAGGATCCATAAGGAAACCCATAGGGCTCTTTTTAAAAAGTAGTTTCTTGTTTGTTTTGTCACGTGCACAAGTTGAAGGAAAAAGGAAACCGCACACTGCTCTTGATATTATCACTGATCTTTAATACGCTTTACGTATCGGCCTCACGGCCTTCGTCAGAGCTTTACGTATCGGCCTCACGGCCTTCGTCAGAGCTTTACGTATCGGCCTCACGGCCTTCGTCAGAGCTTTACGTATCGGCCTCACGGCCTTCGTCAGAGCTTTACGTATCGGCCTCACGGCCTTCGTCAGAGCTTTACGTATCGGCCTCACGGCCTTCGTCAGAGCTTTACGTATCGGCCTCACGGCCTTCGTCAGAGCTTTACGTATCGGCCTCACGGCCTTCGTCAGAGCTTTACGTATCGGCCTCACGGCCTTCGTCAGAGCTTTACGTATCGGCCTCACGGCCTTCGTCAGAGCTTTACGTATCGGCCTCACGGCCTTCGTCAGAGCTTTACGTATCGGCCTCACGGCCTTCGTCAGAGCTTTACGTATCGGCCTCACGGCCTTCGTCAGAGCTTTACGTATCGGCCTCACGGCCTTCGTCAGAGCTTTACGTATCGGCCTCACGGCCTTCGTCAGAGCTTTACGTATCGGCCTCACGGCCTTC
>NC_092114.1:14939405-15102000 GCF_045679555.1 Salvelinus alpinus | reverse complement strand
GTCAGAGCTTTTGTGAATAAAATTAAAAAAACTCGCCAGAGCTCTTTTTCCTTCATCTTGTTCAACTGTTACCATGGCACCTGCAAAAAGATTGCTCAGATGTGCGAGTGCCTTTTTGAATTTTGAGTCACATGCACAAGAACAGTGAAATTCTGTAACGGCTGTCGTCCTCCTCATCTGAGGAGGAGAAGTTTGCAGGATCGGAAGACCAATGCGCAGCGTGGTAAGTGTCCATAAACTGAACACTATGAAATACAAAACAATAAATGTGAACATGAACGAAACCGAAACAGTACCGTGTGGCAACAAACACTCACACGAAAACAAACACCCACAACCCCAACAGAAAACAGGCTACCTAAATATGGTTTCCAATCAGAGACAATGACAAACACCTGCCTCTGATTGAGAACCATATCAGGCCATACGAAAACCCCACATAGAAACAGAAAACATAGAACCCACCCCAACTCAGGTCCTGACCAACACTAAAACAAAGAAAATACAAAAGAACTAGGGTCAGAACGTGACAAATGCTTAACTTGTAAGACCTACCCAACAGTGCAGTAATCAATATCAAAATAGTATAACTAATATTGTTTATTTTTTAACACAAGAAATAAGAAATGAAAGAGGAAGCTATATACAAGTTCAAGGTTCAGTGCCACAGAGAGGAAGCTATATCCAGGATGCCAGGACTACATGTACAGGGATACTGGAGTAATTGAGGTAGATATGTAAATGTAGCCAGGGATTAGGAGAAATGTAGCCAGGGGTAGCAGAATAATTAATACTAATAGTAAACAGTATGGCAGTAGCATGTGTGTGTGTTTCAGTGTAGGCGTGATAGGCGCATATACATGGAAACAGGGCTGAAAAGTGACTGGTAGCAGGAATGAAAGTGGTTATGGTGTGTTGCAGGAGATGGGTCGGATTAGGAGGAGATGGGTCGGATTAAATAGGAGATGGGTCTGAGCAGGAGGAGATGGGTCGGATTAGGAGGAGATGGGTCAGATTAGGAGGAGATGGGTCGGATTAGGAGGAGATGGGTCGGATTAGGAGGAGATGCGTCTGAGCAGGAGGGGATGGGTCGGAGGTGCAGGAGGAGATGGGTCGGAGGAGGAGGAGGAAAAGCGTGGGATAATTATCATCAAAAGAAGCCCAGTAGCCCCACTCGGCTTGTGGTGTCGTTGTTGCTAACTCCTACGCTTATCAGTCATGGCTCCATTAGCAGAGGGAGTTACCCTTGTCACTAACCACATTTGCTGTTGAGGAAGTGACTGCAATGGAAACAGCCAGTGAGTTTATTTTAGTCAAGGTGCCGTTGCAAATGTATGCTAATACAAATGAGATAAGATCAACAGAAGCGTTAATCATTCCATGAAAGAAATAACTATTTTTAGGAAGTCGAGCTGATAGAAATAGATACTATGACTCGATCACGATTGATAAGGTTTTTCCCAGTTCAGCATCAGTTAAAGACGCTTAGAGTACGGTCATCAGACCAGTTATGAAATCCCTTTTGTAAAAGATCCAACACTTTTATTTGTTTCTGGAAAAAAAAAGCGTGGCTATAGAATCTCAAAATAGTGACTATCATTAAGGGATGTAAAGTCGATGTTGCATAAACTGTTCATGAATGATCATAATTGATTCACATACAATAAATGTTTTTTTCTTTATAATTTTATTGAGGTATTGACTCAACAGCACAAGTTAAATAAATAAATACAATAAAATTACTCTATAAAATGCAATTAAATAACATAACAATTAGGTATTAGACACTTCAAATAAATTAAATAAATTAAATAAATATGGTCAAATTCCATTTAAATAACAATATATAAATAGACAACAATACAACTATAATGAACAAATAAATTAGAAATAATAATAGCTATATGAATAAAAAAGAGGAAGACATTCAGAATCAATTAGAAACTATTTTAACTTCTCAATAAGATGTAGCAGCCGATATCAAAATGCTAAAAATACATTGAATCGTCGTCAGAATTCCTTCAGATAAAAGGATATAACACGGTTGGTTTGAGTGCTGTGGATGGTAATTCAGCAGCAGGTCCTGAGAGTAACACTAGTTCAGTACATAGTACTTTAACATTATAGAAAGATGCTGCCATGGTAACACCACGGTAACACATCTGTTATACAATAAACCCCAAGTATATATAAACTGCTACAGTTTACATAGGTTGGTATAATTCCTCTAGCCTGGTCCCAGATCTGTTTGTGCTCTTGACTACTCCATGCTGTCGTTGCAAGCCAATGTTTGGCATGTCAAAGGGAGGCAAGAAGTGGTATGATGGCACAAACAGACTGGTACTCAGGCGTATAATTCCTCATCTTTGACAGAAGAGTATAAAAGCATTGGCTTTAACATAAAACAACAATGCCTTAACCTCAGTCAACTTCAGTAGATGAACCGGCCCCGACTCCTATCAGGTAACCTTCTCGTATCTTCTTCTTCTTCTTCTTCTTCTTCTTCTTCATGTAATTAGCTACATTTTCTCTCACACTGTGGCTGCATCCCAAATGGGGACCTATTCCCTGTATATAATTCACCCGTAGAGCTCTTGTCAAAAGTATAGGGAATAGGTTGGCATTTGGGACACAGCCTTCCTCTCTGTCGTCAGCCATTTTGGTCTGTCTTACAAGGCGAACACACCAAAGAAGTTCTTCCCATCGCCACTCTCCAGATAGGGCAGAAGCCTGTTCTCTGTGGCCGTCCGGAGCCTGTCTCCCTTCTCCAGGCTGAACACTGCTCCAACATACACTGCATTATACCATTTCCCTTCACTCGCAGCCTCGTTGTTGGAAGACTTCTTACACACGGTACGTACAGAGTTGAGCAGCGTCTGGTACTCCTTGTCGTCTTCGGTGCCGTAGCTTGGGGACCAGCGCGTGACCGTGTTACTCAGGTGAACCATGTCCTGGTTGTTAGGGTGCTTGCGGTCGGCCTTGCAGCTGACGTGGAAAGAGACCTGGCTGTAGATGAAGTATAGGCCCTTCTGGGGAATCACAATTTCGTTGTTGTTGAGTTCAAGACCCCCCTGTGAGAATTCCTGGCCCTCGTCATCTGTCCACTCCACTGAGGACTTGTATCCTCCATTGGCGTTGTATTCACCTAAAATGGGAAGGGAGGAGAGAGAGAGAGAGGTTGGACATGAATATAATTCACTGTAGATATTGACTCACCATCTCTATTGAGGCAAGTTGTAAATGAGCAGTTTCAAAAAGAGATGAAGGTTATGTCTTGACATATATCGTATGTCAAACAGGCTTGATTCATTCACAGCATCCCATTTCAAAGGGTCAAGTGTGAATTGATTTGCATATAGTACATTTACATAGTGTATTTCCAGACTATTCATCGTGCAGAGAAGTTCATTCCAGTTCTACAGTGCTGTTGAAATGACTAACGCTTTTGTGCTGAATGCATTGTGTCTCAAATGGCATTCGATCCCCTTACAAAACTAGTGCACTATAATATAGGGAATAGGGTCTTATTTGAGGGTACAGACAGGCATCGAATGCCTTACTGGATAGTGTGCTCTTACCTTCTAAATGAATGGCAGTCTTTCTGTTTCCAGAGAGTTGTCTCAACGTAAGCGGAAGTCCTGAGGACGGAAGGCACATGGAGATTTAGAAACGGTGACATCTTTTCACAAGCTGGGAATCTTCTCAAGCTAACTACACATGAGAGGTTTTAAGAGCTTGCAAGAATGTATCTTGCACCCTATTCCCTATATAGTGCACTACTTTTGACCAGGGCCGATAGGGGGGCCCCGATAGGGCTCTGGTCATAAGTAGTGCACTAAAAGAGGAATAGGATGCTATTTAGAATGCAGCATATGTATATATAATATTATAACAACATAGCACCAGCAGTAGAACGTGACAGAAAAAAAGGGATGTGAACTCACCATCAGCTTTCTCGTTGGGATCTTGTGTCTGAGGAAACGTGAAACAGAGATAAAGTAAGAGTTAGTCCTGTGATCGGTTTCATATTGATGCTCATCAGGAGATATGAAATATACTGAGCTAAAGCAGAGACATACAGAGATTTACAGAGGATACAAATAAATACAAAGTTATGCATAGATATATAGTGATATAGCTGTATAGTAAATAAATACATATAAATAATTGCAAGGTAAAATACATGTAAAATGAAAGTACATTTTTATTGATCAAATTGCTGATGAAATACTCTCGATGTTAACACATCATAGGAGTTCAGATCGATTTAACGAGACATTTTGCCGTTAATAATAATAAATAATAATAAAATGTATATTCTTACCTTGGCATTCCAGGTAATGAAAAGTGCAGCTGAGACACACAGTGCCATTGCCAACAGGGCACCACACAGCCTCCACTGTGGTGTGGACTTCTCCCGTACCAGGGTCACGGTCGGTGACGGGTACACAGGGCCATTCTCCATGTCTACGGTCACTCTGCTGCAATCACCTTCCATCGTTTTAGTAGAACTTTCGGTGGATCCTGGAGTAGAGACTTCCTTTACCTACTTAAAGCCAAGGCAGTATTCGAAGAGAGTTCAAGTGCCAGTTAAGCTCTTTTGCGGTCTAGAAGTTTGTAAAAATGTAGTGCTAAACTCCAGCACTCTTCTTAGAGGTTGTTCTTGAAGGTAGTGATGTTCCTGCTGTTGCTGTGTTTGATTGATTGATACTCTGAGCGCTGCTGTTATAT
This sequence comes from Salvelinus alpinus, assembly GCF_045679555.1. NCBI lineage: Eukaryota > Metazoa > Chordata > Actinopteri > Salmoniformes > Salmonidae > Salvelinus > Salvelinus alpinus. The sequence goes on along the minus strand of NC_092114.1, from coordinate 15,097,269 downwards.
ACACATGTAGCTTCTGGGAAACTCCAGTGATGTCAGTCAGAGTGGAGGCAAGCAGAGGAACAGAGAGTTGGGGGGAGGAGGCATGGGGACTGGTGTAATGGCTGGGGGAACCTGTGGCGTTTTTCACACTTGAAATAAAAAGTTTCACACCCACACGCAGGAAGAGTAGCTGTTGCATGCAAGAGCTACTGGGGATCCTAATAAACTTTTTTTTTTAAACACTGCATGCACACACAGCTATCTTTCTCTCTCTCTCTCTCTCTCTCTCTCTCTCTCTCTCTCTCTCTCTCTCTCTCTCTCTCTCTCTCTCTCTCTCTCTCTCTCTCTCTCTCTCTCTCTCTCTCTCTCTCTCTCTCTCTCTCTCTCTCTCTCTCTCTCTCTCTCTCTCTCTCTCTCTCTCTCTCTAGTAACACCAAAGCGTAGCTCTCAAACTTCATTTTTTATTCTGTTCCATATTGGGTTTCACTTTATGGGATTTTCTTGTCTCTTTCTTGGCATTTACATTTTCTGCCTTCATCTTTTACATGTCCATTAGTTTCAGCACTGGTGGCTGGTTTTAAGGACAGAGCAGTCTATTGAGCAACAGACAATGTTGTGGTATCATTTTAGTAGGATGTTTTTTAATATAAAGGATGAAAGTAAAATGTGTTTGTGTATGTAAAGCACATTATCACTGTTATGCTGAAGTAGACTTGTATGTTCATGTTATATTTGGACTATACATTCTCACAAGCAAATATACTCATTTGCCTTATGGGCAAAGAAAGATGTGTCATGGCTGCAATGGTATCATTTTCATTATGTTAATGTTGCATTTTCACTTACAGTGCATTCGGGAAAGAACTCAGATCTCTTTTGACTTTTTCCACGTTTTGTTAAGTTACAGCCTTATTCCAAAATTGATTAAATAGTCCCCCCCCCCCCCTCAATCTACACACAATATCCCATAATGACGAAGCAAAAACAGATTTAGAGATGTTTGCAAATGTATAAAAAAAAAAAAACGGAAATATCACATTTACATAAGTATTCAGACCCTTTGCACAGTATTTTGTAGAAACACCTTTGGCAGTGATTACAGCCTTGAGTTTTCTTGGGTATGACCCTACAAGCTTGGCACGCCTGTATTTTGGGAGTTTCTCCTATTCTTCTCTGCAGATCCTCTCAGGTTGGATGGGGAGCGTCACTGCTCAGCCATTTTCAGGTCTCTCCAGAGATGTTCGATCGGGTTCAAATTCTGGCTCAAAGACATTCAGAGACTTGTCTCGAAGCCACTCCTGCATTGTCTTGGCTGTGTGCCTAGGGTAGTTGTCCTGTTGGAAGGTGAACCTTCGCCCCAGTCTGAGGTCTTGAGTCCTCTGGAGCAGGTTTCCATCAAGGATCTGCTGAGAAACATCCCCAAGGCATGATGCTGCCTCCACAATGCGTCACAGTATGATGCTGCCACCACCATGCTTCACTGTAGGGATTTCCTCCAGACGTGACGCTTGGCATTCAGGCCAAAGAGTTCAATCTTGGTTTCATAAGACCAGAGAATATTATTTCTCATGGTCTAAGAGTCCTTTAGGTGCCTTTTGGCAAACTCAAAGCGGGCTTTGACTGAGGAGTGGCTTCCGTCTGGCCACTCTAACATAAAGGTCTGATTGGTGGAGTGCTGCAGAGATGGGAGAATCTTCCAGAAGGACAACCATCTCCACAGAGGAACTCTGGAGCTCTGTCAGAGTGACCATCGGGTTCTTGGTCACCTCCCTGGCCGAAGCACTTCTCCCCCGATTGTTCAGTTTGGCCAGGCGGCCAGCTTTAGGAAGAGTCTTGGTGGTTACAAACTTCTTCCATTTAAGAATGATGCAGGCCACTGTGTTCTTGGGGACCTCCAATGCTACAGAAATGTTTTGGGGTACCCTTCCCCAGATCTGTGCCTCGACACAATCCTGTCTCAGAGCTCTACGGACAATTCCTTTGACCTCATGGCTTGGTTTTTGCTCTGACATGCACTGTCAACTGTGGGACCTTACATAGACAGGTGTGTGCCTTTCCAAATCATGTCCAGTCAATTTACAACAGGTGGACTCCAATCAAGTTGTAGATGCATCTCAAGGATGATCAATGGAAACAGGAAATTGAGCTCAGGTGCATTCTGTTTCATAGCAAATAGCCTGAATACTTATATAGTATTACATTTTTTAAATTTGTAATACATTTCGAAACATTTCGAAAAACCTGTTTTTGCTTTGTCATTATGGGGTATTGTGTGTAGATTCATGAGGATTTTTTTATTTGATACATTTTAGAATAAGGCTGTAACGTATATCAAAATGTGGAAAAAGTCATGGGGTCTGAATACTCTCCGAATGCACTGTATGTGAAGTTGTCCCTCTCTCTCTCTCTTTGGCCTTTCATGTTTCATGTTTGGGCTTTCCACTGAACTGGAAATTAAATTGCACCGTGCGTCTGCACTAGATTTGGCATCTCACTGATCCCGTTCTACAACTAATGTAGGCCTACAACACATTTGACACAATGGTTGTGATATTTCACAGATATTTCTGTGGAATAATAGAGTTGGTCTGCTCTATTTTCTTTCCCCCGACCCGTGTGTTGTACAGTGTCTCCACAAAGCTTACGTAGTCATTTTTTGGGTTGCAGAGAAACTCCCCGTTGTATCTTAACTGTTGTGCCGAATGCATTCTACATCAGTTGTACAACTTGAGCGTGTACGGGGCCAACGTCTCAACAATACTCAGCGCTGTACTGTGTGAGTGACAGAGCCCATTCACCCACAGATTAGCAAAGGTATGGAGGGAGAGAAGGATGTGAAAGAAAGAGACGGGGGAAGGTGTTTAATATTCTTTTCCTTTTCTCATCAACTGATAATAATAATGTTGTCAAGGATAGGAGCAGGTGTTATGACAGTGGGATGTTTCATTTTTATATAACCCCCATCCTATTCATAATGAAAGTGGATTACATTATCCCAACATGTAAAACACCCCTCTTTTAGAGGTAAGTGTACGGAAAAAGTGATACCTAAAAAAAACACATTTACATTTCAGTGTCTCAGAATAAGATGGCAGGTAAAACACACAGGAAGTGTTGTAATAAGAAAAAGCTTTAATCTGACGTCTAGAATTTGAGCTCGGTAGCCGCGAGAAATACTCTTAAAACTCAATTGCTATTGATCCTGTAAAAAAAAAAAATCAGCTATGTGGATCTCCGTAACGGACGGCTCATGACGAGAGGCGGGGAGTGTGTTGTGGTGTGTTGTGTACCTCCGATCAAGTTGATTTTCACATTTTTCATTGAGATTGGTGTCATATTGGCCTAGACATGATGACAGGGAGATTTGAATTTAACAAGTGAGCTTCAATGCCTATATAGTGACATCTATGGCACACATTCTCCAGGGCTGTTGAGCGGCTGTTTACATCAACAACAAAATGTTTTTTGTGTGTGATTTATTTGTTTTTAAATATGTTTTTATTTAACTTTTTTTTTTTTAAGATACCATACGATGCGTGATATAGTGTAGATTTACCTTGTTTGGTATCTATGATTTTGCTCATACAGACAAACAGTATAAAATTGCAATCTGTTGAAAGAATGACTCATGTAAATTAGTATTGAATTCTGTTAGATTGTAGTTCCGAGATTTATATGGGATGTTTATTGTTCCTGTTTCCATCCTGTGTGTGACATAATGTTGCTAACTCATTATTAGTACTCATCTATTCAAAACATCACCACACAAAAAATACAAAAGCACTAAATATAGCTCTTTATTGACATATTCAACCTGCGTTTGTATTTGTTAAGTAATGTCGATGACAACACTTCCTTTCCAAAGCCCATCTTTGTGTAAAACGCCTGGGCTTCTGAGGCTAGTCAGACACTGACTCACATAGGGATATTATTGTGAAGAAGAAAATAAATTACAAACTGACAGCCATCTGAGTAACTGTGTCACAAAGTTACAAATATATTCTTTCATTGATATAATACACAAGTCACTACTTATCATCTTTACCGCTGAAACTTCTGATTATGGACTTTTGGGTTTTGTTCACGTTGTTACAGTATAATCTCTGTATACTACATACACTTATAGTATAATCTCTGAATACTACATACACTTATAGTATAATCTCTGGATACTACATACACTGTTATAGTATAATCTCTGGATACTACATACACTTATAGTATAATCTCTGAATACTACATACATTTATAGTATAATCTCTGAATACTACATACACTGTTATAGTATAATCTCTGGATACTACATACACTGTTATAGTATAATCTCTGGATACTACATACACTGTTGTAGTATAATCTCTGGATACTACATACACTGTTGTAGTATAATCTCTGGATACTACATACACTGTTGTAGTATAATCTCTGGATACTACATACACTGTTATAGTATAATCTCTGGATACTACATACACTGTTGTAGTATAATCTCTGGATACTACATACACTGTTATAGTATAATCTCTGGATACTACATACACTGTTATAGTATAATCTCTGGATACTACATACACTTATAGTATAATCTCTGAATACTACATACATTTATAGTATAATCTCTGAATACTACATACACTGTTATAGTATAATCTCTGGATACTACATACACTGTTATAGTATAATCTCTGGATACTACATACACTGTTATAGTATAATCTCTGGATACTACATACACTGTTATAGTATAATCTCTGGATACTACATACACTGTTATAGTATAATCTCTGAATACTACATACATTTATAGTATAATCTCTGAATACTACATACACTGTTGTAGTATAATCTCTGGATACTACATACACTTATAGTATAATCTCTGAATACTACATACATTTATAGTATAATCTCTGAATACTACATACACTGTTGTAGTATAATCTCTGAATACTACATACATTTATAGTATAATCTCTGGATACTACATACACTGTTGTAGTATAATCTCTGTATACTACATACACTGTTGTAGTATAATCTCTGTATACTACATACACTGTTGTAGTATAATCTCTGTATACTACATACACTGTTATAGTATAATCTTTGGATACTACATACACTGTTATAGTATAATCTCTGAATACTACATACATTTATAGTATAATCTCTGAATACTACATACACTGTTGTAGTATAATCTCTGGATACTACATACACTGTTATAGTATAATATCTGGATACTACATACACTGATGTAGTATAATCTCTGAATACTACATACACTGTTGTAGTATAATCTCTGTATACTACATACATTTATAGTATAATCTCTGGATACTACATACACTGTTGTAGTATAATCTCTGGATACTACATACACTGTTGTAGTATAATCTCTGGATACTACATACACTTATAGTATAATCTCTGAATACTACATACATTTATAGTATAATCTCTGAATACTACATACACTGTTGTAGTATAATCTCTGAATACTACATACATTTATAGTATAATCTCTGGATACTACATACACTGTTGTAGTATAATCTCTGTATACTACATACACTGTTGTAGTATAATCTCTGTATACTACATACACTGTTGTAGTATAATCTCTGTATACTACATACACTGTTATAGTATAATCTCTGGATACTACATACACTGTTGTAGTATAATCTCTGTATACTACATACACTGTTATAGTATAATCTCTGGATACTACATACACTGTTGTAGTATAATCTCTGTATACTACATACACTGTTGTAGTATAATCTCTGGATACTACATACACTTATAGTATAATCTCTGTATACTACATACACTGTTATAGTATAATCTCTGGATACTACATACACTGTTGTAGTATAATCTCTGTATACTACATACACTGTTATAGTATAATCTCTGGATACTACATACACTTATAGTATAATCTCTGAATACTACATACATTTATAGTATAATCTCTGGATACTACATACACTGTTGTAGTATAATCTCTGGATACTACATACACTGTTGTAGTATAATCTCTGGATACTACATACACTTATAGTATAATCTCTGTATACTACATACACTGTTATAGTATAATCTCTGGATACTACATACACTTATAGTATAATCTCTGAATACTACATACACTGTTGTAGTATAATCTCTGGATACTACATACACTGTTATAGTATAATCTCTGGATACTACATACACTGTTGTAGTATAATCTCTGAATACTACATACACTGTTGTAGTATAATCTCTGTATACTACATACATTTATAGTATAATCTCTGGATACTACATACACTGTTGTAGTATAATCTCTGGATACTACATACACTGTTGTAGTATAATCTCTGGATACTACATACACTTATAGTATAATCTCTGTATACTACATACACTGTTATAGTATAATCTCTGGATACTACATACACTTATAGTATAATCTCTGAATACTACATACACTGTTGTAGTATAATCTCTGTATACTACATACATTTATAGTATAATCTCTGGATACTACATACACTGTTGTAGTATAATCTCTGTATACTACATACACTGTTATAGTATAATCTCTGGATACTACATACACTTATAGTATAATCTCTGAATACTACATACACTTATAGTATAATCTCTGAATACTACATACACTGTTGTAGTATAATCTCTGAATACTACATACAATGTTATAGTATAATCTCTGAATACTATACTGAGAGACTGCAGTTATTAAACATCAGCGAGATGGATGAGGCAGAACAGGATGAAACTGTGGCAGTCCTAATATGGACACAAAACATCACACTTTATGGTCAGCAATTGTTAAAGAACGCTATATCATAGTTAAAGTTAAATGTTTTATTATGACCTTTTATTACTTATGGTTCCCCAAAGATATAGATAATAAAACGAATTACGTATTACATAAATAAGAATCTCTCACATGCCATATACATTTGCATTAAATACTTAGAGAGGAGGGGAGATGGTGACTTAACATTTGATGAGGACTCCCCCCCCCACCCCCCTCCCTGTGTGCTTGGCCTAGTTTAAAGAGACAGAAGGAAGTGACTGATACACCATCACAAACAGCAGCTACGACACGTATCTTCTGGCCCATATTTGGCAAATGAGGAAATTCGCATGTGAGAATTTACAGTGCATTCTGAAAATATTCAGACCCCATACCCTTTTTCTATATTTATTCTAAAATGGATTAAATAAAACATTTTCCTCATCAATCTAGTAATACATGATTCTACCGGTATGGTATTGCTACAGACCGACCACATCAAGACCACCACTGGGCTGGAACACTGCAGAGGTGTTTACCCACTGAGGAGGTGGGCTTCACCAGAAAGGTAAAACGGGGATGAAAGTGGGGCATTTCTAGGTGACTAATTTGACAACATGAAAGGCCAAAGAGAGAGAGTCACCTTCACATAAGAACAAGGGGAAGACCCATCTTTTTCCCGACTAGCTTTGATTCAACTTGAACCGTTATAGCTTTTTAGTGGCCTTTATTCAGTCTCTATTTAAAAGCTGGTCTTGAAATCATGTATATAATTGTCAAATCAAAAACTTTATTTGTCACATGCGCCGAATACAGCAAGTGTAGATTTTAAAGTGAAGTGCTTACTTACAAGCCCTTAACCAACAACGCAGTTCAAGAAATAGAGTATCCAAGGGGTACCGGTACCGAGTCAGTGTGGAGGCTATATACAGGGGGTACCGGTACAGAGTCAATGTGGAGGCTATATACAGGGGGTACCGGTACCGAGTCAGTGTGGAGGCTATATACAGGGGGTACCGGTACAGAGTCAATGTGGAGGCTATATACAGGGGGTACCGGTACCGAGTCAGTGTGGAGGCTATATATAAGGGGTACCGGTACCGAGTCAGTGTGGAGGCTATATACAGGGGGTACCGGTACAGAGTCAGTGTGGAGGCTATATACTGGGGGTACCGGTACAGAGTCAATGTGGAGGCTATATACAGGGGGTACCGGTACAGAGTCAATGTGGAGGCTATATACATGGTGTTACGATACAGAGTCAATGTGGAGGCTATATACAGGGGGTACCGGTACAGAGTCAATGTGGAGGCTATATACAGGGGGTACCGGTACAGAGTCAATGTGGAGGCTATATACAGGGGGTACCGGTACAGAGTCAATGTGGAGGCTATATACAGGGGGTACCGGTACCGAGTCAGTGTGGAGGCTATATATAAGGGGTACCGGTACCGAGTCAGTGTGGAGGCTATATACAGGGGGTACCGGTACAGAGTCAGTGTGGAGGCTATATACTGGGGGTACCGGTACAGAGTCAATGTGGAGGCTATATACAGGGGGTACTGGTACCGAGTCAGTGTGGAGGCTATATACAGGGGGTACCGGTACAGAGTCAATGTGGAGGCTATATACAGGGTGTTATGGTACAGAGTCAGTGTGGAGGCTATATACAGGGGGTACCGGTACCGAGTCAGTGTGGAGGCTATATACAGGGGGTACTGATACCTAGTCAGTGTGGAGGCTATATACAGGGGGTACCGGTACCGAGTCAATGTGGAGGCTATATACAGGGGGTACCGGTACCGAGTCAATGTGGAGGCTATATACAGGGGGTACCGGTACCGAGTCAGTGTGGAGGCTATATACAGGGGGTACCGGTACCGAGTCAGTGTGGAGGCTATATACAGGGGGTACCGGTACCGAGTCAGTGTGCGGGGGTATTAGTTGAGGTAATTTGAACATGTAGGTAGGGGAAAAGTGACTATGCATAGATAATAAACATCAAGTAGTAGCAGTGTAAAAACAAATGGGGGGTGTCAATGTAAATAGTCCGGGTTGCCATTTGATTAACCGTTCAGCAGTCCTATGGCTTGGGGATAGAAGCTGTTAAGGAGCCTTTTGGTCCTAAAATTGGCGGTCCGGTACCGCTTGCCGTGCGGTAGCAGAGAGAACAGTCTACGAACTGGGTGACTGGAGTCTTTGACAATTTTTGGGGGCCTTCTTCTGACGTCGCCTAGTGTATACTGAATGTCCTAGATGGCAGGAAACTTAGACCCAGTGATGTACTGGGCCATACGCACTACCCTCTGTAGCACCATACGGTCGAATGCCGAGCAGTTGAAATACCAGGTGGTGTTGCAACTGGGCAGGATGCTCTCGATGGTGCAGCGGTCAAACTTTTTGAGGATCTGGGGACCCACGCCAAATCTTTTCACTCTCCTGAGGGGGAAAAGGCATTGTCGTGCCCTCTTCACGAATGTCTTGGTGTGTTTGGACCATGATAGTTCATTAGTGATGTGGACACCAAGGGACTTGAAACTCTCGACCCGCTCCACTACATCCCCGTCGATGTTAATGGGGACCTGTTCGGCCCTCCTTTCCTGTAGTTCACAATCAGCTCCTTTGTCCTGCTCTCATTGAGGGACGTTGTTGTCCTGGCACCACACAGCCAGGTCTCTGACCTCCTCCCTATAGGCTGTCTCATTTTTGTCAGTGATCAGGCAATGAGTGTTGTGTCGTCACCAAACTTAATGATGGTGTTGGAGTCGTGTTTGGCCACACAGTTGTGGGTGAACAGGGAGTACAGGACAGGACTAAGCACGCACCCCTGAGGGGCCCCAGTGTTGAGGATCAGCGTGGCAAACGTGTTGTTGCATACCCTCACCACCTGGGGGCGGCCCGTCAGGAAGTACAGGATCCAGTTGCAGAAGGATGTGTTTAGTCCCAGGGTCCTTAGCTTAGTGATGAGCTTTGTGGGCACTATGGTGTTGAACGCTAAGCTGTAGTCAATGAACAGCATTCTCACATTGATGTTCCTTTTGTCCAGGTTGGAAAGGGCAGTGTGGAGTGCGATTGAGATTGCGTCATCTGTTGATATGTTGGGGCGATTTGCAAATTGGAGTGGGTCTAGGGTATCCGAGATGATGCTGTTGATGTGAGTAATGGCCAGCCTTTCAAGGCACTTCATGGCTACCGATGTGAGTGCTACGGGGCGGTAATCACTTAGGCAGGTTACCTTCGCTTCCTTTGGGCACAGGAACTATGGTGGTCTGCTTGAAACATGTAGGTATTACAGACTCAGACAGGGAGAGGTTGAAAATGTCAGTGAAGACACTTGCCAGTTGGTCCACGCATGCTTTGAGTACACGTCCTGGTAATCTGTCTGGCCCAGTGGCTTTGTGAATGTTGACCTGTTTAAAGGTCTTGCTTACATCGGCTACCGAGAGCCTTATCACACAGTTGTCCGGCACAGCTGGTGCTCTCATGCATGCTTCAGTGTTGCTTGCCTCAAAGCGAGCATAAAATGCTTGTCTGGTAGTCCCGTGTCACTGGGCAGCTCACGGCTGGGTTTCCCTTTGTAGTCCATGATAGTTTTCAAGCCCTGCCACATCCGGCGAGCGTCAGAGCCGGTGTAGTAGGATTCAATCTTAATCCTGTATTGACACTTTGCCTGTTTGATGGTTCGTCTGAGGGCATACATACAAATTGTATCCAAACCATTTTTTTTTTTAAATAACTTTATTTTGTACCCTCTTCGTCATATCCAATTGTCTTGTCCAATCGCTGAAACTCTCGTATGGCCTCGGGAGAGGCGAAGGTCGAAAGCTGTGCGTCCTCCGAAACACAACCCTGCCAAGCCTCACTGCTTCTTGACACAATGCACGCTTAACCCGGAAACCAGCCGGACAAGGACATCCCGGCCGGCCAAACCCTTCCCTAACCCAGGCGACACTGGGCCAATTGTGCGTCACATCATGGATCTCCCGGTCGTGGACGGCACTGCGATGCAGTGTCTTAGACCGCTGCGCCTATCGGGAGGCCCCAGTTTTTAATGCTTCAATGCTTCAATTTGCACCAAGTATCAAAATACAAAAATTCTACTTAAACAGGACTATTAAAGAATTTAATTTAAATGTTAAATTGTATTTTTTAATCACAGAAACAATGAGAAAATATGGTCAAATAATGAAATGTTAATTATATAAAGCAGCCCGTGTAATCATCTGCCAGAGAGTAGCCACAATCGGCCCGAGCCCCAAGTAATACATTTGGGCAAGATAACTCACACCGGAATCGGCCCGAGCCCCAAGTGATACATTTGGGCCAGATAACTCACACCGGAATCGGCCCGAGCACCAAGTAATACATTTGGTCCAGATAACTCACACCGGAATCGGCCCGAGCACCATGTGATACATTTGGGCCAGATAACTCACACCGGAATCGGCCCGAGCACCATGTGATACATTTGGGCCAGATAACTCACACCGGAATCGGCCCGAGCACCATGTGATACATTTGGGCCAGATAACTCACACCGGAATCGGCCCGAGCACCATGTGATACATTTGGGCCAGATAACTCACACCGGAACCGGCCCGAGCACCATGTGATACATTTGGGCCAGATAACTCACACCGGAATCGGCCCGAGCACCATGTGATACATTTGGGCCAGATAACTCTCACCAGAATCGGCCTGAGCTCAATCCCCGCATCCTAGCCATTAGTAATACTGCTGAAGGCGGCCGGGACACGGGTCACATGACGTCGGCCGAGTCTGACTCTCAGCCGAGTGCCCCGACTCTCACTCAGCCGGAAACGGCCCAGATCCACTGTGCTAGTTGGGACACCCCCGCCCCTTGTTTAATGTTTCTTCTCTTTCCTGTCGATGCATGGAAAATCCTGCCAGCTCTATATTATCCGTGTCGTCGTTCAGCCACGACTCTGTGAAACATAAGATATTACAGCTTTTAATGTCCCATCGGTAGGATAGTCTTGATCGAATATCATCCAGTTTATTCTCCAACGATTGCACGTTGGCCAATAGTACGGATGGAGTGGAGGTTTACTCACTCGCCTACAAATTCTCAGAAGGCAGCCCGACCTCCGGCCCCTTTATCTCCGTCTTTTCTTCATGCAAATTACAGGGATTTGGGCACGTTCCTGAGAAAGCAGTATATCTTTCGCGTCAGACTGGTTAAAGACAAAAATCTTTGTCCAGTTGGAGGTGAGTAATCGTTGTTCTGATGTCCAGAAGTTATTTTCGGTCATAAGAGACAGTAGCAGCAACGTTATGTACAAAACAAGTTTAAAAAAAACGAGTTACAAACAATGCGAAAAAGCGAACTAAAATAGCACAGTTGGTTAGGAGCCCGTAAAATGGCAGCCATACCCTCCGCCTCCATTCTCAGATGCTTTTGCCTCAACATTGAAAACAGAAATAAAAATGACCCAAAAAATCCCATATCAAATGCAACAGTAGTCATATGATATTAAAAAGGTACTTCAACAGAAAGTTTTATTCAATGTCACGTGAAAGTCACTTTAGCTGGAAAAGCCCATGAAGGAGAGTTGACAGGGAAGTAAAACCTAAAACCGCATTAAATCAAAAGGGGAATTGAAAGATAGAAGTCCATTCTAGGCAGTAAGATACAACACTGTGAAATCACAGCAGGAAGGAACAGACATTATTGTGGAGTATTGGTGTTTCCTTTTTCCCCCCATTTCTATTTTTATTGGTCTTGGTATTGGCCTGAAGGTGACGCGGTACGCCCTTCCTGTCCTAAAGCACAGTATTATGGGACTGTTTACATGACTGTGTCTTGAGAAAGAGTAGAATGAATTGTACCTTTATTTAACTAGGCAAATGAGTTAAGAACAAATTCTTATTTACAATGACGGCCTAGACCGGCCAAGCCCGGACGACACTGGAACAATTTTGTGCCGCCCTATGGGACTCCCAATCACAGCCGGTTGTGATACAGCCTGGAATCGAACCAGGATGTCTGTAGTGACGCCTCAAGCGCTGAGATTCAGTGCCTTAGACCGCTGCGCCACTTGGGAGTGAGAGAGAATGGAAGGAGTGAGAGAGAATGGAAGGAGTGAGAGAGAATGGAAGGAGTGAGAGAGAATGGAAGGAGTGAGAGGAACGTGATCACAGGTGTAATGGTATGACACGTGAAACTGACAGAGAGAGGAGGATAGAGGGACATTCAGAACTCTGACTAAGTGGAACTCTGTGGCTTCCCTCCTTCCTCTCTTTAGTAACCGTTACGCTGCTGCTGGTGGTAGTGGAAGGTGTGAGTGGCAAATATTGGAAGGAGTGAGCTTAAGTTTGTGGAGACACTGCACAACACACTGGTTGTTAAAGTGTTGTGGAGAAACTGCACAACACACTGGATGTTGAAAACAATTTGTGCAGACAAACACTAGTATTCCACAAAAATATCGGATGTATCACAACCATTGTGTCAATTGTGTTGTAGGCCTACATTAGTTGTAGTACGAGATCAGTGAGATGCCAAATCTAGTGCAGACGCATGGTGTCATTTCATTTCCAGTTCAGTGGAATGTAGTAATACATGATTCTACCGTATGGTATTGCTACAGACCGACCACATCAAGGCCACCACTGGGCTGGAACACTGCAGAGGTGTTTACCCACTGAGGAGGTGGGCTTCACCAGAAAGGTAAAACGGGGATGAAAATGGGGCATTTCTAGGTGACTAATTTGACAACATGAAAGGCCAAAGAGAGAGCTTCACATACATTGGTTAAGTATTCAGACTCTTTGACTTTTTTTTGTTACGTTACAGCCTTATTTTAAAATGGATTAAAAAAATTTAAAAAGACTCTATTCTGCCCTGGAATTGCGTTCCCATGCAAAACTAGACAGATAGTTGTTATCTAAGTCTTCAATAAAACTCCCAAGGCATGACTTTTCTTGAATTAATATATTGAAAACGTTTGTTGTTTAACTGCAAAATACAGAAAATAATATACTTTAGTATTCAGTTCACATCGACATACTGTAGCTGTACATTATACATTTCAAATTGAAGTTGCATAAATATAAAAGAACGTGCCAAGGTACCATGTATCTGGCATGATGCCAAACCATATAGCTAATTGTTACTTATATGGTAATTGGCTAACTCCTTTCATTACTCTAATAATGTGCAACCACCTCTGTGCAAAAACATTGCATATTACACTAGCAGAGCTAAGTAGTAGCTGACGGCATACATGAAAGGCAAGGCAATTTGTGTCAGTAAATGCAACCAACTAACATTGATAAGTAAGCAATTCTATCAATAACAAGATTAACATCGCTAGCAATATGCTTGAATCGAATTTACAAACAAATATTTTCGAGTCTGAAGCGTGACAAGTAATAACTGCACTGAAAGACCTGCACCATAGCGTTGTTTTCAGCTGCTTCTCTGCGTGTCTCTTCCTGTTTCCTTACAGTCTAAGTACCAGAAAGCTCCACTAGGGGGCGATAAATACAATGGAACACAATGAAAATCCATTTTAACCACTGTAATAAAATAATCTGTTACCTTCTAACAGGATGGCAGAACACTCCCCGCTTGGTATAATGGAATTGTGCCATTATGAAATAAAACATGTATCAAGAAAACAAATAATGTCCTTTTTATTTTTTATCTTTTGTCTCTAGGATGGATTGGTCTCAGAAAACACCTTAGCAGCTCCTTGCTTGACAATTTTTAGTTCTACTTTCCTAACCTTTGTGTCAGTACTGGGAAAGGTTTTGACCACAAGCCCGACTGGCCAGTCATTTCTGTGCGCCTGACTGTCTTTCAATAAGATAACATCTCCCACCTTTACATTTGGCTTTTCTGCTGTCCATTTCCTGTCTCTGCAGCGTTGTCAGGTACTCCTGTCTCCACCTTTTCCAAACGGTGTCAGCGAGACACTGGACTTGCTTCCACTGTTTTCCATGAAGGTCGTTCATGCTGAAGTATCCAGAAGGGACTGAGGAAGCGCTGGTCTTTTGTGTCAGTAACATTGAGGGTGTGAGAATGGCAGGCATGTCAGGGTCGGTTGACACCGACACTAAGGGTCTCACATTGATTATTGCCATAACTTTAGACATAAGAGTGCTCAAGACCTCATGTGAGAGACGAGTGGAGCCCGTCTGAAACAGCATAGCATCTAGGATACGTCTGGCAACCCCAATGAGTCTCTCCCAAGAATCACCCATATGAGACGAGTGTGGGGGATTAAATATCCAAGTACATCCCTTGTCTGAGAGGCATTTAGTCAATTCTGAGTCATTTGTGTCGATACCCAGTTCCCTGCAGGCACCTATAAAGTTTGTACCTCGATCAGAGCGTAGCACTTTTGCTGGACCACGGATAGAGAAAAAACGCCTCAGCGCGTTGATGAAGCTGGATGTGGACATGGATTCGATGAGCTCGATATGGACTGCTCTAGTAGACATACATGTAAAGATCACCGCCCAGCGCTTGGAGTCTGCACTACCACCTCTAGTGCGACGAGTTATGACATTCCATGGTCCAAACACATCAAGTCCAACGCTGGTGAATGGTGGTTCAGATGTGAGTCTGTCTACAGGTGAGTCTGTCTACAGGCAAGTCAGCCATCTTTTGGTCAACTAACCTTCCTCTAACCTTGCAGCAGGTGACACACTTGTGAATGATACCAGAGACCAGACGTTTGCTCCCAATAATCCAGAAGCCTGCTGCTCGATTGGCTCCATCTGAAAGACGACGGCCCTGGTGAGCCACTTGCTCGTGATAATGTCTTACCAGCAGGGTGGCGACATGATGTGTCCGTGGGATAATGAGAGGATGTTTTTTGTCTTGTGACGTGTCGGCGGAGGATAAGCGGCCTCCCACCCTCAGCAACCCATCCTCATCAATCACTGGGTTTAGCTTTTTGAGTGTACTTTGTTTTGGGAACTCTTTTCCTTTTTCAAGGCATTTGAATTCCTCTCTAAAGGCTTCATGTTGCACACAGTGAATGATTGCTGTTTTGGCTTGTGACAACTCACTTGTAGCGCATGATTTATTACAGTCATGCCGGCCTCTGCAGTTGGTGTTGTCCGCACCTTCATGGAAGGATCTGGCAACATGAATGAGTCGTGCTGTGACTCGATTGAGAGCTTTCCAGCTTGAGAACCTCTCAAAGCGATGAGAGCCGAGTTGAGCTCCAGAAACCTTAGTGGCGAAGACAGTGACGTCTGATCGAATCTCTGCGTCTGCGTGAGGCTCTACAAAAAGGTCAAAATATATGGTCTCAGGCTCTTGTGGATGGTAAACACCAAATATGGGCAGATACCAGCGTTCTTTTTCTCCCTCTAGTGTAAAAGGTTCGGCTCGGTTGTTATCCAGCATCTTTTGCATGAAGTCAATAAAATGACGCTTCATGTCAGTCTTTTTGTCTAAAGTCCTGCGACGTGATGTGAGACGGTTCATGGCCTGCTCCCTGTTATTAGGAAGGCGACGTAGAGTGGGGCGAAAGGGTAGTGGAGCCACCCAGTTGTTTCCATCCTCCTGGAAAACCTGTTCGTCCATAATGTCCAATAAGGCTTTGTCCTCCACTGATGGTGCAGGTTTATCATCGTCTTGTGTTTTGTCGAACACGGAACATCCCAGGCTGTCTGTGTTCACAGTTGTGCTTGGATCTCTCGAGTGTAGAGGGAGAGATGTGTTTCTGAGCTATGCTGCTGTAGTTCTCTTTCCCCTGGATGATGTCAGGGCAAGGGCTTTGTTCGGTAAAGTTCATATTTATATAAAAATCTCAGTATACATTGGCGTGTTATGTTTTTTATGCGACCATTTTTGAAGTATGTTTGTCCTGAACACGTTGACACTGGCTGGGTCGGTGAGCCGTTCCCAGACAGACCTCACCCACGATGACCCACCCGAGGTCGAGTCGCTGTGCATAAGGAGTCTCGTGGGGCCCATTAATTTGCTCTCGTACCTTGTGTAACCTTAAAACTTCTTATGGCTGAGATCCCGCTAACGGGATCGATATGACATCAGCCAGTGAAAGTGCAGGGCGCCAAATTCAAACAACAGAAATCTCATAATTTAAATACCTCAAACATACAAGTATCTTATACAATTTTAAAGGTAATCTTGTTGTTAGTCCTTCCACAGTGTCCGATTTCAAAAAGGCTTTACAGCGAAAGCACCACAAATTATTATGTTAGGTCACCGCCAAGTCACAGAAAAACACAGCCATTTTTCCAAGCCAAAGACAGGCGTCACAAAAAGCAGAAATAGAGATAAAATGAATCACTAATCTTTGATGATCTTCATCAGATGACACTCATAGGACTTCATGTTACACAATACATGTATGTTTTGTTCGGTAAAGTTCATAGTTATATAAAAAAAATCTCAGTATACATTGGCGCGTTATGTTCAGTAGTTCCAAAAACATCCGGGGATTTTGCAGAGAGCCACATCAATTTCCAGAAATACTCATAATAAACGTTGATCAAAGATACACGTGTTATACATGGAATTTTAGATTTTAGAAGCTTTTTTGAAATCTGACACAGCGGTTGCATTAAGGAGAAGTGGCCTTAATGCAACCGCTGTGTCAGATTTAAAAAAAGCTTTACGGAAAAAGCAAGCCATGCAATAATCCGAGTACGGCGCTCAGAGCCCAAACCAGCCAAAAAGATATCCGCCATATTGTGCAGTCAACAGAAGTCAGAAATAACATTATAAACATTCACTTACCTTTGATGATCTTCATCAGAATGCACTCCCAGAATGCACTCAACATAGTTTTTCATGTTGTCTGTCTGTAATTTTTGTAATGACTTGGTGCTGCCTATCTTGGCCAGGACGCTCTTGAAAAATAGATTTTAAATCTCAATGAGCCCTTCCTGGTTAAATAAAGGTTAAATAAATAAAATAAAATAAAACTCCCAGGAATCCCAGTTCCAGAATAAATGTTTGTTTTGTTCGTTAATGTCCATCATTTATGTCCAAATAGCTACTTTTGTTAGCGCGTTTTCTAAACAAATCCAAAGTCACGAAGCGCGTTCACTAGGAGCAGAGGAAATGTCAAAAAGTTCCGTTACAGTCCGTAGAAACATGTCAAACGATGTATAGAATCAATCTTTAGGATGTTTTTAACATAAATCTTCAATAAATGTTCCAACCGGAGAATTCCTTTGTCTGTAGAAAAGCAAAGGAATGCGAGCTACCTCTCACGTGAACGAGCGTCAAGAGCCTGTGGCACTCTGCCAGACCACTGACTCAAAGAGCCCTTATGAGCCCCTCCTTTACAGTAGAAGCCTCAAACAAGTTTCTAAAGACTGTTGGCATCTAGTGGAAGCCTTAGGAAGTGCAACATGACCAATATCCCACTGCATCTTCAATAGGGAATGAGATGAAAATCGACCAGCCTCAGATTTCCCACTTCCTGGTTGGATTTTTTCTCAGGTTTTTGCCTGCCATATGAGTTCTGTTATACTAACAGACATCATTCAAACAGTTTTAGAAACTTCAGAGTGTTTTCTATCCAAATATACTAATAATATGCATATATTGGCAACTGGGACTGAGTAGCAGGCCGTTTACTCTGGGCACCTCTGGGCACCTTATTCATCCAAGCTACTCAATACTGCCCCCAGCAATAAGAAGTTAAGATGTCTCGTCCTAAGAGCAGGAGGATAGGAGCGTCTGGGTCCACAGCTGGAATTTTGTCCGTCATTGGTTGCAGATGATGATACGCAATGTCGGGGGAGGGAATCTCCATCCTATCATCTGGCATCATATCACACTCTATCAGAGTAGGGAGAGTGAGCTGCATGTGTTCATCTATAGACTCCACCATGAAGTTGACGGCTCTCCTGCCTGAAGTCTCTGTTACCCCAGAACAGGTCTTCATGGTGTATGGAGCAGAGTTGTCATTGATGTTGAAGAGATTGAAAAACTCTGTCTTGGCCAGAGATTTGTTTCTCTATTCATCAAGCACTACATACATTTTGACAGCTTTCTCTCTTTTCCCAGCCGGATAAGCTTTGACTAGGCATATTTCTGAACATGATCTTGGATTGACTGCCTCACCACAGATCTCCGTACACTTTGAGATGACAGATAGAAGAGCATCGTCACCTTGCTCCCCGCCATGCTCTTTCTCTGCGGTAGCGGTGTCTGTATTTGAAGGGGCTGGGCCTGGATGCAGAGCAGCCAGATGTCTGTCGCTGTCGCACTCAGAGCACTTGACACCTTACAGTCTTTAGCTCTGTGCTGAGTTGACCCACAACATCGGAAACAAATGCTATTCTCTTTTGAGATATGATTTGCGCTCATCTAGAGTTTTGTATCTAAACCGACAACACTTTTTAAGAGGATGAGGCTTGTTATGTATTGGGCAGTGATGGTCAGGGCTTTCAACCTTTGTCTTACTGGGTTTGGTTTGGT
Organism: Salvelinus alpinus; assembly: GCF_045679555.1. Classification (NCBI taxonomy): domain Eukaryota; kingdom Metazoa; phylum Chordata; class Actinopteri; order Salmoniformes; family Salmonidae; genus Salvelinus; species Salvelinus alpinus. Next base: position 15,078,034 of record NC_092114.1, on the reverse strand, counting down.
GGTCTGAGGGCTCAGATGACACATCGGTTTTGTATACAGTCACAGGTGTCTTGCTGCTGTACCTGGCAGGTTTCTCACTTTTCATAGACACCTGGTTAGTTGAGGTGTAGAGGGTGAAACTGGGGTCGTTTCTAGTTTTCGCCTGGTTCCTGATGAATCTCGAGAAGAACGAGAATGGTGGGAATGCTACCCGATAGTCCTCCTTGTATTTGGATCCCTGTGCAATCCATTTTTCTTGTAAACTGAATGGAAGTTTCTCTACTATAGGGTTTACCCCTGAGATGTGTCCAGATAAGCGAGGCCTGTAAGGTACCCTTCTACTTTAGCACACTCCAGTTCGAGAAGAATGTCACCTAGTTCTCTTAGTTTGTGATTGTCTTTGTTAGCCAGTTTTGGAAAATCATACATTTTCTTCAACAGTGCATTCTCGATCACTTCGGGTGTACCATAGCACTCTTCTAGTCGTTGCCAGACCATGTTAAGCTCTGCTGTTGCGTTGAAAATATGGACAGATCTAATTCTGTTTGCTTGCTCAGACGACTCTGCCCCTAGCCACTTGGTAATTAGATCTAACTCTTCCCTGGCTGATAAATTCAAGTCTCTGGTCGCATTGAGAAAGGATGCTTTCCATGTCCAATAATTTTCAGGGCGATCAACAAACTTCAAGAGTCCGGAACTCACCATTTCACAGCGTAGGAGGTACTTGATAAGGTCTGGTGCCACTTGTGACTCAGGGAAGCTTTGTGTGTGTGACTGGAAGTGGGCTTGTTTTCCATTTACACCATGCTGCTGTTCATTTCTTTTGAACGGAGAGTCTCTGCTCATGCTCCGTTGTTTGCTACTTTCTAGATTATGGCATACAGCTGGGTCAACACTAAGCTCTTGTTTCTCCACTTCAAATGGACGTTCAGCAAAGTAGGGCCTAGCATGTTGTTGCACATAAGTCCAGTCCAAAGTACTTGTGAGTAAGGGCTGTGTCCCTGTGTCTAGTTCTTTGCGAAGCTCTCTGCGTTCTGATCCTACAGCTTCTTCAAAGGCTGCAGCTCCAGCCAATGCAGCAGCAGCTGTTCTCTCAACTTGGAGAACATATAAACTTGCCTTGAGGTCAGTTTTTTGCTTCAACAAGCTGGCCTCTATTTCTGCCTTTTGTTTCATCACAGCAGCTTCCTTCTCAGAATAGGAGACTTGGAGCACGCGCTGCGTCTGCCTTGGCACGTGCTTTGACGGCTACAGAACTCGCCATTGAGGATCTGCTTGACTGTTTTGATGACCTTGATCTTGTAGACTGAAACTTGGTCCCAATGTGCAGAAGAGGCTCCTCCATCTCTCTCTGTCGAACACTTGGCTCTGATTGTTGCATGGTAGGCTGCTGGTCTTCCCTAGGATCAGAAGCTTTGTTGGCTGATGAACGTAGAAACATAACCACCGGTTATTCTTGTGCTTGAGCCCGCCGTGGTGATTTTATTCACTAATCTGTCCTGGAATTGCGTTCCCATGCAAAACTAGACAACTAAGTTTCCAATAAACCTCCCAAGTGTAACGGCTTTCTTCTTCCTCCTCTGATGAGGAGTAGTAGGAAGGATCGGAAGACCAAAATGCAGCGTGGTACGTATCCATAATGACTTTTAACGCAGACTCGGTCTCAACCTTTAAGTCTTTACTGAAGACTTATCTCTTCAGTAGGTCATATGATTGAGTGTAGTCTGGCCCAGGAGTGTGAAGGTGAACGGAAAGGCTCTGGAGCAACGAACCGCCCTTGCTGTCTCTGCCAGGCCGGTTCCCCTCTCTCCACTGGGATTCTCTGCCTCTAACCCTGTTACAGGGGCTGAGTCACTGGCTTGCTGGTGCTCTTTCATGCCGTCCCTAGGAGGGGTGCGTCACTTGAGTGGGTTGAGTTACTGACGTGATCTTCCTGTCTGGGTTGGCGCCCCCCCTTGGTTTGTGCTGTGGTGGAGACCTTTGTGGGCTATACTCGGCCTTGTCTCAGGATTGTAAGTTGGTGGTTGAGGATTTCCCTCTAGTGGTGCGGGGGCTGTGCTTTGGCAAAGTGGGTGGGGTTATATCCTTCCTATTTGGCCCTGTCCGGGGGTTTCTTCGGATGGGGCCACAGTGTCTCCTGACCGCTCCTGTCTCAGCCTCCAGTATTTATGCTGCAGTAGTTTGTGTCGGGGGGCTAGGGTCAGTTGGTTACCTGGAGTACTTCTCCTGTCTTATCCAGTGTCCTGTGTGAATTTAAGTATGCTCTCTCTAATTCTCTCGTTCTCTCTTTCTCTCTGAGAACCTGAGCCCTAGGACCATACGTCAGGACTACCGGGCATGATGACACCTTGCTGTCCCCAGTCCGCCTGGCCTTGCTGCTATTCCAGTTTCAACTGTTCTGCCTGCGGTTACGGAACCACTACCTGTCCCAGACCTGCTGTTTTCAACTCTTAATGATCGGCTATGAAAAGCCAACTGAGATTTATTCCTGATTATTATTTGACCATGCTTGTCATTTATGAACATTTTGAAAATCTTGGCTCTCTCTAATTTTCTCCTTCTCTCTTTCTTTCTCTCGGAGGACCTGAGCCCTAGGACCATACGTCGGGACTACCGGCCGTGGTGACTCCTTGCTGTCCCCAGTCCGCCTGGCCTTGCTGCTATTCCAGTTTCAACTGTTCTGCCTGCGGTTATGGAACCCCTACCTGTCCCAGACCTGCTGTTTTCAACTCTTAATGATCGGCTATGAAAAGCCAACTGAGATTTATTCCTGATTATTATTTGACCATGCTTGTCATTTATGGAAATTTTGAAAATCTTGGCTCTCTCTAATTTTCTCCTTCTCTCTTTCTTTCTCTCGGAGGACCTGGGCCCTAGGACCATGCGTCGGGACTGCCGCCCGTGGTGACTCCTTGCTGTCCCCAGTCCGCCTGGCCTTGCTGCTATTCCAGTTTCAGCTGTTCTGCCTGCGGTTATGGAACCGCCACCTGTCCCAGACCTGTTGTTTTTCAACTCTTGATGATCGGCTATGAAAAGCCAACTGAAAATTATTCATGATTATTATTTGACCATGCTTGTCACTTATGAACATTTTTGAACATCTTGGCATAGTTCTGTTATAATCTCCACCCGGCACAGCCAGAAGAGGACTGGCCACCCCTCATAGCCTGGTTCCTCTCTAGGTTTCTTCCTAGGTTTTGGCCTTTCTAGGGAGTTTTTCCTAGCCACCGTGCTTCTACACCTGCATTACTAGCTGTTTGGGGTTTTAGGCTGGGTGTCTGTACAGCACTTTGAGATATTAGCTGATGTACGAAGGGCTATATAAAATAAAATTGATTGATTGATTGATTGAGAATGAATACAACAAAAATATAAAACTAACAAAGTGAAACAAAATGAAAACCGAAACAGTCCCGTAACGTGAAACACACAAACACTAAACAGGAAATAACCACCCACAAAACCCAACAGAAAACAGGCTACCTATATATGGTTCCCAATCAGAGACAATGACTAACACCTGCCTCTGATTGAGAACCATATCAGGCCAAACGAGAAACCCAACATAGAAACACAAAACATAGAACCCACCCACATCACGTCCTGACCAACACTAAAACAAAGAAAATACAAAAGAACTAGGGTCAGAACGTGACACCAAGGCGTGACTTTTCTTGAATGAATATATTGAAAATGTTTCTTGTGAAAAAACAAATATTTTCAGAGGCTGCAGCGTGACAAGTAATAACTGCACTGAAAGACCAGCTGCTTTTCTGCGTGTCTCTTCCTGTTTCCTTACAGTCTTTCTAAGTACCAGAAAGCTCCATGAAAATCCATCTTAACCACTGTAATAAAATAATCTCTTACCTTCTAACAGGATGGCAGCACATCCTCATTAATCTAAACACAATACCCCAAATTACAAAGCGAAACAGGTTTTTAGAAATGTTTACAAATCTATTACAAACAAAAAACAGAAACACCTTATTTCCAAAAGTATTCTGATCCTTTGCTATGAGACCCGAAATTGAGCTCAGGTGCATCCTGTTTCCCTTGATCATCCTTGAGATGTTTCTACAACTTGATTAGAGTCCACCTGTGGTAAATTCCATTGATTGGTCATGATTTGGAAAAGGCACACACCTGTCTATATAAGGTCCCAGAGATGACAATACATGTCAGAGCAAAAACCAAGCCATGAGGTGGAAGGAACTGTCCGTAGAACTCCGAGACAGGATTTTGTCGAGGCACAGATCTGAGGAAGGGTACCAAAACATTTCTGCAGCATGGAAGGTCCCCTAGAACACAGTGGCTTCTATCATTCTTAAAAGGAAGCAGTTTGAAACCACCAAGACTCTTCCTAGAGTTGGCCGCCCGGACAAACTGAGTAATCGGCGGAGAAAGGCCTTGGTCAGGGAGGGGAGGGGATTAAGAAACCGATGGTCACTCTGACAGAGTTCCAAAGTTCCTCTGTGAAGATGGGAGAACCTTCCAGAAAGACAACCATCTCTACAGTACTCCACCAATCAGGCCTTTATGTTAGAGTGGCCAGATGGAAGCCACTACTCAGTAAAAGGCACATGACAGCCCGCTTGGAGTTTGCCAAAAGGCACCTAAAGACTCTCAGACCATGAGAAACAAGATTCTCTGGTCTGATGAAACCAAGATTGAACTCTTTGGCCTGAATGCCATGTGTCACGTCTGGAGGAAACCTGGCACCATCCGTACAATGAAGCATGGTGGTGGCAGCATCATGCTGTGGGGATGTTTTTCAGCGGCAATGACCGAGGGAAAGATGAACGGCGCAAAGTACAGAGAGAGATCCTTGATGAAAACCTGCTCCAGAGCGCTCAGGACCTCAGACTGGAGCAAAGGTTCACCCTCCAAAAGGACAACGACCCTACTTCCAATGACCTAAGAAAGTTTTATTCAAAGTGACAGTCACTTTTGCTGTAAAAGCCCATGAAGGAGAGTTGACAGGGAAGTAAAACCTAAAACCGCATTAAATCAAAAGGGGAATTGAAAGATAGAAGTCCATTCTAGGCAGTAAGATACAACACTGTGAAATCACAGCAGGAAGGAACAGACATTATTGTGGAGTATTGGTGTTTCCTTTTTCCCCCCATTTCTATTTTTATTGGTCTTGGTATTGGCCTGAAGGTGACGCGGTACGCCCTTCCTGTCCTAAAGCACAGTATTATGGGACTGTTTACATGACTGTGTCTTGAGAAAGAGTAGAATGAAGGAGTGGGATAGAATGGAAGGAGTAAGAGGAAGGTGATCACAGGTGTAATGGTATGACAAGTGAAACTGACAGAGAGGAAGATAGAGGGGGATTCAGAACTCTGACTAAGTGAAACTCTGTGGCTTCCCTCCTTCCTCTCTTTAGTAACCGTTACGCTGCTGGTGGTGGTAGTGGAAGGTGTGAGTGGCAAGTTTTGGTCCACTAGGGGTTTAAGGTTAGGCCTCCCGAGCTGCGCAGCGTTCTAAGATCCGGGTTTGATCCCAGGCTGTGTCACAACCGGCCGTGACCGGGAGGCCCATATGGGTAAGGTGACTATATACAGGGTCAGTTCTATTACCATATTAACAATGTGTAGGGATACTGGAGTGATGGAGGTAGATATGTAATCATACTATATACAGGGTCAGTTCTATTACCATATTAACAATGTGTAGGGATACTGGAGTGATGGAGGTAGATATGTATAGGGGTAATCATACTATATACAGGGTCAGTTCCAATACCATATTAAAACCTCTTATGGCTGAGATCGGCTAAGATCCCGTTAACAGGATCAATTTGACAACAGCCAGTGAAAGTGCAGGGCGCCAAATTCAAACAGAAATCTCATAATTAAAATTCCTCAAACATACAAGTATTTCACACCATTTTAAAGATAAACTTGTTGTTAATCCCACCACAGTGTCCGATTTCAAAAAGGCTTTACGACGAAAGCACACCAAACGATTATGTTAGGTCAGTACCTAGTCACAGAAATACACAGCCATTTTTCCAGCCAAAGAGAGGATTCACAAAAAGCAGAAATAGAGATAAAATGAATCACCAGCCTTTGATGATCTTCATCAGATGATACTCGTAGGACTTCATGTTACACAATACATGTATGTTTTGTTCGATAAAGTTCATATTTATATCCAAAAATGTTGAGTTCACAAATCCAAACTCACGACGTCCAGGCGAAAGTTCAGACGAAAAGTTCAAAAAAGTTATATTACAGTTCGTAGAAACATGTCAAACGATGTATAGAATCAATCTTTAGGATGTTTTTAACATAAATCTTCAATAATGTTCCAACCGGAGATTTCCTTTGTCTTTAGAATTGCAATGGAACGCAGGTCGCTCTCACATGAGCGTGCGGGATCATCTCATGCCACTCTGGGAGACCTGTTACACAATCAGCTATCATTCACCCCCACTTCCCAGTAGAAGCATCAAACAAGGTTCTAAAGACTGTTGACATCTAGTGGAAGCCTTAGGATGTGCAATATGACCCCATAGACACTGTATATTCGATAGGCAATTACTTGAAAAACTACAAACCTCAGATTTTCCACTTCCTGGTTGGATTCTTTCTCAGGTTTTTGCCTACCATATGAGTTCTGTAATACTCACAGACATCATTCAAACAGTTTTAGAAACTTCACTGTTTTCTATCCAAATCTACTAATAATATGCACACATTAGCAACTGGGCCTGAGTAGCAGGGAGTTTACGCTGTGCACCTTATTCATCCAAGCTACTCAATACTGCCCCCAGCCATAAGAAGTTAACAATGTGCCGGGATACTGGAGTGATGGAGGTAGATATGTATTGGGGTAAGGTGACTATATACAGGGTCAGTTCCAGTACCATATTAACAATGTGCAGGATACTGGAGTGATGGAGGTAGATATGTATAGGGGTAAGGTGACTATATACAGGGTCAGTACCATATTAACAATGTGCAGGATACTGGAGTGATGGAGGTAGATATGTACTGGGGTAAGGTGACTATATACAGGGTCAGTTCCAGTACCATATTAACAATGTGCAGGATACTGGAGTGATGGAGGTAGATATGTACTGGGGTAAGGTGACTATATACAGGGTCAGTTCCAGTACCATATTAACAATGTGCAGGATACTGGAGTGATGGAGGTAGATATGTACTGGGGTAAGGTGACTATATACAGGGTCAGTACCATATTAACAATGTGCAGGATACTGGCGTGATGGAGGTAGATATGTACTGGGGTAAGGTGACTATATACAGGGTCAGTACCATATTAACAATGTGCAGGATACTGGAGTGATGGAGGTAGATATGTACTGGGGTAAGGTGACTATATACAGGGTCAGTTCCAGTACCATATTAACAATGTGCAGGATACTGAAGTGATGGAGGTAGATATGTACTGGGGTAAGGTGACTATATACAGGGTCAGTTCCAGTACCATATTAACAATGTGCAGGATACTGGAGTGATGGAGGTAGATATGTACTGGGGTAAGGTGACTAGGGTGTACTGGGGTAAGGTGACTAGGCATATACAGTTGAAGTCGGAAGTCTACATACACTTCAGCCAAATACATTTCAACTCAGTTTTTCACAATTCCTGACATTTAATCCTAGTAAAAAATTCTCTGTTTTAGGTCAGTTAGGATCACCACTTTATTTTAAGAATGTGAAATGTCAGAATAATAGTAGAGTGATTTCTTTCTTTCATCACATTCCCAGTGGGTCAGAAGTTTACATACACTCAATTAGTACTTGGTAGCATTGCCTTTAAATTGTTTAAACTTGGGTCAAACGTTTCGGGTAGCCTTCCACAAGCTTCCCACAATAAGTTGGGTGAATTTTGGCCCATTCTTCCTGACAGAGCTGGTGTAACTGAGTCAGGTTTGTAGACCTCCTTGCTCGCACATGCTTTTTCAGTTCTGCCCACACATTTTCTATAGGATTGAGGACAGGGCTTTGTGATGGCCACTCCAATACCTTGACTTTGTTGTCCTTAAGCCATTTTGCCACAACTTTGGAAGTATGCTTGTGGTCATTGTGCAATTGGAAGACCCATTTGAGACCAAGCTTTAACTTCCTGACTGATGTCTTGAGATGTTGCTTCAATATATCCACCTATTTTCCCTGCCTCATGATGCCATCTATTTTGTGAAGTGAACCAGTCCCTCTTGCAGCAAAGCAGCCCCACAACATGATGCTGCCACCCCCGTGCTTCACGGTTGGGAGGGTGTTCTTCGGCTTGCAAGTCTCTACCTATTTCTTACAAACATAATGATGGTCATTATGGTCAAATAGTTATATTTTTGTTTCATCAGACCAGAGGACATTTCTCCAAATAGTACGATCTTTGTCGCCATGTGCAGTTGCAAACTGTAGTCTGGATTTTTTTATGGTGGTTTTGGAGCAGTGGCTTCTTCCTTGCTGAGCGGCCGTTCAGGTTATGTCGATATAGGACTCGTTTTACTGTGGATATAGATACTTTTTCACCTGTTTCCTCCAGCGTCTTCACAAGGTCCTTTGCTGTTGTTCTGGGATTGATTCACACTTTTCACACCAAAGTACGTTCATCTCTAGGAGACAGAATGCGTCTCTTTCCTGAGCGGTATGGCGGCTGCGTGGTCCCATGGTGTTTATGCTTGCGTACTATTGTTTGTACAGATGAACGTGGTACCTTCAGGCATTTGTAAATTGCTCTCAAGGATGAACCAGACTTGTGGAGGTCTACATGGTGTTTATGCTTGCGTACTATTGTTTGTACAGATGAACGTGGTACCTTCAGGCATTTGTAAATTGCTCTCAAGGATGAACCAGACTTGTGGAGGTCTACATGGTGTTTATGCTTGCGTACTATTGTTTGTACAGATGAACGTGGTACCTTCAGGCATTTGTAAATTGCTCTCAAGGATGAACCAGACTTGTGGAGGTCTACAATTTTTTTCTGAGGTCTTGGCTGATTTCTTTTGATTTTCCCATGATGTCAAGCAAAGAGGCACTGCGTTTGAAGGTAGGCCTTGAAATACATCCACAGGTACACCTCCAATTGACTCAAATGATGTCAATTAGCCTATCAGAAGCTTCTAAAGCCATGGCATCATTTTCTGGAATTTTCCAAGCTGTTTAAAGGCACAGTCAACTTAGTGCATGTAAATTCCAGTGAGTCATAAATTGTGATACAATGAATTATAAGTGAAATAATCTGTCTGTAAACAATTGTTGGAAAAATGACTTGTGTCATGCACAAGAAATGTCATGAAATTTGTGGAGTGGTTGAAAAACGAGTTTTAATGACTCCAACCTAAGTGTATGTAAACTTCCGACTTCAACTGTATATAGCCCGTGTAGCCATTTTGCTTGCAAACTGATATGTGACACGTATTAATGCCAAAATAACATGCATAACAGAATATATATATATATATATTTATTTCACCACTATACTACATTGTTATTGATTACTGCATTGTTGGGCTTAGAGCTGCAATAAAGGCCTTTCAGTGGACTTGTGCACCTAACTTTACAACCTGAAACTTAACTATTGCAATGCTGTGAAATCCAACATTTGGAAACAAATGACTTAATGTTTTTCTTTTTGTATGTGCAATTATTATAATTTTGTCCAAACCTGAGAATATTCTAGATATTTAGATTTTTTTTTTTATCTCTGTAGTCATCATCTGAATTATGCCAAATTGTGAGTTGACACTAACACACAATTTTGCACACTGACTAAGGAGGAACTAAGGAGGAAGTGAAAAGTTAGCACTACATGCTAAAAAGTTCCCCACCATGCATAAATTAATACATGTTATATTTTAACCTTCTACTGCAGTGGGCTAAATCATGGTCACACAGAGTGTTTCTTGGTAGTCTTAAACAAATCTACTTTGAAACAAAAGTATACACCTCAGACACATGGTTATGGGCTTAAAAAAAAAGAAGACACCTGTATCATGTCAGATATAGAGTTGAAATGTATTACATTGAGTTTGAATCCCAATATTACACTTTATATATATATCACAGAAGACTGAAATGGAACAAAACTGTTTGACAAAGAAACACTGGATCTCAGCGTTAAAAAAAAATAATCATGTTGATTAATTATTAAATTATGAAAAAAATTCATAACATTCCGACCATGAGGCAACTAGGTAATTTGACTGCAGGGAAGGGCTTCCTATGTGGGGGAGGTGAGGAGGCTGATCTTTTACAGTTTTAGATGTTCCAATTCTGGGTGAGTGGGCTATAATGATACCTTGACTCATCAGATGCGTCCCAAATGGCATCATTTTGCCTAAATGGTGCACTACCTATAGGGCTCTGATTAAAAGTAGTGCACTATATAGGGAATATAGTGTCACTTGGGACTCAGAAAATGAATAACTTTACTCATCAACTCTGTTATATTGACTGGTTTTGCCTGTTTGATGGTTTCTCTGAGGGCATAGTGGGATTTCTTATAAGTGTCTGGATTAGTGTCCCACTCCTTGAAAGCGGCAGGTGCGAATGTTGCCTGTAGTCCATGGCTTCGGGTTGGGAAATGTACGTACGGTCATTGTGGGGACAACGTCGTCGATGCACTTATTGATGAAGCCGGTGATTGAGGAGTATACCACCTCAAATTTCATTTTTTTTACTGACATGGCCAAGGGCTACTGGCACAATATAGAACAGAGTAATAACACGTTCTAGGTGCCTGCTCATCTGTAACAAGCAATATTATGATATCACCTTCCAAAGTCAGGCAGTTGCTGGTGCATTGGCTTGATACAGTAAGGCCTTTATCAATTATATTACATATCACTATATAATTAAATGATTTGGTCTCAGATTGACAAGACAATAACCCCTTAACCGACAGTCTATCAAAAAATAATAGTATCTTGCAGCGATCTTTGACGACAGAGAACAGGTGCCAACGTTAGAATGCTCTGGGCTTGTTCCTGAGACACATTGGCTTTCCTAACAACGATATCGAACTTGTACAATGAGAGACCGGATACATTTACCGTAGTGCAATGTATAAATGCACACGAATTAACTTCAGGCTGCGTCACACGAACTAATAACTGATTTTCAATCGAAGCATTTGAAAATTGTGTATGTTGCGATTGTTAATTTACTTGTTTGAATTTTGAACGTTTAGTAGACTACGTTTTCAGAAAATGGTGGGCCGTGTTTTTGGTTGTACTATGGTACTGGGTAACCTGGGAGTGGCTCCAGTCCACAACAGACACACAATGGATAGACAGACAGGCTTGATACTATATTACCACTGCTTGGTCGGCCTTTTGATACTGTAGCTCGTAGGCAATCGATAACATGGTTTAGTGACTGTAAATTCTTGCCATTGCAGTGTGTCTTCAGTGGCCAATGTTGCTAACGTCGTTAGCTAGCTTTGCTAACAGCAGTGGTATTGTTTTGCCGAAATCTCTAGCTGGCTAGCCTACCTCCACGTTAGCGAGTAGTAACACCTGAGGGAAAACTGCTTTTATACTACGAGATAGCTGCCTTTCAAAGAATATGGAAACCACTTTTGATATAAACCATCTTTTCCCTGAAACGATTACAGTTTTGGACCAAAACCTAATTGCAGGTGGAACATCGCTGGGAAGGTAACGTTAGGCTTATCGTTTTCAGCAGCCAGAACAGCTTTTCATTTAGCATAATTATTTTCATTTGGCATATTATATGCAAATATAATGTGTTTGAAGCAAAGTTTACGACCTCTGGCTACATGTGATGTTCTTTTCAACATGATTGCAGAGAGCATCCGCCCTGTCAGCCCAATACAGTTGTGCATGACGTCAATAGTGTATCGATATGCGGTGTTCATGTGCTAGTCTGAACTAGCGGAGCGTTAAAAACAACTGGGATTTAGGAAATCTCCGACTTTCGACTTCAGTGTGTTCAAGATAACTGTGAAAATCGTTTTTGAATTGTCAGCAATTCGGAATTCCAAGTCAGAAACTTTGGCATCTTTATAGAACTCGGACTTTCCCGACCCGAAGATACAATGTTGATTTGACTTCATTTTTTTCTCGAGTTCCCAGTTGTCTTGAAAGCACCACAAGAAAAGGACATTTCACACTCGCTGAACTGCTTGTAATACACATGCGGCATTCAAAAAGTTAGCAAGTCAGAAATGTCCGAATTTCTACTAATCATTCAACCCCTTCCCCAGCATGCTAATTCAAAGTGACAAACGGTCTATAAAGCCTATATGTAACCTACATTTATATTCTTACATTTTGACTGTTTTTGATAAAAGATCACTGAGCAGTATGAAACACTAGGCTACCATATTAGACCAATACTGTAAAATACACTTGTGATCAATAGAGCCCCACAGTGGAGGTGTCATAATGCCCATAAAACCTAGCGGTCAAACAGGGAAATGGTTCCAAGCGTTTTTCCACCATTCATTTTTTCCCATAGGGGATTATAGAAACACTTATAATAAGGGCTGTGTTTCGTGTAGGCTTACCCTGGAGTGACGTTTTGATAACCATGTAAATCTCTTGGCTCTATTTACTCTCTGATTCGAAAATGCTAATTATAATGAAAGTAGACATCATGCAAGACTAAAAATCCCTGCAAGCTCCTGCACGTCATCTCTGGCTGGCACCTTTACTAACAGGTATTGTCAATTTAAAACATGCACAAGACAGTTCACAGAATTGTCAATTTAAAGAAGTGTAGCCAATTTATTAATTACAAAATGTAGCTAACATTAGATAGTTAATCCAGAGATTCCAGAGAATCCAGAGATTCTTTACCTCAATTTTGCAGTCTCGTCCAGATCATCATGGCATTTGTAGTTCTTTATGAAAGCCACATGAGCAGCTAATTAGCATTTACATTTTTTTTTTTTGGGGGGGGGGGTAAATACAGGTGAAAGATATTGATTAAGGTCACCTTGTCCTAAGGAGATTTACACTTATCAAAACGTCACGCCAGGGTAAGACCACACCTTATTTTAAGTGTTTCTAAAGTCCCCTATGGGAAAAATCATTTCCTTGTTTTGACCGCTAGGTTTTATGGGTATCAATAACAAGTTACAACGAGCTACCACAAGGCAGCTTCTTGTCATTAGCTATCTGACTGTTCAGAATCATAACAAAGCACGGCTTCCGGCCACATCGATGAGCAAGCATCATTTTAGTGTCAGTCAACCCATCTATAGATCTCCAGGGCCCTGCCCCAGTATGCCTGAGAGAGAGTTTTTTCTCCTTTATTTAACTAGGCAAGTCAGTTAAGAACAAATTCTTATTATAATGACGGCCTATGAACAGTGGGTTAACTGCCTTGTTCAGGGGCAGAACGGCAGATTTGTACCTTGTCAGCTCGGGGATTCGATCTTGCAACCTTTCGGTTACTAGTACAACCATTAGGCTACCTGCCTCTCAGATGTCTCTAACGCCCAGGAAGCTCCAATTCAAACTCCCATTAGACGGCTCTGCAAGCGTTTTAATGTCGAAATATGTTTCTCACCAAATATGGAGTTTTGCTGAGCAACTATTTTCATTTACTGCCATTACGGCCAGTATTAATTTCCAAAAAAGGTATCAATTGGAAGTACATACCAGCCGTAACGGGGATAAATTAAGAAAGTTGCTCTGTGAAACTCCATATTTGGTGAGTGACAAACTTATTTTGACATTATTAAAACGCTTGCAAAGCTGTCTAATTGGAATTTGAATCTGAGCTTCCTGGGCGTTACGCCTCAATCACACCGACAGCGGCACAAAATAGTACGCAGCGTCATCTGGATATGTGTGCAACAAAAGTTTAACATCCACCTTCTGCTACCATTTCTGTCAAGCCGTCTATGCATACAGTTTGATGCATACGTTCCATAAATCCAACATGTGCACCACCCAGAACGCACTGCAACTGCCTCTGCAACGTAACGCTGCAAGGCAAACGCAGCGTTTCATTGGAAATGAATGTAATTCTGGTGTACCAAAATGCAATGATGCTGTCGGTGTGATCGAGGCATTCGAGAGCAGACCCGTCATACTCATCGTCAACATCTCTAACGCACAGATACTGAGGCACAGGGCCTGGTTTCCCAAAATCATCTTAGCGCTGAGTTAATCGTTAAAACCTTCACAGGAGCATTGTTGAATCTCAGAGCTGTTTTTTCCGAAACCGTCATTACTAAAATTGTACTTGAAAATGCTTGTTATTTACCGACTGCCACAGACCACTCATAGAACAGCTATGTGCGTTGTTGGATGTCCCCCCCCCTCTACCGAGTCACTTTATACACAGAAGATCTCCGCTAAACATAGAATCAAGATGTTTATCTCTCTCTGTGACCGCAGATAACTTCACAAGGAAGTTGACTACAAATACAAAGTTGCCAATGTCTTTGCAATTATTACAAACAAGCGAAGGTTAAAAAGATGCTTCAAATGAAGACCGAAATGAAAATTAAATTAAAAGATAAATACCAACAATGCTTTCGGAAAGTATTCAGACCACTTGACTTTTTTCACATTTTGTTACGTTACAGCCTTATTCTAAAATTGATTAAATAAAAAAAGAAATCCTCAGCAATCTGCACACAATACCCCATAATGGCATTTATTAAAAATAAAAAACAGAAATACCCTTATTTACATAAGTATTCAGACCCTTTGCTATGAGACAGGAAATTGAGCTCACGTGCATCCTGTTTCCATTGAACATCCTTGATGTTTCTACAACTTAATTGGAGTGTGCCTTTCCATGATTTGGAAAGGCACACACCTGTCTTTATAAGGTCCCACAGTTGACAGTGCATGTCAGAGCAAAAACCAAGCCATGAGGTCGAAGGAATTGTCGATAGACCTCCGAAACAGGATTGTGTCGAGGCACAGATCTGGGGAAGGGTACCAAAACATTTATACAGCATTGAAGTTCTCCAAGAACACAGTGGCCTCCATCATTCTTAAATGGAAGAAGTTTGGAACCAACAAGACTCTTCTTAGAGCTGGGCGCCCGGCCAAACTGAGCAATCGGGGGAGAAGAGCCTTGGTCAGGGAGGCAACCAAGAACCTGATGGTCACTCTGACAGAGCTCTAGAGTTCCTCTGTGGAGATGGGAGAACCTTCCAGAAGGACAACCATCTCTGCAGAACTCCACCAATCAGGCCTTTATGGTAGAGTGGCCAGGCAGAAGCCACTTCTCAGTAAAAGGCACATGACGGCCCGCTTGGAGTTTTCCAAAAGGCACCTAAAGGATTCTCAGAACATGAGAAACAAGATTCTGTGGTCTGATGAAACCAAGATTGAACTCTTTGGCCTGAAGGCCAAGTGTCACGCCTGGAGGAAACCTGGCACCATCCCTACGGTGAAGCATGGTGGTGGCAGCATCATGCTGTAAGAATGCTTTTCAGCGGCAGGGACTGGGAGACTAGTCAGGATCGAGGGAAAGATGAACGGAGCAAAGTACAGAGCGATCCTTGATGAAAACCTGCTCCAGAGCGCTCAGGACCTCAGACTAGGGCGAAGGTTCACCTTCCAACAGGACAACGACCCTAAGCACACAGCCAAGACAACGCAGGAGTGGCTTCGGGACAAGTCTCTGAATGTCCTTGAGTGGCACAGCCAGAGCCTGGACTTGAACCCAATCAAACATCTATGAAGAGACCTGAAAATATCTGTGCAGAAACGTTCCCCATCCAACCTAACAGAGCTTGAGAGGATCTGCAGAGAAGAATAGGAGAAACTCCCAAAATACAGGCGTGCCAAGCTTGTAAGGTCATACCCAAGAAGACTCGAGGCTGTAATCACTGCCAAAGGTGCTTCTACAAAATACTGTGCAAAGGGTCTGAATACTTATATAAATGTGATATTTCAGTTTTTGTATTTTTAATGAATTAGAAAAAAAATAAACTGTTTATGCTTTGTCATTATAGGGTATTGTGTGGATTGATGGGGGAATAAAACTATTTAATCAATTTTAGAATAAGGCTGTAACGTAACAAAATGTGAAAAAAAGTAACGGGGTGAATACTTTCCGAAAGCACTGTATCTATACTGAACAAGAATATAAAAGCAACATGCAACAATTTCAACGATTTTACTGAGTTACAGTTCATATATGAAATCAGTTAATTGAAATATATTCATTAGACCCTAATCTATGGATTTCACATGACTGAGCAGGGGCACAGTCAAGGGTGGCCCTGGGAGGGCATAGGCCCACCCACTTGGGAGCCAGGCACAGCCATTCAAAATGAGTTTTCCCCCACAAAAAGGCTTTATTACAGACAAAAATATTCCTCAGTTTAATCATCTGTCCGGGTGGCTGGTCTCAGGCGATCCCGCAGGTGAAGAAGCCAAATTTCGAGGTCCTGGGGTGGCGTGGTTACACATGGTCTGTGGTTGTGAGGCCGGTTGGACGTACTGCGAAATTCTCTAAAACGACATTGGAGGCGGCTAATGGTAGAGAAATGAACATTAATTTCTCTGGCTACAGCAACATTCCTGTACTCAGCATGCCAATTGCACGCTCCCTCAGAACTTAAGACATCTGTGGCATTGTGTTGTGTGACAAAACTGCATATTTTTTAGAGTGGTCTTTTATTGCCCCCCAGCACAAGGTGCACCTGTGTAATGATCATGCTGTTTAATCAGCTTCTTGATATGCCACATCTGTTAGGTGGATGGATTATCTTGGCAGAGGATAAATGCTCACTAACAGGGATGTAAACAATTTTGTCCACAAAATTTGAGAGATATTAGCTTTTTGTGCAGTATGGAACATTTCTGGGATCTTTTGAAACATGGGACCAAAAATGTACATGTTGTGTTTAAGGTTTTATTAGTATATTTCAATGATATTCAAATCAATTTCATGTTCATCCAATTTAGTTTTATTTGACTACTGTCTGTAATTTTTGCCTCATATTTCATGACGTGTTGCTTAACAGTAGCCCTAGATCTCTTTTACATTACATTACACATCAGAGTCATTTGACGAAGGCGTCTTCTCTAGGGAAGAGTTTTGTTAACATCCCCGACATTCAACCTAAACATTAACACGTGATGCTCAGTCTCAACATTAACACGTGATGCTCGGTCTCAACATTAACACGTGATGCTCAGTCTCAACATTAACACGTGATGCTCAGTCTCAACATTAACACGTGATGCTTGGTCTCAACATTAACACGTGATGCTCAGTCTCAACATTAACACGTGATGCTTGGTCTCAACATTAACACGTGATGCTCAGTCTCGACATTAACACGTGATGCTCAGTCTCAACATTAACACGTGATGCTCGGTCTCAACATTAACACGTGATGCTCGGTCTCAACATTAACACGTGATGCTCGGTCTCAACATTAACACGTGATGCTCGGTCTCAACATTAACACATGATGCTCAGTCTCAACATTAACACGTGATGCTCGGTCTCAACATTAACACGTGATGCTCAGTCTCGACATTAACACGTGATGCTCAGTCTCAACATTAACACGTGATGCTCAGTCTCAACATTAACACGTGATGCTCAGTCTCAACATTAACACGTGATGCTCAGTCTCAACATTAACACGTGATGCTCAGTCTCGACATTAACACGTGATGCTCAGTCTCAACATTAACACGTGATGCTTGGTCTCAACATTAACACGTGATGCTTGGTATCAACATTAACACGTGATGCTCAGTCTCAACATTAACACGTGATGCTCGGTCTCAACATTAACACGTGATGCTCGGTCTCAACATTAACACGTGATGCTCAGTCTCGACATTAACACGTGATGCTCAGTCTCAACATTAACACGTGATGCTTGGTCTCAACATTAACACGTGATGCTTGGTCTCAACATTAACACGTGATGCTCAGTCTCAACATTAACACGTGATGCTCAGTCTCAACATTAACACGTGATGCTCAGTCTCAACATTAACACGTGATGCTCAGTCTCGACATTAACACGTGATGCTCAGTCTCGACATTAACACGTGATGCTCAGTCTCAACATTAACACGTGATGCTCAGTCTCAACATTAACACGTGATGCTTGGTCTAAACATTAACACGTGATGCTTGGTCTCAACATTAACACGTGATGCTTGGTTTAAACATTAACACGTGATGCTCGGTCTCAACATTAACACGTGATGCTTGGTCTCAACATTAACACGTGATGCTCGGTCTCAACATTAACACGTGATGCTTGGTTTAAACATTAACACGTGATGCTTGGTTTAAACATTAACACGTGATGCTTGGTCTCAACATTAACACGTGATGCTTGGTCTCAACATTAACACGTGATGCTTGGTTTAAACATTAACACGTGATGCTTGGTTTAAACATTAACACGTGATGCTCGGTCTCAACATTAACACGTGATGCTCGGTCTCAACATTAACACGTGATGCTCGGTCTCAACATTAACACGTGATGCTTGGTTTAAACATTAACACGTGATGCTCGGTCTCAACATTAACACGTGATGCTCGGTCTCAACATTAACACGTGATGCTCGGTCTCAACATTAACACGTGATGCTCGGTCTCAACATTAACACGTGATGCTCAGTCTCGACATTAACACGTGATGCTTGGTCTCAACATTAACACGTGATGCTCAGTCTCAACATTAACACGTGATGCTCGGTCTCAACATTAACACGTGATGCTTGGTTTAAACATTAACACGTGATGCTTGGTTTAAACATTAACACGTGATGCTTGGTTTAAACATTAACACGTGATGCTTGGTCTCAACATTAACACGTGATGCTTGGTCTCAACATTAACACGTGATGCTTGGTCTCAACATTAACACGTGATGCTTGGTCTCAACATTAACACGTGATGCTTGGTCTCAACATTAACACGTGATGCTTGGTCTCAACATTAACACGTGATGCTTGGTCTCAACATTAACACGTGATGCTCGGTCTCAACATTAACACGTGATGCTTGGTCTCAACATTAACACGTGATGCTTGGTTTAAACATTAACACGTGATGCTTGGTTTAAACATTAACACGTGATGCTTGGTCTCAACATTAACACGTGATGCTTGGTATCAACATTAACACGTGATGCTTGGTTTCAACATTAACACGTGATGCTTGGTCTCAACATTAACACGTGATGCTTGGTTTAAACATTAACACGTGATGCTTGGTTTAAACATTAACACGTGATGCTTGGTCTCAACATTAACACGTGATGCTTGGTCTCAACATTAACACGTGATGCTTGGTTTAAACATTAACACGTGATGCTTGGTTTAAACATTAACACGTGCCGCTTGGTCTCGACATTAACACGTGATGCTTGGTCTCAACATTAACACGTGATGCTTGGTCTCAACATTAACACGTGATGCTTGGTCTCAACATTAACACGCATCGCTTGCTCTCAACATTAACACGTGATGCTCAGTCTCAACATTAACACGCAGCGCTTGCGGTACGGTTTTAGAAGCATAAGAACCTTTATCTTTCATATCAGCGAGTAATAATTTCCACAAGACAAAGTTTAAATTGATACACACCTTGATAGGGTTCGTGTTCCCACACAGCCATATCTCCGTGTTGCAGCGCTTGTTTACAGAAAACAGATGGAAGACGAGGCGACAACCTGTGCTAATTAGCTATCTAACATGTTTCCTGAACACCTGTGTGTAAGTGTAACTCAGGAAGTGTAGTTTAGTAGGATGGAGACTCCATAGCTGTATGGATCTGTAACTACTACAGTGCAGTTTAGTAGGATGGAGGCTCCATAGCTGTATGGATCTGTAACTACTACAGTGTAGTTTAGTAGGATGGAGACTCCATAGCTGTATGGATCTGTAACTGCTACAGTGTAGTTTAGTAGGATGGAGACTCCATAGCTGTATGGATCTGTAACTGCTACAGTGTAGTTTAGTAGGACGGAGGCTCCGTAGCTGTATGGATCTGTAACTGCTACAGTGTAGTTTAGTAGGATGGAGGCTCCATAGCTGTATGGATCTGTAACTGCTACAGTGTATTTTAGTAGGATGGAGACTCCATAGCTGTATGGATCTGTAACTGCTACAGTGTAGTTTAGTAGGATGGAGGCTGTATGGATCTGTAACTGCTACAGTGTAGTTTAGTAGGATGGAGGCTCCATAGCTGTATGGATCTGTAACTACTACAGTGTAGTTTAGTAGGATGGAGACTCCATAGCTGTATGGATCTGTAACTACTACAGTGTAGTTTAGTAGGATGGAGGCTGTATGGATCTGTAACTGCTACAGTGTAGTTTAGTAGGATGGAGGCTCCATAGCTGTATGGATCTGTAACTACTACAGTGTAGTTTAGTAGGATGGAGACTCCATAGCTGTATGGATCTGTAACTGCTACAGTGTAGTTTAGTAGGATGGAGGCTCCATAGCTGTATGGATCTGTAACTGCTACAGTGTAGTTTAGTAGGATGGAGGCTGTATGGATCTGTAACTGCTACAGTGTAGTTTAGTAGGATGGAGACTCCATAGCTGTATGGATCTGTAACTGCTACAGTGTATTTTAGTAGGATGGAGACTCCATAGCTGTATGGATCTGTAACTGCTACAGTGTAGTTTAGTAGGATGGAGGCTCTATAGCTGTATTGATCTGTAACTGCTACAGTGTAGTTTAGTAGGATGGAGGCTCCATAGCTGTATGGATCTGTAACTGCTACAGTGTAGTTTAGTAGGATGGAGGCTCCATACACATAGCTGTATGGATCTGTAACTGCTACCGTGTAGTTTAGTAGGATGTAGGCTGTATGGATCTGTAACTGCTACAGTGTAGTTTAGTAGGATGGAGGCTCCATAGCTGTATGGATCTGTAACTACTACAGTGTAGTTTAGTAGGATGGAGGCTCCATAGCTGTATGGATCTGTAACTACTACAGTGTAGTTTAGTAGGATGGAGGCTCCATAGCTGTATGGATCTGTAACTGCTACAGTGTAGTTTAGTAGGATGGAGGCTCCATAGCTGTATGGATCTGTAACTACTACAGTGTAGTTTAGTAGGATGGAGGCTCCATAGCTGTATTGATCTGTAACTACTACAGTGTAGTTTAGTAGGATGGAGGCTCCATAGCTGTATTGATCTGTAACTACTACAGTGTAGTTTAGTAGGACGGAGACTCCATAGCTGTATGGATCTGTAACTACTACAGTGTAGTTTAGTAGGACGGAGGCTCCATACACATAGCTGTATGGATCTGTAACTGCTACAGTGTAGTTTAGTAGGATGGAGGCTCCAAGGCAGAATGGCTGACGGCTGTAGGGAGAAGGCAGAATGGCTGACATGGCTGACGGCTGTAGGGAGAAGGCAGAATGGCTGACGGCTGTAGGGAGAAGGCAGAATGGCTGACGGCTGTAGGGAGAAGGCAGAATGGCTGACATGGCTGACGGCTGTAGGGAGAAGGCAGAATGGCTGACGGCTGTAGGGAGAAGGCAGAATGGCTGACGGCTGTAGGGAGAAGGCAGAATGGCTGACGGCTGTAGGGAGAAGGCAGAATGGCTGACGGCTGTAGCGAGAAGGCAGAATTTCACCTAGAGTTTTGGAGGAGCTGCTCTAACAGCTGGTGTATTATTGTTGGATAAGCATTTTAATAACCCGACCTCGATATTTGCAGCCATTAGGTGATAATAACTCTCTAGGAGCTGATTCGTCGTCAGTATTGTGGAATAATTCTAATGGAAAGGTAATACTTTGAATGGTGAAAGCTGATCCGAGAGCAGCTCTGCCTTTTTCCTTTCCATCCTATCAGTATCAACACAACGACACAGTGACTGTTCTCTCTGCTTGGTGTTACATCTTCGGCCGTTGTAGGAAAGATGCGTGTTAAAGCACTCGGAAGCCTTAAGTTCCATCGCTACGTGTGAACCTGTCCCTGATTGGTTTGCTGTTACAGTATGAAATGAATCCAACCTCCCCATCTCCTCTCTTCACATTTCTCCTCTTTCTCTTTTTGAAAATTCTTTATTATAGGTCAGATCCTCAACCCCAAATTGCAGCAGTCATTGATGAACTTGGAAGAGCCTCAGCCAAGGTGTGTAGCCAAGCTACTGTGGGTGGTTGGGTTCAGGCTGTGTCCTATTTGTTTTTAGCCGTAGGCTCTAGTTTCATTCACTCTATTGTCTTTCCCCAGGCCCAATACTTGACAGCACCAATCACAAGTGCATCCAAGCTGCAGACCAACAAGCACCATCTCTACCTGCTGAAGGACGGAGAAAGCAATGGGTACCGCTACCTACCTACCTACCTACCTACCTACCTACCTACCTACCTACCTACCTACCTACCTACCTACCTACCTACCTACCTACCTACCTACCTACCTACCCACCTACCCACCTACCCACCTACCCACCTACCCACCTACCCTCCCTCCCTCCCTCCCTCCCTCCCTCCCTCCCTCCCTCCCTCCCTCCCTCCCTCATCACAGAACATGCATGACCAGCTCTCTGTTTCTATCCTCCTCTGGAACATAGAAATAGTATTACTAGAACGAGGGAGCCTCCTAACGCCTCGCTCCCCATCACAGATTTTCATTGGAAAACGTAATCATCTACTATTGAGGACATTTTGTACAGCGTCAAACAGAAACCGACAACAGAACATGCACGTCTGTTTCTGTTCAGACCTCTCTTCTGGAAGTCGTTCAAGAAATAGCTGATGTTCAATGTACAGTAGCAAGAGCTTCTCAAGGCCACCTTGGCATGTCCACTACTGTCACAGAATGTTGTTTTCTTTCCGTCCTTGTTTCTGTAATGAGTTGTGAGGTGATGAAGGGGGTGCAGTTAGTGGATAAACGGTAGGTTGCTGAAACCAACACTACTGTTTACTACTTCTGGTTTCTCTCACTGGAATTCACTCCAATGGAAATCAAAGTGAGTCATTTTATGACTTCTGCCTTCCCCTTGCTTCCAATATAGCAGCTTGACTCTCTCTCTCTCTCTACCCCCCCTTCTCTCTCTCTCTCTCTCTCTCTCTCTCTCTCTCTCTCTCTCTCTCTCTCTCTCTCTTTCTCTTTCTCTCTCTTTCTCTCTCTGTGTCTCTCTCTGTGTCTCTCTCTGTGTCTCTCTCTGTGTCTCTCTATGTCTCTCTCTCTCTCTCCTCCCACGCACACAGAGGAAGGGGACTTGCGGTGGGGTTTCTGAAGGTTGGCTATAAGAAGTTATTTCTGCTTGTGAGTCCCACTTTCTTAATTCGTTTTTTCCACAATGTATTTGATGCAACATAGGCAAAAGTTTGTTTCTATTAATACAAAAGTGTGTTTCCTGTTTTGCAACACTTATTCAGTAAGAGGGAGTGATCAGTTCAGTCAAGTGTAGGGCTGTGACAGTCTTGGAATTTTGGACAATTGGCCAGCCAAATGACCTCGGTCACCGTAATAACTGATCGAATAGCAAAACGAATAAGCATATGTCCTCCACTCCTGTCTGCATGTGCTGCCATAGAAATATAATGAATAGAACGGGCGTCCCCATTCAAGTCAATGATGGCATAATGGGTGGACTGGCGGTCATTGCAAGTACACTCATAGGAACAAAACAGGAAGTAAAATATGCGCTGTGATTTGTTGATTCAACTCAACTGAAGTGCATTCCATTGCATGATCATTTTAAATGAACATTCTACATTACCATGGAAATTATTGCATCACAATAGCAGGCGGCAATAGATCTAGGTTAATAATATACAGGTTAACCCTTTGTGCCACTATTCAACAAGGGACTCTTTTTACAGTCTCTGATCTTTTACAGTCGTTCAGTCAAAATAACAAATCTTTTGACTCATTTAGTACATTTGAGGCTGTGATTTGAGTCAGTAATGCCTGGAACACGCAGGACTCCCTACCGGCGAACGATCAACTGAAAACTTGAAAGAGTCATGATTCTACAAGCCTCTCATTCACGTCTCGTTCTCCATAGGGGACTTATTGCAGCTCTCAGAAATGAGACTTGTGAACGTGTGCTTTAAACAATGTACATTTGTTAATTGCCAAGCATACAACTATGTCTGCTTTGGACTGACCAGCAGGTCAAACGGATGTTCAACAATAACAAATCGTTCGCACATCCCTACGAGGGACAAGCTTACGCATTTGGAATGACTGGGAGTGAATTGTAGCACTACAGAACGTTTGCCTTCAAAGTGAAAAATAAACACAATCATAGTGAATGTTAGCTAAATACTCAGCAAACACATAACCATAGCCCTAGTAGACTCCGCCAGCAATATTATCATCATTGGTCAAATAATTGTATTATTTTAGGTGCCTTTAATAAGAATTGGCTAGATAAATCCTCTGCTAAGGATAGAAAAACGACTGAAAATATGTATTTTACTCAATTAATTGTAGAAGCAACGAGAATCAACCCACACATTTATAATGGGACTTTGCTGGGTTGGCTCTTGGTGACATGTCCTGTCAGGGTTCTAAGTTCAGGTGTTCTTCCAGACTGCTTCAGTGATCATTCCATCATCTATTGTGTTTGGAAGAGGAACATACTTAAAGCACCACCTAAATTATTGATTTATTTAAGACAATGTAAAAATGTAAATATTGATGACTTGATATCCATAAACTGGCAAAGATAATGTAGTGGTGATTGTTCTATGAAAAGCCACTGGCACAGGAGAGAGCTGTCCATAACACGTCCACAAGAATCAGCTTTCCAAACGTTACTCTTTTCAGGTGAACTTCCCATTTTATTGCGTGTATATAAAATTGTAAATTGCTCCAAAACACATATTCCTATAGAAAAGGTGCAGAGAGATGCATTCTATAAGCGGTATCTGTGATACAGTAACAACTGCACGTGCTCTCCTCTCACCTGTGCTTAATCCTTCCTATATACACACGACCAGTGACCTATGACCTCAACATATAGCGCCCTCTAGTGTACAAAGCAAGTAAAAACAACCCTTGACAGACAACATACACACAACACAAACAGGCAAAAACAGCTCCTATAGATAGTCTGACAAGTAATAACAAAAAAAATCCACAGTAGTTCTGGAAATACACAAATAACTTTTAAATAGGTCAAATAATATAAATGAAGATATAAATGACACGGTCGGCAGCATAATAGCTGATGTTTTAGTCTATTAGCTCATCTGTTACATCAGATCATCATTTCACCCACAATTCCATCAATGCTGGGTATACAGTGCCTTCAGGAAGTATTCACACCCCTTGGCTTTACACACATTTTGTAGTGTTATGGCCTGAATTTAAATGGATTCAATTACAATTTGGAGTCACTGACCTACACACAATGCCCCATAATGTAAAAGAGGAATTATGTTATTATTATTTATTTTTTATTTTTTTACAAATGAATTACAAATGAAAAGATGAAATGTCTTGAGTCAATAAGTA
Organism: Salvelinus alpinus; assembly: GCF_045679555.1. NCBI lineage: Eukaryota > Metazoa > Chordata > Actinopteri > Salmoniformes > Salmonidae > Salvelinus > Salvelinus alpinus. The sequence goes on along the minus strand of NC_092114.1, from coordinate 15,052,653 downwards.
TTCAACCACTTGGTTATGACAAGCCTGAATAAGTTCAGGAGTAAAAATTTCACATAAGTTGCATGGACTCTCTGTGCAATAATAGTGTTAAACATGATTTTTGAATGACTACCTCATCTCTGTACCCCACACATACAATTATATGTAAGGTTCCTCAGTCGAGCAGTGAATTTCAAACGCAGATTCAACCACAAAGACCAGGGAGGTTTTCTAATGCCTCGTAAAGAATGGAACCTATTGGTATATGGGTAAACATTTTTTTTTAAAGCAGACGTTGAATATCTCTTTGAGCATGGTGAAGTTATTAATTACACTTTGGATGGTGTATCAACACACCCAGTCATAGTGCTGAGCGATTAGTGCTTTTCTAGGTTGTTTTGGTTAGATTATTTAAAAACAATCACGTTTTTACATTTTTTTTTTTTTTTTTTAAACATTCAATGCATTACGAAAAAATGACATAAATAATTTGAGTTTTTTAATGGAAATTCCAAATCCCAAAATTGTGAACATTCAATTGCCAAAACATAGAAAATATTCCATTGTCTCTGTCAGGTGTAACGGCTTTCGTCTTCCTCCTCGTCTGAGGAGGAGAAATTAGAAGGATGGGAGGACCAATGTGCAGCGTGGTAATTGTTCATCTTGATTTAATAAAAGTGAACACTCAAAATACAAAAAACAACAAATGTGAAAAAACCGAAACAGTTCTGTCTGGTGCAGACACACGAAGACTGAAGACAACCACCCACCAAACCCAACACAAAACAGGCTACCTAAATATGGTTCCCAATCAGAGACAACGACAAATACCTGCCTCTGATTGAGAACCATATCAGGCCAAACACAGAAATAGGAAAACATAGAAATATAAACATAGACTGCCCACCACAACTCACGCCCTGACCATACTAAATAAAGACAAAACAAAGGAAATAAAGGTCAGAACGTGACATCAGGTCCACATTGAGTAAACATCAATAGAAATAACTATGAAATTATAAAATATATCAATTAAATCAATCAAATTTATTTATGTATTTATATATCCCTTCTTACATCAGTTGATATCTCACAGTGCTGTACAGAAACCCAGCCTAAAACCCCAAACAGCAAGCAATGCAGGTGTAGAAGCACGGTGGCTAGGGAAAAACTCCCTAGAAAGGCCAAAACCTAGGAAGAAACCTAGAGAGGAACCAGGCTATGAGGGGTGGCCAGTCCTCTTCTGGCTGTGCCGGGTGGCGTTTATAACAGAACATGGCCAAGATGTTCAAATGTTCATAAATGACCAGCATGGTCAAATAATAATAATCACAGTGGTTGTCGAGGGTGCAACAGGTCAGCACCTCAGGAGTAAATGTCAGTTGACTTTTCATAGCCGATCATTGAGAGTATCTCTACCGCTCCTGCTGTCTCTAGACAGGTGGTACGTCCGGTGAACAGGTCAGGGTTACATAGCCGCAGGCAGAACAGTTGAAACTGGAGCAGCAGCACGGCCAGGTGGACTGGGGACAGCAAGGAGTCATCATGCCAGGTAGTCCTGAGGCATGGTCCTAGGGCTCAGGTCCTCCGAAAGAGAGAATTAGAGAGAGCATACTTAAATTCACACAGGACAGGAGAATACTCCAGATATAACAGACTGACCCTAGCCCCCCGACACAAACTACTGCAGCATAAATACTGGAGGCTGAGACAGGAGGGTTCAGGAGACACTGTGGCCCCATCCGATGATACCCCCGGACAGGGCCAAACAGGCAGGATATAACCCCACCCACTTTGCCAAAGCACAGCCCCCACACCACTAGAGGGATACCTTCAACCACCAACTTACCATCCTGAGACAAGGCCGAGTATAGCCCACAAAGATCTCCGCCTCGGCACAACCCAAGGGGGGGCGCCAACCCAGACAGGAAGACCACGTCAGTGACTCAACCCACTCAAGTGATGTACCCCTCCTAGGGACGGCATGGAAGAGCACCAGTAAGCCAGTGACTCAGCCCCTGTAATAGGGTCAGAGGCAGAGAATCCCAGTGGAGAGAGGGGAACCGGCCAGGCAGAGACAGCAAGGGCGGTTCGTTGCTCCAGTGCCTTTCCGTTCACCTTCACACTCCTGGGCCAGACTACACTCAATCATAGGACCTACTGAAGAGATGAGTCTTCAGTAGAGACTTAAAGGTTGAGACCGAGTCTGCGTCTCTCACATGGGTAGGCAGACCATTCCATAAAAATGGAGCTCTATAGGAGAAAGCCCTGCCTCCAGCTGTTTGCTTAGAAATTCTAGGGACAATTAGGAAGCCTGCATCTTGTGACCGTAGCGTACGTGTAGGTATGTACGGCAGGACCAAATCGGAAAGATAGGTAGGAGCAAGCCCATGTAATGCTTTGTAGGTTAGCAGTAAAACCTTGAAATCAGCCCTTGCCTTAACAGGAAGCCAGTGTAGGGAGGCTAGCACTGGAGTAATATGATCACATTTTTTGGTTCTAGTCAGGATTCTAGCAGCCGTAATTTAGCACTAACTGAAGTTTATTTAGTGCTTTATCCATGACAACCCCAACACATGTTCATGCCATCGTCACCAATCAACAGCATTACAGACTACCACCACAGCAAACGGGAGTTAGCACTTCTTCAAAAACCTGAAAAAGGGACAACTTCTAAATGTTATGCAGCAAAAACAACCAAATATTTTAAAATCTGACTTTAGTAACCACATTATGGGGCCTACAATACATCAATCATTACAGGACTGTTACAATACATCAGTCATTACTAGACTGTTACAATACATCAATCATTACAGGACTGTTACAATACATCAATCATTACTAGACTGTTACAATACATCAATCATTACAGACTGTTACTATACATCAGTCATTACTAGACTGTTACAATACATCAATCATTACTAGACTGTTACAATACATCAATCATTACTAGACTGTTACAATACATCAATCATTACTAGACTGTTACAATACATCAGTCATTACAGGACTGTTACAATACATCAATCATTACAGGACTGTTACAATACATCAGTCATTACTAGACTGTTACAATACATCAGTCATTACTAGACTGTTACAATACATCAATCATTACTAGACTGTTACAATACATCAATCATTACTAGACTGTTACAATACATCAGTCATTACAGGACTGTTACAATACATCAATCATTACAGGACTGTTACAATACATCAATCATTACTAGACTGTTACAATACATCAATCATTACTAGACTGTTACAATACATCAGTCATTACAGGACTGTTACAATACATCAATCATTACTAGACTGTTACAATACATCAGTCATTACTAGACTGTTACAATACATCAATCATTACTAGACTGTTACAATACATCAGTCATTACTAGACTGTTACAATACATCAATCATTACTAGACTGTTACAATACATCAGTCATTACTAGACTGTTACAATACATCAATCATTACTAGACTGTTACAATACATCAATCATTACTAGACTGTTACAATACATCAATCATTACTAGACTGTTACAATACATCAATCATTACTAGACTGTTACAATACATCAATCATTACTAGACTGTTACAATACATCAGTCATTACTAGACTGTTACAATACATCAATCATTACTAGACTGTTACAATACATCAATCATTACTAGACTGTTACAATACATCAATCATTACTAGACTGTTACAATACATCAATCATTACTAGACTGTTATAATACATCAGTCATTACTAGACTGTTACAATACATCAATCATTACTAGACTGTTACAATACATCAGTCATTACTAGACTGTTACAATACATCAATCATTACTAGACTGTTACAATACATCAATCATTACTAGACTGTTATAATACATCAGTCATTACTAGACTGTTACAATACATCAATCATTACTAGACTGTTACAATACATCAATCATTACTAGACTGTTACAATACATCAATCATTACTAGACTGTTATAATACATCAGTCATTACTAGACTGTTACAATACATCAATCATTACTAGACTGTTACAATACATCAGTCATTACTAGACTGTTACAATACATCAATCATTACTAGACTGTTACAATACATCAGTCATTACAGGACTGTTACAATACATCAGTCATTACTAGACTGTTACAATACATCAATCATTACTAGACTGTTACAATACATCAGTCATTACTAGACTGTTACAATACATCAATCATTACTAGACTGTTACAATACATCAATCATTACTAGACTGTTACAATACATCAATCATTACTAGACTGTTACAATACATCAGTCATTACTAGACTGTTACAATACATCAATCATTACTAGACTGTTACAATACATCAATCATTACAGGACTGTTACAATACATCAATCATTACTAGACTGTTACAATACATCAATCATTACTAGACTGTTACAATACATCAATCATTACAGGACTGTTACAATACATCAATCATTACTAGACTGTTACAATACATCAGTCATTACAGGACTGTTACAATACATCAATCATTACTGGACTGTTACAATACATCAGTCATTACTAGACTGTTACAATACATCAGTCATTACTAGACTGTTACAATACATCAATCATTACTAGACTGTTACAATACATCAATCATTACTAGACTGTTACAATACATCAATCATTACTAGACTGTTACAATACATCAATCATTACTAGACTGTTACAATACATCAGTCATTACAGCCTGTTCTATTCATTCTATTTACCAGTCATATTACCAGGGTTAGAGGTTCCAAGCCTGTTCTATTCATTCTATTTACCAGTCATATTACCAGGGTTAGAGGTTCCAAGCCTGTTCTATTCATTCTATTTACCAGGGTTAGAGGTTCCAAGCCTGTTCTATTCATTCTATTTACCAGTCATATTACCAGGGTTAGAGGTTCCAAGCCTGTTCTATTCATTCTATTTACCAGTCATATTACCAGGGTTAGAGGTTCCAAGCCTGTTCTATTCATTCTATTTTTATGTCTGCTGCTTTGTGGTCATTCAGTCAACAAAACAAATATAAAGATATATTTTAACCTGTTATGGTGGTTATTTTATTCTCATGACAGTCTTCATCCAGAACCGTAATTGTGCCAGGCCTATTCAAATGTAGTAGTTTCCCTATGTATAATGCTTTTGATTCCTCCTAATTGCCCCTGAAGGGATTAATCAAAGCTGAATTAGATTCAGTTGAGAATTGACTTGAATTATGAATTGCATTACATTGCGTTACAACCAAATTCATTGTAATGTCTCCCTAGGACCAGCAGGGGGCGCATGTCGAGACAGAGCCTCTGTGCGTCTTGGATTTCTTTGTGAAAGAGAACCTTCAGAGGCACGGCTACGGACTGGAGCTGTTTAGCTTCATGCTGCAGGTGAGACAGACGTGACCACGCCTTTACCTGGGATGGAAGCAGGGTTAGGGTTTACCTGGGATGGAAGCATGGTTGGGGTTTACCTGGGATGGAAGCAGGGTTAGGGTTTACCTGGGACGGAAGCAGGGTTGGGGTTTACCTGGGACGGAAGCAGGGTTAGGGTTTACCTGGGACGGAAGCAGGGTTGGGGTTTACCTGGGACGGAAGCAGGGTTAGGGTTTACCTGGGACGGAAGCAGGGTTAGGGTTTACCTGGGATGGAAGCAGGGTTGGGGTTTACCTAGGACGGAAGCAGGGTTGGGGTTTACCTGGGACGGAAGCAGGGTTGGGGTTTACCTGGGACGGAAGCAGGGTTAGGGTTTACCTGGGACGGAAGCAGGGTTGGGGTTTACCTGGGACGGAAGCAGGGTTTACCTGGGACGGAAGCAGGGTTAGGGTTTACCTGGGACGGAAGCAGGGTTGGGGTTTACCTGGGACGGAAGCAGGGTTTACCTGGGACGGAAGCAGGGTTAGGGTTTACCTGGGACGGAAGCAGGGTTGGGGTTTACCTGGGACGGAAGCAGGGTTGGGGTTTACCTGGGACGGAAGCAGGGTTGGGGTTTACCTGGGACGGAAGCAGGGTTGGGGTTTACCTGGGATGGAAGCAGGGTTGGGGTTTACCTGGGACGGAAGCAGGGTTGGGGTTTACCTGGGACGGAAGCAGGGTTGGGGTTTACCTGGGACGGAAGCAGGGTTAGGGTTTACCTGGGACGGAAGCAGGGTTGGGGTTTACCTGTCACGGGGTCAATTTGAATTGGAGTAAACTGAAATCCAATTCAATAATTGAAAAATTGCATTTGTCAGTAATGATTTCTCAATAAACTGTGAAGGAAGTATTTATTTTAAATTTTTTAAAATTTGTCCATTGTAAATTCAAATCACTTCCTGAATTCAGATGCTTCAATTCTAATTGACTCCAACCCTGGTCAGAAGGAATGAACACTGAATGGTTACGCCTGACTGGATGCTGGGGTATATTCACTAGGAAGCAAACGGGAAGGGACCTACCTTAATTTGCCCGATAAGAAACTTGTTTTCGTTAGACGTTTTTTGTTACAAAGCTTTTTGCTACAGTTTGCACTAATGAATACACCCCTGCTCTCATGATAGTTGAGCGGAGCACTCAGTCTCGTTTGACCCGGGGTGTATTCATTACGCCGGTTCTGTTGCAAAACATTTTGCAACAGAAACCATTTAATCTAAACTCTGTTGAGTTCCGTTTTGTTCTTAAACGGAAGTTGTAGTTCAGTCGTGTCTCTCTTAAAAAAATAAAATAAGGGTCTGGAAGAAGTTGGAAGGAACCCCGCGGAAGAATCTATCATTTATAGATGTGCAACTTGTGCCAAGTACTTTATAGACTATTCAGATTGGAATGGCAACTTGTGGAAACCATACAATTAAAATTAAACTACAACTTCCATTTAAGAACTCAACAGCTTTTATGTCGTGTTGAAGAGCGTTTGGGAGTAAACGGTCTCAGTTGCAAAACGTTTTTTTTTGTTTTTGCAACAGATTACATTTTGTTTGCAATAGAATCAGTGTAATGAATGCACCCCAGGCTATGACAACTAGAGCACACAGACTGGAATGTGGTGTGAGTCGCTGCGCTAGAAGTGATATTGCTAGAGATTACAGAGTGTTGTCAAGAAGGTGTTTTCCCTAATGTCTGCTCGTTGAGACGTGTGGTAACTGCTTCGTTTGTTTTCTCCCCCTCCATGTTCAGAACAAAAAGGTGGAGCCAGTGCTGATGGCTTACGACAGGCCCTCCCCTAAGTTCCTCTCTTTTCTGGAGAAGCATTACTGTCTGAAAAACAGTGTACCTCAGGTATGATTTCATGGCGGTCTCTCCTCCCCAACACCGTATCGTCACTCTGGTAAATGATTATACAGGCCTGACACCCAACAGCCTAATATAATGCAAATAGCTATGAAAATATCATAAACAAACGGTTTCAGACTGAGATAAGACAGGAGGTGAAGGGGGTATGGGCTAAATATAGAAGGCATGACTGGTGCAATTAAGATATGATTTGATATTGATATGACGCAGGCAGGACGGTACTATTAGATAAAAGTACATGTAGATTTCCATGAGTCCCCTGGGCATATCAAACTGAGATACAGTCAGCCATTAAACTGAGATACAGTCAGCCATTAAACAGAGATACAGTCAGCCATTAAACTGAGATACAGTCAGCCATTAAACTGAGATACAGTCAGCCATTAAACTGAGATACAGTCAGCCATTAAACTGAGATACAGTCAGCCATTAAACTGAGATACAGTCAGCCATTAAACTGAGATACAGTCAGCCATCAAACTGAGATACAGTCAGCCATTAAACTGAGATACAGTCAGCCATTAAACTCAGATAGTCAGCCATCAAACTGAGTCAGCCATCAAACTGAGATACAGTCAGCCATTAAACTGAGATACAGTCAGCCATTAAACTGAGATACAGTCAGCCATCAAACTGAGATACAGTCAGCCATTAAACTGAGATACAGTCAGCCATTAAACTGAGATACAGTCAGCCATCAAACTGAGATAGTCAGCCATCAAACTGAGATACAGTCAGCCATTAAACTGAGATACAGTCAGCCATCAAACTGAGATACAGTCAGCCATTAAACTGAGATACAGTCAGCCATTAAACTCAGATACAGTCAGCCATCAAACTGAGTCAGCCATCAAACTGAGATACAGTCAGCCATTAAACTGAGATACAGTCAGCCATTAAACTGAGATACAGTCAGCCATCAAACTGAGATACAGTCAGCCATTAAACTGAGATACAGTCAGCCATTAAACTGAGATACAGTCAGCCATCAAACTGAGATACAGTCAGCCATCAAACTGAGATACAGTCAGCCATCAAACTGAGATACAGTCAGCCATCAAACTGAGATACAGTCAGCCATTAAACTGAGATACAGTCAGCCATCAAACTGAGATACAGTCAGCCATTAAACTGAGATACAGTCAGCCATCAAACTGAGATACAGTCAGCCATCAAACTGAGATACAGTCAGCCATCAAACTGAGATACAGTCAGCCATTAAACTGAGATACAGTCAGCCATCAAACTGAGATACAGTCAGCCATTAAACTGAGATACAGTCAGCCATCAAACTGAGATACAGTCAGCCATCAAACTGAGATACAGTCAGCCATCAAACTGAGTCAGCCATCATCAGTCATGTGACTCGTCACCTCCAGACGACTAAAGCAAAGTAGATAAATTAAATAGTCCTATTTCAAGAAAAAAACTTTTTGTAAGCAGAGATGGAATTATACAGTACCAACAACATTTTAGGAGTATTCAATCAATAAATCAGTTGAACACATTTAAACCCGTTTATAAAAATGTATAATTTCTTATAATTATAAAAGTTCAAGATTTAGCCTCATGTTTTCATGTTTTATCTGATGAGACAATATTTCACTTGAGATCAAAATAATCCCCCAGGTTGTTAAAAGGTAAATCTGAGGGTGTTAAAAGGGTGTTGTTGTGGAAAGGTGAGGATAGACAACAGCGTGTTGGTCTATGAGTGTGTCCCTAGGGGCCCTGGTCAGAAGTAGTGCACTACGTTACCCATAGGGCCCTGGTCAGAAGTAGTGCACTACGTTACCCATAGGGCTCTGGTCAGAAGTAGTGCACTACGTTACCCATAGGGCCCTGGTCAGAAGTAGTGCACTACGTTACCCATAGGGCCCTGGTCAGAAGTAGTGCACTACGTTACCCATAGGGCTCTGGTCAGAAGTAGTGCACTACGTTACCCATAGGGTCCTGGTCAGAAGTAGTGCACTACGTTACCCATAGGGTTCTGGTCAGAAGTAGTACACTACGTTACCCATAGGGCTTTGATCAGAAGTAGTGCACTACGTTACCCATAGGGCCCTGGTCAGAAGTAGTGCACTACGTTACCCATAGGGCTTTGATCAGAAGTAGTGCACTACGTTACCCATAGGGCTCTGGTCAGAAGTAGTGCACTACGTTACCCATAGGGCTCTGGTCAGAAGTAGTGCACTACGTTACCCATAGGGCCCTGGTCAGAAGTAGTGCACTACGTTACCCATAGGGCTCTGGTCAGAAGTAGTGCACTACGTTACCCATAGGGCCCTGGTCAGAAGTAGTGCACTACGTTACCCATAGGGCTCTGGTCAGAAGTAGTACACTACGTTACCCATAGGGCTCTGATCAGAAGTAGTGCACTACGTTACCCATAGGGTCCTGGTCAGAAGTAGTGCACTACGTTACCCATAGGGTTCTGGTCAGAAGTAGTACACTACGTTACCCATAGGGCTCTGGTCAGAAGTAGTACACTACGTTACCCATAGGGCTCTGGTCAGAAGTAGTGCACTACGTTACCCATAGGGCTCTGATCAGAAGTAGTACACTACGTTACCCATAGGGCTCTGGTCAGAAGTAGTGCACTACGTTACCCATAGGGCTCTGGTCAGAAGTAGTACACTACGTTACCCATAGGGCTCTGGTCAGAAGTAGTGCACTACGTTACCCATAGGGCTCTGATCAGAAGTAATGCACTACGTTACCCATAGGGCCCTGGTCAGAAGTAGTGCACTACGTTACCCATAGGGCTCTGGTCAGAAGTAGTGCACTACGTTACCCATAGGGCCCTGGTCAGAAGTAGTGCACTACGTTACCCATAGGGCCCTGGTCAGAAGTAGTGCACTACGTTACCCATAGGGCTCTGGTCAGAAGTAGTGCACTACGTTACCCATAGGGTCCTGGTCAGAAGTAGTGCACTACGTTACCCATAGGGTTCTGGTCAGAAGTAGTACACTACGTTACCCATAGGGCTCTGGTCAGAAGTAGTACACTACGTTACCCATAGGGCTTTGATCAGAAGTAGTGCACTACGTTACCCATAGGGCCCTGGTCAGAAGTAGTGCACTACGTTACCCATAGGGCTCTGGTCAGAAGTAGTGCACTACGTTACCCATAGGGCTCTGGTCAGAAGTAGTACACTACGTTACCCATAGGGCTCTGGTCAGAAGTAGTGCACTACGTTACCCATAGGGCTCTGGTCAGAAGTAGTGCACTACGTTACCCATAGGGCTCTGGTCAGAAGTAGTGCACTACGTTACCCATAGGGCCCTGGTCAGAAGTAGTGCACTACGTTACCCATAGGGCTCTGGTCAGAAGTAGTGCACTACGTTACCCATAGGGCCCTGGTCAGAAGTAGTGCACTACGTTACCCATAGGGCTCTGGTCAGAAGTAGTACACTACGTTACCCATAGGGCTCTGATCAGAAGTAGTGCACTACGTTACCCATAGGGTCCTGGTCAGAAGTAGTGCACTACGTTACCCATAGGGTTCTGGTCAGAAGTAGTACACTACGTTACCCATAGGGCTCTGGTCAGAAGTAGTACACTACGTTACCCATAGGGCTCTGGTCAGAAGTAGTGCACTACGTTACCCATAGGGCTCTGATCAGAAGTAGTACACTACGTTACCCATAGGGCTCTGGTCAGAAGTAGTGCACTACGTTACCCATAGGGCTCTGATCAGAAGTAGTGCACTACGTTACCCATAGGGTCCTGGTCAGAAGTAGTGCACTACGTTACCCATAGGGCTCTGGTCAGAAGTAGTACACTACGTTACCCATAGGGCTCTGGTCAGAAGTAGTGCACTACGTTACCCATAGGGCCCTGGTCAGAAGTAGTGCACTACGTTACCCATAGGGCTCTGGTCAGAAGTAGTGCACTACGTTACCCATAGGGCTCTGGTCAGAAGTAGTGCACTACGTTACCCATAGGGCTCTGGTCAGAAGTAGTGCACTACGTTACCCATAGGGCCCTGGTCAGAAGTAGTGCACTACGTTACCCATAGGGCTCTGGTCAGAAGTAGTGCACTACGTTACCCATAGGGCTCTGGTCAGAAGTAGTGCACTACGTTACCCATAGGGCTCTGGTCAGAAGTAGTGCACTACGTTACCCATAGGGCTCTGGTCAGAAGTAGTGCACTACGTTACCCATAGGGCCCTGGTCAGAAGTAGTACACTACGTTACCCATAGGGCTCTGGTCAGAAGTAGTACACTACGTTACCCATAGGGCTCTGATCAGAAGTAGTGCACTACGTTACCCATAGGGTCCTGGTCAGAAGTAGTGCACTACGTTACCCATAGGGTTCTGGTCAGAAGTAGTACACTACGTTACCCATAGGGCTCTGGTCAGAAGTAGTACACTACGTTACCCATAGGGCTCTGGTCAGAAGTAGTGCACTACGTTACCCATAGGGCTCTGATCAGAAGTAGTACACTACGTTACCCATAGGGCTCTGGTCAGAAGTAGTGCACTACGTTACCCATAGGGCTCTGGTCAGAAGTAGTACACTACGTTACCCATAGGGCTCTGGTCAGAAGTAGTGCACTACGTTACCCATAGGGCTCTGATCAGAAGTAATGCACTACGTTACCCATAGGGCCCTGGTCAGAAGTAGTGCACTACGTTACCCATAGGGCTCTGGTCAGAAGTAGTGCACTACGTTACCCATAGGGCCCTGGTCAGAAGTAGTGCACTACGTTACCCATAGGGCCCTGGTCAGAAGTAGTGCACTACGTTACCCATAGGGCTCTGGTCAGAAGTAGTGCACTACGTTACCCATAGGGTCCTGGTCAGAAGTAGTGCACTACGTTACCCATAGGGTTCTGGTCAGAAGTAGTACACTACGTTACCCATAGGGCTCTGGTCAGAAGTAGTACACTACGTTACCCATAGGGCTTTGATCAGAAGTAGTGCACTACGTTACCCATAGGGCCCTGGTCAGAAGTAGTGCACTACGTTACCCATAGGGCTCTGGTCAGAAGTAGTGCACTACGTTACCCATAGGGCTCTGGTCAGAAGTAGTACACTACGTTACCCATAGGGCTCTGGTCAGAAGTAGTGCACTACGTTACCCATAGGGCTCTGGTCAGAAGTAGTGCACTACGTTACCCATAGGGCTCTGGTCAGAAGTAGTGCACTACGTTACCCATAGGGCCCTGGTCAGAAGTAGTGCACTACGTTACCCATAGGGCTCTGGTCAGAAGTAGTGCACTACGTTACCCATAGGGCCCTGGTCAGAAGTAGTGCACTACGTTACCCATAGGGCTCTGGTCAGAAGTAGTACACTACGTTACCCATAGGGCTCTGATCAGAAGTAGTGCACTACGTTACCCATAGGGTCCTGGTCAGAAGTAGTGCACTACGTTACCCATAGGGTTCTGGTCAGAAGTAGTACACTACGTTACCCATAGGGCTCTGGTCAGAAGTAGTACACTACGTTACCCATAGGGCTCTGGTCAGAAGTAGTGCACTACGTTACCCATAGGGCTCTGATCAGAAGTAGTACACTACGTTACCCATAGGGCTCTGGTCAGAAGTAGTGCACTACGTTACCCATAGGGCTCTGATCAGAAGTAGTGCACTACGTTACCCATAGGGTCCTGGTCAGAAGTAGTGCACTACGTTACCCATAGGGCTCTGGTCAGAAGTAGTACACTACGTTACCCATAGGGCTCTGGTCAGAAGTAGTGCACTACGTTACCCATAGGGCCCTGGTCAGAAGTAGTGCACTACGTTACCCATAGGGCTCTGGTCAGAAGTAGTGCACTACGTTACCCATAGGGCTCTGGTCAGAAGTAGTGCACTACGTTACCCATAGGGCTCTGGTCAGAAGTAGTGCACTACGTTACCCATAGGGCCCTGGTCAGAAGTAGTGCACTACGTTACCCATAGGGCTCTGGTCAGAAGTAGTGCACTACGTTACCCATAGGGCTCTGGTCAGAAGTAGTGCACTACGTTACCCATAGGGCTCTGGTCAGAAGTAGTGCACTACGTTACCCATAGGGCTCTGGTCAGAAGTAGTGCACTACGTTACCCATAGGGCCCTGGTCAGAAGTAGTACACTACGTTACCCATAGGGCCCTGGTCAGAAGTAGTGCACTACGTTACCCATAGGGCTCTGGTCAGAAGTAGTGCACTACGTTACCCATAGGGCTCTGGTCAGAAGTAGTGCACTACGTTACCCATAGGGCTCTGGTCAGAAGTAGTGCACTACGTTACCCATAGGGCTCTGGTCAGAAGTAGTGCACTACGTTACCCATAGGGCTCTGGTCAGAAGTAGTGCACTACGTTACCCATAGGGCCCTGGTCAGAAGTAGTACACTACGTTACCCATAGGGCTCTGGTCAGAAGTAGTGCACTACGTTACCCATAGGGCCCTGGTCAGAAGTAATGCACTACATTACCCATAGGGCCCTGGTCAGAAGTAGTACACTACATTACCCATAGGGCCCTGGTCAGAAGTAGTGCACTACGTTACCCATAGGGCTCTGGTCAGAAGTAGTGCACTACGTTACCCATAGGGCCCTGGTCAGAAGTAGTGCACTACGTTACCCATAGGGCTCTGGTCAGAAGTAGTGCACTACGTTACCCATAGGGCTCTGGTCAGAAGTAGTGCACTACGTTACCCATAGGGTCCTGGTCAGAAGTAGTGCACTACGTTACCCATAGGGCTCTGGTCAGAAGTAGTGCACTACGTTACCCATAGGGCCCTGGTCAGGAGTAGTGCACTACGTTACCCATAGGGCTCTGGTCAGAAGTAGTACACTACGTTACCCATAGGGCTCTGGTCAGAAGTAGTACACTACGTTACCCATAGGGCTCTGGTCAGAAGTAGTGCACTACGTTACCCATAGGGCTCTGGCCAGAAGTAGTACACTATAAAGAGAATAGGGTGACATTTGGGATGCACTCGATGAGTCACTTCCTGTTTGTGATTACACCACAGTGTGTCCTCCAGACTGAAATAACCTCCAAAGCCTTACTCATCATGCTGGCCCTATGGTTTATGATTCTGTTAATAACCTCCAAAGCCTTACTCATCATGCTGGCCCTATGGTTTATGATTCTGTTAATAACCTCCAAAGCCTTACTCATCATGCTGGCCCTATGGTTATGATTCTGTTAATAACCTCCAAAGCCTTATTCATCATGCTGGCCCTATGGTTTATGATTCTGTTAATAACCTCCAAAGCCTTATTCATCATGCTGGCCCTATGGTTTATGATTCTGTTAATAACCTCCAAAGCCTTACTCATCATGCTGGCCCTATGGTTATGATTCTGTTAATAACCTCCAAAGCCTTATTTATCATGCTGGCCCTATGGTTTATGATTCTGTTAAACAGACTAAATACATTACCTGGATGTCATGTATCTATCATCTACCTGGTGATTTAGTGTCATCACTCTTTCTCTCTCTCTCTCTCTTCCTGACCCTGTCCCCTTCTTTCTCTCTCTCTCTTCCTGACCCTGTCCCCTTCTTTCTCTCTCTCTCTCTTCCTGACCCTGTCCCCTACTTTCTCTCTTCCTTACCCTGTCCCCTACTTTCTCTCTTCCTGACCCTGTCCCCTTCTTTCTCTCTCTCTCTCTTCCTGACCCTGTCCCCTACTTTCTCTCTTCCTGACCCTGTCCCCTTCTTTCTCTCTCTCTCTCTTCCTGACCCTGTCCCCTACTTTCTCTCTTCCTTACCCTGTCCCCTTCTTTCTCTCTCTCTCTCTTCCTGACCCTGTCCCCTTCTCTCTCTCTTCCTCACCCTGTCCCCTTCTTTCTCTCTCTCTCTTCCTTACCCTGTCCCCTTCTTTCTCTCTCTCTCTCTCTCTTCCTTACCCTGTCCCCTTCTTTCTCTCTCTCTCTCTTCCTGACCCTGTCCCCTTCTTTCTCTCTCTCTCTCTTCCTGACCCTGTCCCCTACTTTCTCTCTTCCTTACCCTGTCCCCTTCTTTCTCTCTCTCTCTCTTCCTGACCCTGTCCCCTTCTTTCTCTCTTCCTTACCCTGTCCCCTCCTTTCTCCCTCTCTCTTCCTGACCCCCCTCCTCCCTCTCTCTCTCTTCCTGACCCCCCCTCCTTTCTCTCTCTCTCTCTTCCTGACCCCCCCTCCTCCCTCTCTCTCTCTTCCTGACCCCCCCTCCTTTCTCTCTCTCTCTTCCTGACCCCCCCTCCTTTCTCTCTCTCTCTTTCTGACCCCCCCTCCTCCCTCTCTCTCTCTCTTCCTGACACCCCCTCCTTTCTCTCTCTCTCTTCCTGACCCCCCCTCCTCCCTCTCTCTCTCTCTTCCTGACCCCCCTCCTTTCTCTCTCTCTCTTCCTGACGCCCCCTCCTTCCTCTCTCTCTCTCTTCCTGACCCCCCCTCCTTTCTCTCTCTCTCTTCCTGACCCCCCTCCTTTCTCTCTCTCTCTTCCTGACCCCCCTCCTCCCTCTCTCTCTCTTCCTGACCCCCCTCCTCCCTCTCTCTCTCTCTCTCTTCCTGACCCCCCCCTATTTTCTCTCTCTCTCTCTCTCTTCCTGACCCCCCCCCTTTCTCTCTCTCTCTTCCTGACCCCCCTTCTTTCTCTCTCTCTCTTCCTGACCCCCCTCCTCACTCTCTCTCTCTCTTCCTGACCCCCCTCCTCTCTCTCTCTCTCTTCCTGACCCCCCCTCCTTTCTCTCTCTCTCTTCCTGACCCCCCTCCTTTCTCTCTCTCTCTTCCTGACCCCCCTCCTTTCTCTCTCTCTCTTCCTGACCCCCCCTCCTTTCTCTCTCTTTCTTCCTGACCCCCCTCCTCTCTCTCTCTCTCTTCATGACCCCCCCTCCTTTCTCTCTCTCTCTTCCTGACCCCCCCTCCTTTCTCTCTCTCTCTTCCTGACCCCCCCTCCTTTCTCTCTCTCTCTTCCTGACCCCCCTCCTCCCTCTCTCTCTCTCTTCCTGACCCCCCTCCTTTCTCTCTCTCTCTTCCTGACCCCCGTCCTCCTTCTCTCTCTCTCTTCCTGACCCCCCCTCCTTTCTCTCTCTCTCTTCCTGACCCCCCTCCTCCCTCTCTCTCTCTTCCTGACCCCCCCTCCTCTCCCTCTCTCTTCCTGACCTCCCCTCCTCTCCCTCTCTCTTCCTGACCCCCCTCCTTTCTCTCTCTCTCTTCCTGACCCCCCCTCCTCCCTCTCTCTCTCTCTTCCTGACCCCCCCTCCTTTCTCTCTCTCTCTTCCTGACCCCCCTCCTCCCTCTCTCTCTCTCTTCCTGACCCCCCTCCTTTCTCTCTCTCTCTTCCTGACCCCCCTCCTTTCTCTCTCTCTCTTCCTGACCCCCCTCCTCTCTCTCTCTCTCTTCCTGACCCCCCCTCCTTTCTCTCTCTCTCTTCCTGACCCCCCCTCCTTTCTCTCTCTCTCTTCCTGACCCCCCCTCTTTTCTCTCTCTCTCTTCCTGACCCCCCTCCTCTCTCTCTCTCTCTTCCTGACCCCCCCTCCTTTCTCTCTCTCTCTTCCTGACCCCCCCTCCTTTCTCTCTCTCTCTTCCTGACCCCCCCTCCTTTCTCTCTCTCTCTTCCTGACCCCCCTCCTCCCTCTCTCTCTCTCTTCCTGAACCCCTCCTTTCTCTCTCTCTCTTCCTGACCCCCGTCCTCCTTCTCTCTCTCTCTTCCTGACCCCCCCTCCTTTCTCTCTCTCTCTTCCTGACCCCCGTCCTCCTTCTCTCTCTCTCTTCCTGACCCCCCCTCCTTTCTCTCTCTCTCTTCCTGACCCCCCCTCTTCCCTCTCTCTCTCTTCCTGACCCCCCTCCTCCCTCTCTCTCTCTTCCTGACCCCCCCTCCTCCCTCTCTCTCTCTTCCTGACCCCCCCTCCTTTCTCTCTCTCTCTTCCTGACCCCCCCTCCTCCCTCTCTCTCTCTCTTCCTGACCCCCCCTCCTCCCTCTCTCTCTCTCTTCCTGACCCCCCCTCCTTTCTCTCTCTCTCTTCCTGACCCCCCTCCTCCCTCTCTCTCTCTCTTCCTGACCCCCCTCCTTTCTCTCTCTCTCTTCCTGACCCCCCTCCTCCCTCTCTCTCTCTCTTCCTGACCCCCCCTCCTTTCTCTCTCTCTCTTCCTGACCCCCCTCCTCCCTCTCTCTCTCTCTCCTCCTCCTCCCTCCCTTCCTGACCCCCCTCCTTTCTCTCTCTCTCTTCCTGACCCCCCTCCTTTCTCTCTCTCTCTTCCTGACCCCCCTCCTCTCTCTCTCTCTCTTCCTGACCCCCCCTCCTTTCTCTCTCTCTCTTCCTGACCCCCCCTCCTTTCTCTCTCTCTCTTCCTGACCCCCCCTCTTTTCTCTCTCTCTCTTCCTGACCCCCCTCCTCTCTCTCTCTCTCTTCCTGACCCCCCCTCCTTTCTCTCTCTCTCTTCCTGACCCCCCCTCCTTTCTCTCTCTCTCTTCCTGACCCCCCCTCCTTTCTCTCTCTCTCTTCCTGACCCCCCTCCTCCCTCTCTCTCTCTCTTCCTGACCCCCCTCCTTTCTCTCTCTCTCTCTTCCTGACCCCCGTCCTCCTTCTCTCTCTCTCTTCCTGACCCCCCCTCCTTTCTCTCTCTCTCTTCCTGACCCCCGTCCTCCTTCTCTCTCTCTCTTCCTGACCCCCCCTCCTTTCTCTCTCTCTCTTCCTGACCCCCCCTCCTCCCTCTCTCTCTCTATCTGACCCCCCCTCCTCCCTCTCTCTCTCTTCCTGACCCCCCTCCTCCCTCTCTCTCTCTTCCTGACCCCCCCTCCTTTCTCTCTCTCTCTTCCTGACCCCCCCTCCTCCCTCTCTCTCTCTCTTCCTGACCCCCCCTCCTTTCTCTCTCTCTCTTCCTGACCCCCCTCCTCCCTCTCTCTCTCTCTTCCTGACCCCCCTCCTTTCTCTCTCTCTCTTCCTGACCCCCCTCCTCCCTCTCTCTCTCTCTTCCTGACCCCCCCTCCTCCCTCTCTCTCTCTTCCTGACCCCCCCTCCTCCCTCTCTCTCTCTTCCTCACCCCCCCCCTCTCTCTCTCTCTTCCTGACCCCCCCTCCTTTCTCTCTCTCTCTTCCTGACCCCCCCCTCCCTCTCTCTCTCTCATCCTGACCCCCCCTCCTTTCTCTCTCTCTCTTCCTGACCCCCCCTCCTCCCTCTCTCTCTCTCTTCCTGACCCCCCTCCTCTCTCTCTTCCTGACCCCCCCTCCTCCCTCTCTCTCTCTTCCTGACCCCCCTCTCTCTCTCTCTTCCTGACCCCCCCTCCTTTCTCTCTCTCTCTCTTCCTGACCCCCCCTCCTTTCTCTCTCTCTCTTCCTGACCCCCCCTCCTTTCTCTCTCTCTCTTCCTGACCACCCTCCTTTCTCTCTCTCTCTCTCTCCTCCTGACCCCCCTCCTCCCTCTCTCTCTCTCTTCCTGACCCCCCTCCTTTCTCTCTCTCTCTTCCTGACCCCCCTCCTTTCACTCTCTCTCTTCCTGACCCCCCTCCTTTCTCTCTCTCTCTCTTCCTGACCCCCCTCCTCCCTCTCTCTCTCTCTCTCTCTCTTCCTGACCCCCTCCTCCCTCTCTCTCTCTCTTCCTGACCCCCCCCTCCTCCCTCTCTCTCTCTTCCTGACCCCCCTCCTCTCTCTCTCTCTCTTCCTGACCCCCCTCCTTTCTCTCTCTCCCTGACCCCCCTCCTCTCTCTCTTTCTGACCCCCCCTCCTTTCTCTCTCTCTCTTCCTGACCCCCCTCCTCCCTCTCTCTCTCTTCCTGACCCCCGTCCTCCCTCTCTCTCTCTTCCTGACCCCCCCTCCTTTCTCTCTCTCTCTTCCTGACCCCCCTCCTCCCTCTCTCTCTCTTCCTGACCCCCCTCCTTTCTCTCTCTCTTCCTGACCCCCCCCCTCCTTTCTCTCTCTCTTCCTGACCCCCCCTCCTTTCTCTCTCTCTCTTCCTAACCCCCCCTCCTCCCTCTCTCTCTCTT
This sequence comes from Salvelinus alpinus, assembly GCF_045679555.1. Lineage (NCBI taxonomy): Eukaryota > Metazoa > Chordata > Actinopteri > Salmoniformes > Salmonidae > Salvelinus > Salvelinus alpinus. Next base: position 15,033,480 of record NC_092114.1, on the reverse strand, counting down.
CCTGACCCCCCCTCCTCCCTCTCTCTCTCTTCCTGACCCCCCCTCCTCCCTCTCTCTCTCTTCCTGACCCCCCTCCTCCCTCTCTCTTTCTAGGTCAATAACTTTGTGGTGTTTGACGGTTTCTTCGCCAAAAGATCAGGTAATATTCCAGAATATATCTTAATTCTATCTGTGTTGTTTTGGATGAATAGTGTTGTGTAACTGGGTTGTGTCTCAAATGTTTCTCTTTTCTCTATATAGTGCACTACTTTATACTAGAGCCCTGTGGGTCCTGGTCAAGAGTAGTGCACTAAATAGGAAATAGAGTGCCATTTGGCCGCACCAACAGTCGTCTCCTCATGCCTGTGGTGGTGTGGTAATAGGAGTATGGTTTGAACTAGCGTGGGCATCCACACCCTCACAGGTGCCTTCTAGTGTCACGTCTAACGTGGAGTAGGCTGCCTCTCTCTGTTCCCACTAAAACAGACACCCTAGTGTTTGCAGCTGACTCATGGTGTCTCGATTCTTCCTAGCTAAAACAGTTCAGAAGAGTTTGCATGTATTATGATGCCATTTTGTCACGTCTTTTTGCCTTTTTTCGGCTGTTCGGGCACACAAAATATTTTCTGGAGGCAAGCCCAAGTCTCCGCCCCTTCGTTGGTGATTGGTCAACAGTAGGGATTCTTCAATAAAGTCTTTGTTGTCATTCAACGAGAGACGACTCGTTTTCATGCATATTTTTTCATTGAGAAATACTGCACCAAACATCTTAGTTAATGTAAAATTACGCACCTAATATCTCCTCTGCAAAAACGTCAAAATTATTGACAGATTTCTGACTATTTTGAGGAAGTGGCGTCTAGCTATGGCGTCTCAAAATGGACAAACAGTATATTTCCGTTTTTTTTTCTTGTTTTTCAAGCGAAGGTCTTTTAAGGGAGAATGCGAGAGCAGACTCGTTCGGTTCATCTAGCCGAGTTTGGCTAGGTGCCAGACTTACTGAAGCATGCCGAGGCCTTTATACCCCCTTGACTTTTTACAGCCTGAATTCAAAATGTATTAAATATTTTTTGTTCTTCTCCCATCTACATAACTACCCCATAATGACAGGTGAAACAGGTTTTTAGAAATGAAAATGAAATAGCTAATTTACATAAGTGTTCATACCCCTGAATCAATACTTTGTAGAAGCACATTTGGCAGCAATTACAGCTTTGAGTCGTCTTGGGTATGTCTGTATCAGCTTTGAGCCTCTTGGGTATGTCTGTATCAGCTTTGAGCCGTCTTGGGTATGTCTGTATCAGCTTTGAGCCTCTTGGGTATGTCTGTATCAGCTTTGAGCCGTCTTGGGTATGTCTGTATCAGCTTTGAGTCGTCTTGGGTATGTCTGTATCAGCTTTGAGCCGTCTTGGGTATGTCTGTATTAGCTTTGAGTCGTCTTGGGTATGTCTGTATTAGCTTTGAGTCGTCTTGGGTATGTCTGTATCAGCTTTGGACATCTGGATTTGAGGATTTTCTCCCATTCTTCCTTGCATATTTTCTCAAGCTCTGTTAAAATTAGATGGGGAGTTGCGGTGAACAGCAATCTTCAAGTCTTTCCATATATTTTCAATGGTATTCAAGTCTGGGTTTTGGCTGTTCTGAAGCCATTCCAGTATTGCTTTGGCCCAATTTAAGGTTGTTTGAACTCTGAAGCAGGTTCTCATGATGGATTTGCCTGTATTTGGCTCCATTCATTGTTCCCTCTATCCTTACCAGTCTCCCAGTCCCTGGCACTGAAAAGCATCCCCATAGCATGATGCTGCCACCACCATGCTTCACGGTAGGGATGGTGTTAGACGGGTGATGAGCTGTGCCCGGTTTTCTCCAGACATAGCACAACATAGTTAAATGTTTGTCTCATCAGGCAACAGAATATTTTCAAATGGCTTTTTGCAAACTGCAGGTGTGCTGTCATGTGCCTTTTTCTCAGGAGTGCCTTCCGTCTGGCCACTCCTTAAAGCCCATATTGGTGAAGTGCTGTAGAGGCTGTGTCCTTCAAAGCAGGTTCTACCATCTCAGCCAAGGAACTCTGTAGTTCTGTCAGAGTGGTCATTGGTTTATTGGTCACCTCTCTGACCAAGGTCCTTCTTGCTCAGTTTGGTCGCACGGCCAGCTCTAGGCAGTCTGGGTAGTTCCATATTTTTTTAAATTTCCCAATAATGGAGACGACTGTGATCTTGGAACCACACACAAAATAGTTTTATACCCTTCCCCAGATATATGACTCATCACAATTCTATCTCTGAGATGTACAGACAGTTCCTTGGACTTCATGGTGTAGTTTCTGCACTGACAGAAACGTCCCCCTGTGGTAAATTCAATTGATTAGACATGATTTGGAAAGGCACACACCTGTCTATATAAGGTCCCATAGTTGACAGTGCATGTCAGAGCAAAAACCATACCACGATGAAGGAATTGTCCGTAGAGCTATGAGACAAGATTTTGTCGAGGCACAGATCTGGGGAAGGGTACCAAAACATTTCTGCAGCATTGAAGGTCCCCAAGAACACAGTGGCCTCCATCATTCTTAAATGGAAGCAGTTTGGAACCACCAATACTCTTCCTCGAACTGGCCGCTCGGCCAAACTGAGCAATCGGGGGAGTAGGTCCTTGGTCAGGAAGGTGACCAAGAACCCGATGGTCATTCTGACAGAGCTCCAGAGGTCCTCTGTGGAGATGGGAGAACCTTCCAGAAGGACAACCATCTCTGCAGCACTCCACCAATCAGGCCTTTATGGTAAAGTAGCCAGACAGAAGCCACACATGACAGCCCACTTGGAGTTTGCCAAATGGCACCTAAAGACTCAGACCATGAGAAACAAGATTCTCTGGTCTGATGAAACCAAGATTGAAAACATTGGCCTGCATACCAAGTTTCACATCTGGAGGAAACCTGGCACCATCCCTACGGTGAAGCATGGTGGTGGCAGCATCATGCTGTGGGGATGGTTTTCAGCAGCAGGGACTGGGAGACTAGTCAGGATCGAGGCAAAGATCAACGGAACAAAGTACAGAAAGATCCTTGATGAAAACCTGCTCCAGAGCGCCCAGGACCTCAGACTGGGATGAAGGTTCACCTTCCAACAGGACAACACAGGAGTGGCTTCGGGACAAGTCTCTGAATGTCTTTGAGTGGCCCAGCCAGAGCCCGGACTTGAACCCGATCGAACATCTCTGGAGAGACCTGAAAATAGCTGTGCAGCGACACTCCCCATCCGACCTGACAGAACTTGAGAGGATCTGCAGAGAAGAATGGGAGAAACTCCCCAAATACAGGTGTGCCAAGCTTGTAGCGTCATACTCAAGAAGACTCGAGGCTGTAATCGTTGCCAAAGGTGCTTCACTGAGTAAAGGGTCTGAATACTTATGTAAATGTGATATACATTTTATTTCTATAAAATAGCAAACATTTCTAAACTTGTTTTTGCTTTGTAATTATAGGGTTTTGTGTGTAGATTGAGGATATATATTTTTTTTTTAATCAATTTTAGAATCAGGCTGTAACGTAACAAAGTCAATGGATCTGAATACTTAGGCACTGTAGATAGATAGATTTGACATCATCCTGTCAATGCATGTATTTGGTCTTAAACCACTCAAAGGTTTCATACCAGACCCAAATCTGTAGCAGCGTGTTTATGATTTGATAATACTGTCTGTAGAGACACATTGCCAATACAAGTATGTAGCAGAAATGTACACTGTGTTCAGTCCCAAGAAGTCAATCTGAACTCCAAGAGAAGCTGAAAAAACACTTTTTGAGATGTACTATATTGTAATATTTTCATTAAATGAACACAAGTTCAACAACAAAAAAGTCCCAATTCCCCGTTATTTTACCAGGTAAGTTGACTGAAAACACATTCTCATTTACAGCAACGACCTGGGGAATAGTTACAGGGGAGAGGAGGGGTATGAATTAGCCAATTGTTACCTGGGGATGATTAGGTGACCGTGATGGTTTGAGGGACAGCTTGGGAACTTAGCCAAGACACCGGGGTTAACTTACGATAAGTGCCATGGGATCTTTAATGACCTCAGAGAGTCAGGACACCCGTTTAACGTCCCATCCGAAAGACGGCACCCTACACAGGGCTGTGTCAATCACTGCCCTGGGGGATTGGGATATTTTTTAGACCAGAGGAAAGAGTGCCTCCTACTGGCCCTCCAACACCACTTCCAGCAGCATCTGGCCTCCCATCCAGGGACCGACCAGGACCGACCCTGCTTAGCTTCAGAAGCAAGCCAGCAGTGATATGCAGGGTGGTATGCTGCTGGTATTTGCACCCTCCTCCAGGATAATGTACATTTTTGGAGAGTCACCACCCCTGGAAAGGGCTGTTCTGTGACACTACTTCCCAGTTGAATTTTCTGTTATTCCGGTTTCCAAACGCAGCTTTTGTTTCACCAAACTTTCACAGGCTCGACTCCCTCTCCTCTGACGGATCAGGGAATGTACGGCTTTTTGTAAGGAACTCTCAATCTCTTTCTTTTCTTCTTCTCCTACCTCCTTTCTCGCATCCACTCCCCCTTTACTTCCTGGTTTAGCTGCTCTATCCCTTTGTTTCTCCTCTGTCTCTCTCTTGTCCTCTCTCTCTCTCTCTCTCTCTCTCTCTCTCTCTCTCTCTCTCTCTCTCTCTCTCTCTCTTTCTCTCTCTTTCTCTCTCTCTCTTGTCCTCTCTCTCTCTCTCTCTCTCTCTCTCTCTCTCTCTCTCTCTCTTGTCCTCTCTCTCGTTCTATCTCTCTTGTCTTCTCTCTCTTTCTCTCTCTCTCTCTCTCTTTCTCTCTCTCTCTCTCTTGTCTCTCTTTGTTTTCTCGTGTATCACTACCCTGCTTCTCTCCCAGGCTTGGTCCAATATATGACACAATCTACAATATACTGTAGATATATGATCATATACTGGAGCTAGTCTCCCAGGTACCAGGCTGCTATGGTTACCCTGAGATCAGATAGATACACCACCCCTAACACGTCCCTGGCTGCCTTCCCCACACCACTGATAATAATAGACCTGTTTGTAGTCCCACACACTACCAGAGCCATATACACACATATGAGACAAGTAGAGATATGTGTGTATATATGGCTCTACCTGTGCGTGTGTGTGTATATGGATCTACCTTTGTGTGTGTGTGTGTATATATGGCTCTATGTGTGTGTGTGTGTGTGTGTGTGTGTGTGTGTGTGTGTGTGTGTGTGTGGCTCTACCTGTGTGTGTGTGTGTGTGTATGTATGGCTCTACCTGTGTGTGTGTGTGTGTGTGTGTGTGTGTGGCTCTACCTGTGTGTGTGTGTGTGTGTGTGTGTGTGTGTGTGTGTGTGTGTGTGTGTGTGTGTGTGTGTGTGTGTGTGTGTGTGTGTGTGTGTGTGTGTGTGGCTCTATCTGTGTGTGTGTGTGTGTGTGTGTGTGTGGCTCTACCTGTGTGTGTGTGTGTGTGTGTGTGTGTGTGTGTGTGTGTGTGTGTGTGTGTGTGTGTGTGTGTGTGTGTGTGGCTCTACCTGTGTGTGTGTGTGTGTGTGGCTCTACCTGTGTGTGTGTGGCTCTACCTGTGTGTGTGTGTGTGTGTGTGTGTGGCTCTACCTACCTGTGTGTATATATAGCTCTACCCACTACAATTCAATGTCTCCTCAAAATGTCTACCATAATGCTCTTGGACAAAGACATTTGCTCAGGATTATAGTAAACTCAGCAAAAAAAGAAACGTCCCTTTTTCAGGACCCTGTCTTTCAAAGATAATTCGTAAAAATCCAAATAACTTCACAGATCTTCATTGTAAAGAGTTTAAACACTGTTTCCCATGCTTGTTCAATGAACCATAAACAATTAATGAACATGCACCTGTGGAACTGTCGGTAAGACACTAACAGCTTACAGATGGTAGGCAATTAAGGTCAGTTATGAACACTTAGGACACTAAACAGGCCTTTCTACTGACTCTGAAAAACACCAAAAGAAAGATGCCCAGGTTCCCTGCTCATCTGTGTGAACGTGCCTTAGGCATGCTGCAAGGAGGCATGCTGCAAGGAGGCATGAGGACTGCAGATGTAGCCAGGGCAATAAATTGCAATGTTCGTACTGTGAGACGCCCAAGACAGCGCTACAGAGACAGGACGGACAGCTGATCGTCCTCGTAGTGGCAGACCACGTGTAACAACACCTGCACAGGATCGGTACATCCGAACATCACACCGGGTACAGGATGGCAACAACAACTGCCCGAGTTACACCAGGAACACACAATCCCTCCATCAGTGCTCAGACTGTCCGCAATAGGCTGAGAGAGGCTGGACTGAGGGCTTGTAGGCCTGTTGTAAGGCAGGTCCTCACCAGACATCACCGGCAACAACGTCGCCTATGGGCACAAACCCACCATCGCCGGACCAGACAGGACTGGCAAAAAGTGCTCTTCACTGACGAGTCGCGGTTTTGTTTCACCAGGGGTGATGGTCGGATTCGCGTTTATTTGTCGAAGGAATGAGCGTTACACCGAGGCCTGTACTCTGGAGCGGGATCGATTTGAAGGTGGAGGGTCCGTCATGGTCTGGGGCGGTGTGTCACAGCATCATCGGACTGAGCTTGTTGTCATTGCAGGCAATCTCAACGTTGTGCGTTACAGGGAAGACATCCTCCTCCCTCATGTGGTACCCTTCCTGCAGGCTCATCCTGACATGACCCTCCAGCATGACAATGCCACCAGCCATACTGCTCGTTCTGTGAGTGATTTCCTGCAAGACAGGAATGTCAGTGTTCTGCCATGGCCAGCGAAGAGCCCGGATCTCAATCCCATTAAGCACGTCTGGGACCTGTTGGATCGGAAGGTGAGGGCTAGGGCCATTCCCCCCCAGAAATGTCCGGGAACTTGCAGGTGCCTTGGTGGAAGAGTGGGGTAACATCTCACAGCAAGAACTGGCAAATCTGGTGCAGTCCATGAGGAGGAGAAGCACTGCAGTACTTAATGCAGCTGGTGGCCACATCAGATACTGACTGTTACTTTTTATTTTGACCCTCCCTTTGTTCAGGGACACATTTCAATTTCTGTCACATGTCTGTGGAACTTGTTCAGTTTATATCTCAGTTGTTGAATCTTATGTTCATACAAATATTTACACATGTTAAGTTTGCTGAAAATAAACGCAGTTGACAGTGAGAGGACGTTTCTTTTTTTGCTGAGTTTAGGTATAGTGTACGTCCAGTAGGATGCTTGTTTGTATGAAGGTAAGACGGCATGTTTAGGTCTACTCACTTTGTACCCTGGCCTGCCATAAGGTTGCCATAAGGTTGCCATAAGGTTGCCATAATGTTTTCCCCATTGCTGACTGTATTCTTCAACAGCGGCCCAGTTGAGAAAGGTTCCCCCCAAAAAGCCGGACGGAGAGATCAAGCCCTACTCACTGATGGAGAGAGAAGGTAGGCCACCGTTGACCTATGGACAGAACACATACAGGCTAAACCCTAATGGGCCAGTTTCCCAGTCCCAGATTAAGGCTAGTCCTCTTCTTATTCCAGGACTAGGCTTAACCTGTGTCCAGGAAAAACCAGGAAACCAGCCCATGTAGTAGTAGTTGGAACATACACTACATGACCAAAAGTATGTGGACACCTGCTCGTCAAACATCTCATTCTAAAATCATGAGCATTAATATGGAGTTGGTCCCCCATTTACTGCTGTAACAGCCTCCACTCTTCTGGGAAGGCTTTCCACTGCCAGATGGTGAAGCGTGATTCATCACTCCAGATAATGCGTTTCCACTCCTCCAGAGTGACGCTTGGCATTGCGCATGGTGATCTTATGCTTGTGTGCGGCTACTAGGCCATGGAAACCCATTTCATGAAGTTCCCAACAAACAGTTCTTGTGCTGACGTTGCTTCCAGAGGCAGTTTGGAATTCGGTAGTGAGTGTTACAACTGAGGACAGATGATTTTTATGCGCTACGCCACGTTGATGGCGCCACGCTGACGGCGCCACGCTGACGGCACCACGCTGACGGCACCACGCTGACGGCACCACGCTGACGGCACCACGCTGACGGTCCCACGCTGACGGTGCCACGCTGACGGTCCCACGCTGACGGCGCCACGCTGACGGCGCCACGCTGACGGCGCCACGCTGAGGGTCCCACGCTGACGGTCCCACGCTGACGGTCCCACGCTGACGGTCCCACGCTGACGGTGCCACGCTGACGGTGCCACGCTGACGGCGCAACGCTGACGGTCCCACGCTGACGGCGCCACGCTGACGGCGCCACGCTGACGGTCCCACGCTGACGGTGCCACGCTGACGGTGCCACGCTGACGGCGCCACGCTGACGGTCCCACGCTGACGGTCCCACGCTGACGGTGCCACGCTGACGGCGCCACGTTGACGGCGCCACGCTGACGGCCCCACGCTGACGGCGCCACGCTGACGGCCCCACGCTGACGGCGCCACGCTGACGGCGCCACGCTGACGGTGCCACGCTGACGGCGCCACGCTGACGGTCCCACGCTGACGGTACCACGCTGACGGTCCCACGCTGACGGTGCCACGTTGACGGTGCCACGCTGACGGTGCCACGCTGACGGTCCCACGCTGACGGAGCCACGTTGACGGTCCCACGCTGACGGTCCCACGCTGACGGTGCCACGTTGACGGCGCCACGCTGACGGCCCCACGCTGACGGCGCCACGCTGACGGCCCCACGCTGACGGCGCCACGCTGACGGCGCCACGCTGACGGCGCCACGCTGACGGCCCCACGCTGACGGTCCCACGCTGACGGTCCCACGCTGACGGTGCCACGCTGACGGTGCCACGCTGACGGTGCCACGCTGACGGTCCCACGCTGACGGAGCCACGTTGACGGAGCCACGTTGACGGTCCCACGCTGACGGTGCCACGCTGACGGTGCCACGCTGACGGTGCCACGCTGACGGTCCCACGCTGACGGAGCCACGTTGACGGAGCCACGTTGACGGTCCCACGCTGACGGTCCCACGCTGACGGTGCCACGTTGACGGTGCCACGTTGACGGTCCCACGCTGACGGTGCCACGCTGACGGTCCCACGCTGACGGTGACGGCCCCACGCTGACGGCGCCACGCTGACGGAGCCACGTTGACGGAGCCACGTTGACGGAGCCACGTTGACGGTGCCACGCTGACGGAGCCACGCTGACGGTGCCACGCTGACGGTGCCACGCTGACGGTGCCACGCTGACGGTGCCACGCTGACGGTGCCACGCTGACGGTCCCACGCTGACGGTGCCACGCTGACGGTGACACGCTGACGGTGCCACGCTGACGGCGCCACGTTGAAAGTCACTGAGCTCTTCAGTAAGGCCATTCTACTGCCAATGTTTCCGTATGGAGATTGCATGGCTGTGTGCTCGATTTTATTTTTTTATACGCCTGTCAGCAAACGGGTGTGGCTGAAATAGCCACTAATTTGAAGGGGTGTCCACATACTTTTGTATATATAGTGTAGCAGCGTTACATAATTTACGTTGTACTAAAATACAATACAGTACACTAAATACACTAAAATACAGTCACGACATCGTATGACAGCCCGATGAAGATACATAGTATTTTCTCTGGAGAGTAAACATCATTACTCTGAGAGATATTTCTCGCTTCGTTGCACCCGTTGTAAACACAGTGCTGTAGGGCGGTTGGCATCTGTGTGGCGTCTCTTCTGCCTGGTTAGGTCAGTTTAGTTTGAAAGCCACTGAGCCATTCACCAGGGGTAAGCATTGATAACAGCTCTGTAAACGTTAGGATGTACCGCTGATGATAAAATGTACTGTCGAACCTCTCTGTCCCAGTCACACTTCATAGTGTCTCTGTGCAGTTGATTGGTTTGTCTTCTGGCCTCAGTGAAATGTCAACATAGTTGGATAGAGTTTTATATAACCGTTGTTTATGAATGGAGCAGTGAGATTCACGAAGCCTTAATCAAAGATAGCCCTGTTTATGAGTGTCCGTCAGAGACACTAGTCAGGCTAGTGATGATGCACTGCACTGAGATCAGTTTGTGTTAGATTCTGAATAATGTGGTACTCTGTTTGACAGTCATCACTGTGTCTCCCCCTCTCCCTCGTGGTATTGTCTCCCCCTCTCCCTCGTGGTATTGTCTCCCCCATGGTATTGTCTCCCCCCTCTCCCTCGTGGTATTGTCTCCCCCTCTCCCTCATGGTATTGTCTCCCCCCTCTCCCTCGTGGTATTGTCTCTCCCTCATGGTATTGTCTCCCCCTCTCCCTCATGGTATTGTCTCCCCCTCTCCCTCGTGGTATTGTCTCTCCCTCATGGTATTGTCTCCCCCTCTCCCTCATGGTATTGTCTCCCTCATGGTATTGTCTCCCCCCTCTCCCTCATGGTATTGTCTCCCCCTCATGGTATTGTCTCCCCCTCTCCCTCATGGTATTGTCTCTCCCTCATGGTATTGTCTCTCCCTCGTGGTATTGTCTCTCCCTCATGGTATTGTCTCCCCCTCTCCCTCGTGGTATTGTCTCCCCCTCTCCCTCATGGTATTGTCTCTCCCTCGTGGTATTGTCTCCCCCCTCTCTCTCGTGGTATTGTCTCCCCCTCTCCCTCATGGTATTGTCTCTCCCTCATGGTATTGTCTCTCCCTCATGGTATTGTCTCCCCCTCATGGTATTGTCTCCCCCTCTCCCTCATGGTATTGTCTCCCCCTCTCCCTCGTGGTATTGTCTCCCCCATGGTATTGTCTCCCCCCTCTCCCTCGTGGTATTGTCTCCCCCTCTCCCTCATGGTATTGTCTCCCCCCTCTCCCTCGTGGTATTGTCTCTCCCTCATGGTATTGTCTCCCCCTCTCCCTCATGGTATTGTCTCCCCCTCTCCCTCGTGGTATTGTCTCTCCCTCATGGTATTGTCTCCCCCTCTCCCTCATGGTATTGTCTCCCTCATGGTATTGTCTCCCCCTCTCCCTCATGGTATTGTCTCCCCCTCATGGTATTGTCTCCCCCTCTCCCTCATGGTATTGTCTCTCCCTCATGGTATTGTCTCTCCCTCGTGGTATTGTCTCTCCCTCGTGGTATTGTCTCTCCCTCATGGTATTGTCTCCCCCTCTCCCTCGTGGTATTGTCTCCCCCTCTCCCTCATGGTATTGTCTCTCCCTCGTGGTATTGTCTCCCCCCTCTCTCTCGTGGTATTGTCTCCCCCTCTCCCTCATGGTATTGTCTCCCTCATGGTATTGTCTCTCCCTCTCCCTCATGGTATTGTCTCCCCCTCTCCCTCATGGTATTGTCTCCCCCTCTCCCTCATGGTATTGTCTCCCCCTCATGGTATTGTCTCCCCCTCATGGTATTGTCTCCCCCTCGTGGTATTGTCTCCCCCTCGTGGTATTGTCTCTCCCTCATGGTATTGTCTCCCCCTCATGGTATTGTCTCCCCCTCATGGTATTGTCTCTCCCTCGTGGTATTGTCTCCCCCCTCTCCCTCATGGTATTGTCTCTCCCTCATGGTATTGTCTCTCCCTCGTGGTATTGTCTCCCCCTCTCCCTCATGGTATTGTCTCCCCCTCATGGTATTGTCTCTCCCTCATGGTATTGTCTCTCCCTCGTGGTATTGTCTCCCCCTCTCCCTCATGGTATTGTCTCCCCCTCTCCCTCGTGGTTTTGTCTACAGCTGTGCGAGAGGAGCAGAGGGCTCTTCCCTGGCCTTTGTGTCGTCACGCGGCTCCTCCCCTTTCTCCCCCATTGTCGGTATCCTCCCCGTGCTCCCCAAGCAGGGGCCGCCAGCGTCCCGATCCGGCCCTGGCCCCGGCACCTGCCCCTGGGGGCAACAGGGGCCCGAACCCCCACCCTCCACTCATCAACAGCCTCAACTGCAGGGCAAAGCGCACCAGGTATGGTATTCCTGTGAATAGGTCCCGAAATATCCTGGTTTTCCAGGAATCTCGGTCGGAGTGATTCCTGATTCACGGGAATCAGGAGGGAATAAGCAGAGGGAATCATGCGACGTGGGAATTTTTGGGAACGTTGAGTGAAATTATCAACCCTACTTCTACTACTTGATTGAAAACTGTATGTAACTCAACCCAGGATTTGTGTGAGAGGTGTTACAGCAGTATAGCTGAATGCCAGTGTGTGTTCTATGCTGAGGGCCTGTCTGTGTCTCTGCCAGGGTTCGAAGGCTTGGCAGCGGGACACAGCATTCCTCTCTTTAAGAGTGTTGTTCCATGCTAAAGAGCCAGCCTCAGTGCACTGTGGTTGCATCCCAAATGGCACACTATTCTCGTTCTGCTATATAGGGAATAGTGTGTCATTTGGGACAGGACCCCTGGGTAAAGTGCCTTCTCTCTGATTCCAAGCCTCCTGCTCTCTCTCTCTCCTATCTAATTGTCCTGCGTGACCAGCTCTGCTCTCTCTGATTCCAAGCCTCCTGCTCTCTCTCCTATCTAATTGTCCTGCGTGACCAGCTCTGCTCTCTCTGATTCCAAGCCTCCTGCTCTCTCTCTCTCCTATCTAATTGTCCTGCGTGACCAGCTCTGCTCTCTCTGATTCCAAGCCTCCTGCTCTCTCTCCTATCTAATTGTCCTGCGTGACCAGCTCTGCTCTCTCTGATTCCAAGCCTCCTGCTCTCTCTCTCTCCTATCTAATTGAACTGCGTGACCAGCTCTGCTCTCTCTGATTCCAAGCCTCCTGCTCTCTCTCTCCTATCTAATTGTCCTGCGTGACCAGCTCTGCTCTCTCTGATTCCAAGCCTCCTGCTCTCTCTCTCTCCTATCTAATTGTCCTGCGTGACCAGCTCTGCTCTCTCTGATTCCAAGCCTCCTGCTCTCTCTCTCTCCTATCTAATTGTCCTGCGTGACCAGCTCTGCTCTCTCTCTCTGTGACCTGTCTTTCTAAACACTGTTTCTCTCCGTCTGTCTTTCTTTCTCTTGTTCTCTCGTTTGTGTACACCACCCCCTTTTATTTGATTTGTACACTCTCACAAATTCAATCATCTAATCCTTCTCCTTCCTCATCCCCCTCTCTCTGGCTCTGCCTCCTCCTCTCCATCCTTAACATGAGGACAGTTCCCTTAACCGATCACAGCTCAGCTTCCATTGACCACCTTTTGCTCCTTTTTAAAGGAAGGACTGTGGTTTTTAGCCTGTTAGCTAGCCTATGGCTGCATCCCAATTCTCCACCCTTCTCTTGAAGTGTGTACTTGCACACTTCCCGTCATGGATTTAACAATGGTGGAAACTCCACCCCCCCCTACCCCACCCGATGTTTACATCATTGTTAAATTCATGACGGGAAGTGTGCAAGTACACACTTAGTCAGAAGGGTTGACGATCAGGATGCAACCTACCAATCTGTCTGTCATGCCCAGGGAGTTTAGTATTATTTCAATAATTAATTTACTACGAAACAGAAGGGATATGACTCCCTATGTCTGTTAGAACTTGTTCAACCTTTCCTAGTTGTGCTGGTCGTCCCGTTGAGGGAGTTATGATGCTGCCTGTAACTTTTGCCTGCCGTTTTCTAGAAGAAGCTATTAAAACTTATCTCCCAACAAAATTAGAAAAGTGAGATTGATTTCTGTTCACCTGGTCCGCCATTTTAGAGCTTGTATTTCACTAATAGGTTGACCTTTAACCTACAATACTCTCATTAACAGTGTTACGAAGCCACTAAAATAATATGAACACTTTTGTCGTCATATTCATTATACAGCAGAATTTATTTATTATTATTATTTTTTTCTCACAATAGTCATTTTTTATATAAAACTTGACTTTTCACATTGTCATGAAAATATGTAGCCAATAAGAAACATGACCTATAATTTGATATTGACCAGAACATGGTTTTCCATCAGGCACTACTACTTCCCCTAACTCCTCCTCCATGACTCTAAGCATCTATTTTGGCATCACATGGTTATTGACCTTTTGTTATTGTTTGTATAATTTGTCAAGCATTATACATTTGTTTAGCTAATTATGTTTTCATTTTGTTATGTTGAATTCTGTTGCTTTTTCCTTTCAAACACAATTCTTCTCTTTGTCTTTTTCCTTGGCCCTATTTTACTACCCTGTTTCTGTCTCACTCCCTACCTCATTTCTCCCACATCATTCTCTGTGCCCTGTTCTCTCCTGTCACCTTGTCTTTTTTTCTTTACATTCCCTTGCTCTTCCTATCCTCTCTACCTTCCCTGCTCCATCGCCGTGGTAGCCAACAGGGCCTGGTTGCCAGGGACAACCTCTACAGCCGCCACGTCAACACCCGGGGATTTGGGCTGTTGTTGGCGCCACAGCCGAACACCTTCAAACTGCCAGGTAACCAGATTTGATTGGCTACGGGACGTGTGTAGTACACCGTAATAACACACCATTAAGAACTACGGTTGTATCTCAAAAGGCACCCTATTCCCGATATAGCACACTACTTTTGACCAGAGCCCTAGGGACCCTGGTTAAAAGTAGTGCACTACATAGGGAACAGGGTGCCATTTGGGACAAACTACATTACCCAGCATGCCCATGGGTGTACTGTGTGGTCCATTCTGACCTCTGACCTGTTAGTGTTGTGTTTCTCCTCAGGTTTGAGACCAGTGTTGAGAGACAGAGAGACTGACATAGGAGGACAGAGAGAGCCACCGAGACACAGAGACAGGTTTGACATCCAAGGAGTCCTGACTCACCCTCACATAGAAACACTGTTGGAAGGTTGTACATCTCACAAACTGTACATCATAAATGTATGTAGTGGATTGGAAAGGCATTGAATAGTGGGCGGATACAGATGAAAGCGTGACGTATAAACCTGAATTACAGAAGACCTGTGTTTGACAATTACCTTTTCTTTGTTCTCCCTCTCCGGCACACAAATGATTCATCTTCCTTCTTTACTCTCTCCGTTTCTCTATCGCCTCCATCATGGCTCTTCTTCTCTCTTCATCCCTCCGTCTCAACCTGTCCAGGTCCCTGCCTGTATACAGTGAGCTCCCTGAAGTATTGGGACAAATGACACATTTGTTGTTTTGCCTCTGTACTTCTGCACTTTGATTTGAAATGATATAATGACTATGAGGTTAAAGTGCAGACTGTCAGCTTCAATTTTATAGTATCTTCATCCATATCGGGTGAAATGTTTAGAAATTACAGCACTTTTTGAACAAAGTCCCCCCCCATTTTAGGTGACCAAAAGTATTGGGACAAATTCAGTTGTCTATTAATGTACAAAGTCAGTGTCCCAATCATTTTGGACCTCACCGTGTCTCTCCCACCTCCGCCCCTATCCAGGAAGGAGCCGCTCCGAGCCCAGAACACCATGATGACCACCAGAGAACCAGACAGACAGGCCGAGACGGAGACCAGGCTGCTGGAGAAGGGGCTCCGGATGGGGGTAGGGGGAGAGCCCTGGCCAGGGAGGGGTGGAGGAGAAGGAGGTGGGCCTCTGGAGGTGGCTGAGAGGGACAGAGGTAGAGGAGGAAGGTCCTGGGGAGGAGGACCCCTGGAGGTGGCTGAGAGGGACAGAGGTAGAGGAGGAAGGTCCTGGGGAGGAGGACCCCTGGAGGTGGCTGAGAGGGACAGAGGTAGAGGAGGAAGGTCCTGGGGAGGAGGACCCCTGGAGGTGGCTGAGAGGAACATGGGGACAGGAGGGTGGTCGTGGACGCTGGGAAAGAGCTGCTGTAACACAGCCCAGTGGGCCAGGCAGGAGTATAGAAACACCAGACCCTGGTGACGCAACATGGACAGACGGACAAACAGACGGATGATTAGGGATCAAGAGAAACTGGGGGAGAAAAGAGAGCCACAGATGAAGAGAATAGAGAGATAAAAGAGAAGAAAGCCAATCCTCCTCCACTTCCCTTCATCCCTCTTTCCTGATCACTAATTAGTGGTTGTATGTTTATAACAAGACAGAATGAGTGAGGGGTTTGGTTGGAACGCAACAATAGTCAGCCAGATGTCTCTTATCACTGAGTGTTTGGATCTGTCCCAAATGGCACCCTATTCCCTATTTAGTGCACTACTTTAGACCAGAGCCCAGGTCATAGGGTGCCATTTGGGATGGACATAGACAGTGTGAGAGTGTAACATGATGGGTTACAGCACAATGTTCAGAATGTAGCAGTGAATGGTGAAGCTTTACAGACCTCCTAAATCTGCAAAGGCAATGGAGCCATGCTTGAAATTCCATTAGACTTGAGTTTACCAGACATATTTTATGCCACTTTAATTCATTTTGTTTGAACTATTTCATTCAAATGTATTTTTTTTTTTTTTTTTTAATCTGAAGAGAAAGTATTATGCTATGAATGTCAATGTTTTTTTTCTATAAATAAATTGGCTACACAGACGATCACAGAAACGGACTTGTCCCTAATGTTGTTGGAATAGCATTCTGAGTTAGGTCTGTGTTATGTATTATAAATCACAATCAATGAACTGTTCAATCAAATCCCCGTCACAATAATAGTCTGTTGAACTAGCTGCAGCGCTCTCTACTGGCTGGGTCCAGTACTACCACTAAACCTCAGGCATGTCAGTACAAAACAGGGTTGTGTTCATTCGGCACAAAATGGAAGAACATTTTGAAAAACAGGGAATAACTACTTGGATTTATCCAATAAGAAATGGCGATTTTTGTTTTGTTTGAAAACGTTTTGCTACAGTGTGCCCTAATGACAGTAAACAGATTTCTATCATCACCAAAACATTGGTGCTCTGATGACATGTTAAACATGAAACTAGTCAGTACCCCGGTCAAGACAGGAACTCCTTTGAGATCTTTCATTTCTTCATCACTCCTAAATTACCAAATTGGAATGGCATGGCCCAATTAAAGTTCCCTTTTCTCGGGTTTGGAATTGCACGGCCCAATTAAAGTTCCCTTTCCTCGGGTTTGGAATGGCACGGCCCAATTAAAGTTCCCTTTCCCCGGGTTTGGAATGGCACAGCCCAATTAAAGTAACCTTTCCTCGGGTTTGGAATGGCACGGCCCAATTAAAGTTCCCTTTCCCCGGCTTTGAAATGGCACGGCCCAATTAAAGTTCCCTTTCCCCGGCATTGGAATGGCACGGCCCAATTAAAGTTCCCTTTCCCCGGCATTGGAATGGCACGGCCCAATTAAAGTTCCCTTTCCCCGGCTTTGGAATGGCACGGCCCAATTAAAGTTCCCTTTCCCCGGCATTGGAATGGCACAGCCCAATTAAAGTTCCCTTTCCCCGGCTTTGGAATGGCACAGCCCAATTAAAGTTCCCTTTCCCCGGCTTTGGAATGGCACGGCCCAATTAAAGTTCCCTTTCCCCGGCATTGGAATGGCACAGCCCAATTAAAGTTCCCTTTCCCCGGCTTTGGAATGGCACAGCCCAATTAAAGTTCCCTTTCCCCGGCTTTGGAATGGCAAAGCCCAATTAAAGTTCCCTTTCCCCGGCTTTGGAATGGCACGGCCCAATTAAAGTTCCCTTTCCCCGGCTTTGGAATGGCACGGCCCAATTAAAGTTCCCTTTCCCCGGCTTTGAAATGGCACGGCCCAATTAAAGTTCCCTTTCTCCGGCATTGGAATGGCACAGCCCAATTAAAGTTCCCTTTCCCCGGCTTTGGAATGGCACAGCCCAATTAAAGTTCCCTTTCCTCGGGTTTGGAATGGCACAGACCAATTAAAGTTCCCTTTCCTCGGGATTGGAAGTAGTTCACTGGGTTATAAAGGTGTTATTTAAAGGCTCTATTCCATCCGGAAAGCTGAAGCATTACAGATTTCACTATATACATTAAGGTAATTTCCAATTGAGTTGACATATGCAGCATTTACCGTGAATGTAGTCTCCGCTAAAGCAGGAATATTGCCGCTGAAATTTGGCAACGTGGATTGAAGAGCCCTTATCAGCCGTTTACACTATACAAGCAGCACTCTCCTAGCCACGCTAGCCTCGTCCTCATGTGAGTGCGAGCAAGCAAGCTAGTAGTGCTACGTATCAACAGTCCCGCCCTGTTCACCTCCCTCACCCATGCTCGCATCGCTCAACGTTCCCCCTGCCCACACGACTTCTCTCTCTTTCCTTCCATTGAAAGTGAATGGCTTTCTGATGTTTCTCCTCGAGATGCCGCTTCCCAGTGTAAACGGGGAAGGGTACCAAAAAATGTCTGCAACATTAAAGGTCCCCAAGAACAAAGTGACCGCCATCATTCTTAAATGGAAGAAGTTTGGAACCACCAATACTCTTCTTAGAGCTGGCCCAGCCAAACTGAAAAATCTGGGGTGAAGGGCATTGATCAGGGAGGTGACCAAGATCCTGATGGTGACTCTTGACAGAGCTCCAGTTTCTCTGGAGAGAACCTTCCAGAAGGACAACCATCTCTGCAGCACTCCACCAATCAGGCCTTTATGGTAGAGTGGCCAGACAGAAGCCACTTTTCAGTAAAAGGCACTTGACAGCCCTCTTGGAGTTTGCCAACAGGCACCTAAAGGACTCTCAGAGAAACAATATTCTCTGGTCTGATGAAACCAAGATTAAACTCTTTGGCCTGAATGCCAAACGTCACATCTGGATGTAAACTGGCACCATCCCTACGGTGAAGCATGGTGGTGGCAGCATCATGCTGTGGGGATGTTTTTTAGTGGCAGGGACTGGGAGATAAGTCAGGATAGAGTGAAAGATGAACAGAGCAAAGTACAGAGAAATCCTTGACGAAAACCTAATCCGAAGCGCTCATGACCTCAGACTTGGTTGAAGGTTCACCTTCCAACAGGACAATGACCCTAAGCACATGGCCAAGACAACGCAGGAGTGGCTTTGGGACAAGTCTCTGAATGTCCTTAAGTGGTCCAGCCAGAGACCGGACTTGAAGCTGATTGAACATCACTGGAGAGACCTGAAATCAGCTGTGCTGCGACGCTCCCCATCCAACCTGACCGAGCTTGAGAGCCTGTTTTTGCTTTGTCATTATGGGGTATTGTGTGTAGACTGATGAGGGGAAAAGAAAACAATTTAATAAATGTTAGAATAAGGCTGTAACGTAACAAAATGTGGAAAAAGCAGCATTCTCCTTCTTGGTCAAATAGCCCTACCACAGCCTGGAGGTGTATTGGGTCATTTTCCTTTTGAAAAACAAACGATACTCCCACTAAGCCTAAACCAGATGGGATGGCGTATCGCTGCAGAATGCTGTGGTAGTCATGCTGGTTAAGTGTGCCTTGAATTCTAAATAAATCACTGACAGTGTCACCAGCAAAGCACCATCACACCACCTCCTCCATGCTTCACGGTGGGAACCACACATGTGGAGATCATCCGTTCACCAACTCTGTGTGTCACACAGACACGGCGGTTGGATCAAAAATCACCAATTTGGACTCATCAGACCAAAGGACATATTTCTACTGGTCTAATGTCCATTCCTTGTGTTTCTTGGCCCAAGGAAGTCTCTTCTTATTATGTGTGTCCTTTAGTAGTGGTTTCTTAGCAGCAGTTCGACCATGAAGGCCTGATTCACGCAGTCTCCTCTGAACTGTTGATTTTGAGATGTGTCTATTACTTGAACTCTGTAAAACATTTATTTGGGATGCAATCTGAGGCTGGAAACTCTAATGAACTTATCCTTTGCAGCAGAGGTAACTCTGGGTCCTTTCCTGTGGCGGTCCTCATGAGAACCAGTTTCATCATAGCGCTTAATGGTTTTTGTGACTGCACTTGAAGAAACATTCAAAGTTCTTGAAATGTTCCGTATTGACAGACCTTCATGTCTTAAAGTAATGATGGACTGTAGTTTCTCTTTGCTTATTTGAGTTGTTCTTGCCATAATATGGACTTGGTCTTTTACCAAATAGGGCTATCTTCTGTATACCACCCCTTGTCACAACACAACTGATTGGCTCAAACGCATTAAGGAAACAAATTACACAAATTAACTTTTAAGAATGCCTTAATTTTGCTGGACCCCAGGGGATCCATAATAAATACAAACAAGGCACACCTGTTCATTGAAATGCATTCCAGGTGACTACCTCATGAAGCTGGTTGAGAGAATGCCAAAGCTGTTTTTTTCCACAATGTAGAAAATAGTAAAAGAAAGAAAGAAAAACCCTGGAATGAGTAGGTGTCCAAAATTTGACTGGTACTGTATGTGGGAGTGGTTGACAGAATTATGGCTATTACTAATTCATGTACAGAAGAGGGGATAGACATACACTGATGGGACAAAACATTAAGAACACCTTCCTGATATTGCGTTGTCTTGCCCTTTCACCCGTTGAATGGCACACACATACACAAACCATGTCTCAATTGTCTCAAGCCTTAAAATCCTTCTTTAACCTGTCTCCTTCCCTTCATCTACACTGATTGAAGTGGATTTAACAAGTGACGTCAATAAGGGATCATAGACCGACTAGGGGAATCCAGGAGAAAGCTATGTCATGGAAAGAGCAGGTGTTCTTAATGTTTTATACAATCAGTGTGTGTCACAACATGTATCATTAACCAAGACAGAAAGTGCAACAGACTGCTCACGATGACTGTATCATTAACCAGCCAGACAGAAAGACCAACACAGACTGCTCACGATCACCAATCGAAACTGACTCCAAGGCTTTCTTCTTGTTCTTTGTTTTTCTGTCTAGGAGTCGTGGTCCATGATGATGTGTACAGCACGTCTCGTCCATCTGGCTCTTTCCCCTTGTTATGACATGTACACGTACTGTACACGACAGGCTTGGTATCCCGGCAACACCTCGACAAGCTAAGGGGGGGGGGGGGGGGGTCACACCATAGAAGTATAATCTATAGAAAGGGCTTAGGAACCTCCATCCCATTATGCCATCATTGACTTGAATGAGAAGGTCCATTCTAAAGATTCTATTTCTAATGGGTCACACAGCCTTGGTTAGAACACAGCGTGTTAAGTTATTGCTCACTGAACAACCGCACCACACTTAATGTCCAAGGACTACTGCCATATGTACAAAAATCTAGATTTATTTTTCTTTAAAATAGTCTGACAACCAACATTTAACATGAGGTTCAGTACAAACAAATGATACACTTGAAATAAATCATATATCCTTTGTTTTTATCTGTTGGATTCTCTTTAGATTTCTGTTTAAAATATCTACAATGTAGCATCAAGTGTAAAGGGTTTCTCGCTATCTCTCTTGGTGTCCCACAATTAAATGGAGTCTGTTGTCATACACTGTAGTCATATAAGAACAGCATCAAACCAACACTGATTTTGTTTGCCAAGGCCTGATGGGGCATTCCCTACTTGGGTACAAAGTTACTGTGAGATGGCCTACTTGGAAGCAATACAGCTTTTGAATGATCTAGTGCCAAATTATTTACGATCTAGCAACAAATGATCCGTCTTGATGTGTTAATGAAACCGCCCATCTGAGGGATGTCTATTGAAGGGAATTGCTTTTTCAGAAAGAGTTCCTAGAGGCAATCTTTAAAAAGGTTACTTCCTTGATTGGGCCACCCTCAAGAACCCCAGTGTGACCTGGGTTTCACTTCCACTCCAAACCTTTGGAAAGTATTCACATCTCGACTTTTTACACATTTTGTTGTGTTACAACCTGAAATTTTCTAAATTATAAAATTAAGATTTTTTGGGGGGGGGGGGTCACTGGCCTTGACAAAATACCCCATAATGTCAAAGTGGAATTATGTTTTTACAAATGAATTACACATGAAAAGCTGAAATGTCTTGAGTCAACAAGTATTCAACCCCTTTGTTAAGGCAACGCCTAAATAAGTTCAGGAGTAAAAATGTGCTTAACAAGTTACATAACTTGCATGGACTCACTCTGTGTACAATAATATTGTTTAACATGATTTTTTTAAATGACTACCTCATCTCTGTACCCCACACATACACATAATTGTAAGGTCCCTCTGTCGAGCAGTAAATTTTCAAACAGAGATTCAATCACAAACACCAGGGAGGTTTTCAATGACTCACAAACGGCACATATTGGTAAATGGGTAAAAAAAATGAAAAATTAAACTCTGACATTGAATATCCGTTTGAGCATGGTGGAGTTATTAAATGACACTTTGGATGGTGTATCAATACACCCAGTCACTACAAAGATACAGGTGTCCTTCCTAACTCAGTTGCCAGAGAGGAAGGAAACCACTCACGGATTTCACCATGAGGACAATGGTGACTTTAAAAACAGTTACAGAGTTGAATGGCTGTGATAGGAGAAAACTGAGGATGAATCAACAACATTGTTGTTACTCCACAATACTAACCTAATTGACAGAGTGAAAATAACTTTTTGTCCTGAATACAAAGTGGTTGCTGCATCATGTTATGTGTATGCTTGTAATCATTAAGGATTGTGGAGTTTTTCCATGATAAAAAAGAAACAGGATTTTGTCTGTGCTTAGCTCGATCCCAGGAGAAAACCTTGTTCAGTCTGCTTTCCACTAGGAATGGAATTCACCTTTCAGCAGGACAATAACCTAAAACACAAGGCAAAATCTACACTGGAGTTGCTTACCAAGAAGACAGTGAATGTTCCCGAGTGGCTGAGTTACAGTTTCGAATTAAATATACTTGAAAATCTACGGCAAGACCTAAAAATGGTTGTCAACAACCAATTTGACAGAGCTTGAAGAATTTGTGAAAATAATAAATGGGCAAATGTTACACAATCCAGGTGTGGAAAACTATTAGAGACTTACCCAGAGAGGTACCAAAGGTGCTTCTACAAAGTATTGACTCAGGGGTGTGAATACTTATGTAAATAAGATGTGTAAAAAAATAAAAACAATCAACATGTTTTTACTTTGTCATTATGGGATATTGTGTGTACATGGGTTAGAAAATATCATTTAATACATTTTCCATTCAGGCTGTAACAACAAAATGTTGAATAAGTCAAGGGGTATGAATACTTTCTGAAGGCACTGTAGATTAACTCAAAGTTCTTTAACTAGATCTCCGTAATGCCGGGCTGTTTTTCCTTTCTGTCAGCGCTGGCACCATTCCGTACGTGCTCATTGGACCGTAGGGGGACCTATCGAGTTAAAAAGAGGATGTTTAATGATTACAAACAACGAAATCTGCATAGTTTCACGCCACCTCGGGTTGCACCCTCTAAGTCATGGAAAAAACAGACCCCTGTCTCGTAACCTCCGTTTATCGCTTTGGCAAGCTCCTTCCATCCAAACCCCATGGCTTTCCCTGCTTTTAACTCCCTAAGCCCTTTCACCCCCCAAGCAGAAAAGAACCTGGGTCATGTTCATTAGGCATCGAATTAAGAAAAAAACTGACAAACAGGGAGGGACTATCTGGACTTGTCCAATAAGAAACACTCATTTTTGTTTTCCGCTGCAATTTTTTTTAAAGTGTTTCTGTTCCATGCCCTAATGAACACAAGCCTGTTCGTCTACTGGAATGACTAAACCCCTTAAACCCTCTTTAACTCTGCATTGTAACTGTATCTCCTGCAACTGTCCCCACCACTGCTCCATATCTACAAAAGTGTGCACTTCGGGAGAAAGGATGAAGAGCGGAGAATAGGGATGCAGCCATAGGGATGCAGCTTTAGGGAATAGGGATGCAGCCATAGGGATGCAGCTTTAGGTAACAGGGATGCAGCCATAGGGATGCAGCTTTAGGTAACAGGGATGCAGCTTTAGGTAACAGGGATGCAGCTTTAGGTAACAGGGATGCAGCTTTAGGGAATAGGGCAGCCCCTTAGGGAATAGGGAAGCAGCTTTAGGGATGCAGCTTTAGGGAATAGGGATGCAGCCATAGGGATGCAGCTTTAGGTAACAGGGATGCAGCTTTAGGGAATAGGGAAGCAGCTTTAGGGATGCAGCTTTAGGGAATAGGGATGCAGCCATAGGGATGCAGCTTTAGGGATGCAGCTTTAGGGATGCAGCTTTAGGGATGCAGCTTTAGGTAACAGGGAAGCAGCTTTAGGGATGCAGCTTAGGTCTCCAATCAGTTTGTATTGTGGAAGGTCAGAGATTGAGACAAAATATGCTGTAGCGTTTAACGTGAAATGCAGTCTCCGAGAACGCGGGAACATTGCCTTTAAAATGTTCTGATTGCGCTATAGTGCTGAACTTTGGCGATATGGATTGAATGGAGCCCTTAGTGTCTAGTCAGCCTGGCCCAGCAGGGTGAGGTAGATGGTGGACTGGAGGAAGCGAGGGTAGCAGTCTGTATCCAGGAGGGAGTAGATACGTTTCTGGGCGTGGGACAGGGAGGTGTGTGATGGAGCCTGTAGGAGCTGTGTGGTTAGATCTCTGGTCTTACTGTCCAAGTTCACCTGAGAAGAGAGAAAAGAGAGAGAAAAGAGAGCGAGAGAGAAAAGAGAGCGAGAGAGAAAAGAGAGAGAAAAGAGAGCGAGAGAGAAAAGAGAGCGAGAGAAAAGAGAGAGAAAAGAGCGAGAGGAAAGAAAAGAGCGAGAGAGAGAAAAGAGCGAGAGAGAAAAGAGAGAGAGAGAAAAGAGCGAGAGAGAGAAGTGACAGAAAAGAGAGAGAGAAAAGAGAGGAGAGAAAAGAGCGAGAGAGAATGAACTGGTTCTAGATCACTGATTAATAAACACACTTCCATGCAGGTTGTAGTAGACAGGAAAGATAAACATGGCAACATAATACTGGTAGATGGATGGAGACACTGACAGATAGAGAGGCCAGCCGGACCACAGATAGACAGACAGACAGGCAGGGTGAACCACAGACAGAAACAGGCCCGCCCGCCAGCCAGCCCGGTCAATGTATAGACAAAGTCTGTATACCTCTCGCGGTGCCCCCGCCTCGATATAGGTGACAGTGATCTCCTTGGCCCGTCTATGCAGGCTGAAGTTATTGGAGGAGTTTCTGTACTGCTCACAGGCCAGATAGAACTGCAGATTCTCCTCACTAAACTCTGAGCGCAGGAATGCTCCAAACACAGACACACCCGCTGGAGAGGAGGGGAGGGGGGGATGAAGGAGAGAGAGAGAGGGGGGGGGGGAGTATTAGGGTTTATAAAGTACACCACATTTAGGACGTCACTAGAGAGGAAGAGGAGACAGATGGGATGTTCACACACTGGCCAATACGCTGACATGCAAACACACATGTACACACCACTGGCCAATACAGTGACATGCAAACACACACGTACACACACACACTTGGCCAATACAGTGACATGCAAACACACATGTACACACCACTGGCCAATACACTGACATGCAAACACACACGTACACACACTTGGCCAATACAGTGACATGCAAACACACATGTACACACACACTGGCCAATACGCTGACATGCAAACACACACGTACACACACTTAGAAACATTTACATAGATACAGCACAACACTTAAATATGCACACTGTAAAAGTCCTAAAATCAAATCGTAGGATTTTTTTCACTACATTTTCATTATTGCCATCTAAAGTCAGTCAGACATACAACCCCTCCATACTGCCTCTCTCCCTCCCCCCCACTTCTTTCTCTCTCCCCCCCTACTTATTTCTCTCTCCACCCTTACTTCTTTCTCTCTCCCTCCCTCCCCCTACTTCTCTCCCTCCCTCCCCCCAATTCTCTCTCTCCCTCTCTCCTCCTTTCTCTCTCCCCCTACTTATTTCTCTCTCCACCCTTACTTCTTTCTCTCTCCCCCCTACTTCTCTCCCTCCCTCCCCCCACTTCTCTCTCTCCCTCCCTCCCTCCCCCTACTTCTTTCCCTCCCTCCCTCCCTCCCTCCCTCCCTCCCTCCCCCCATTTATCTCTCTCCCTCCCTCCCCCTACTTCTCTCTCCCTCCCTCCCCCTACTTCTTTCTCCCTCCCTCCCCCTACTTCTTTCTGTCTTTCCCTCCCTCCTACTTCTCTCCCTCCCTCCCCCCACTTATTTCCCTCCCTCCCCCTACTTCTTTCTGTCTTTCCCTCCCAACCCCCACTTATTCCCCTCCCCCTACTTCTCTCTCCCCCTACTTCTCTCCCCCTACTTCTCTCCCCCCCTCCTACTTCTCTCTCCTCCTCCCTCCCCCTACTTCTCTCTCTCCCCCCTCCTTCTCTCTCCCCCTCCTTCTCTCTCCCTCCCCCTACTTCTCTCTCTCTCTCCCCCTACTTCTCTCTCTCTCCCTCCCCCTACTTCTCTCTCTCTCTCCCTCCCCCTACTTCTCTCTCTCTCTCCCTCCCCCTACTTCTCTCTCTCTCTCCCTCCCCCTACTTCTCTCTCTCTCTCCCTCCCCCTACTTCTCTCTCTCTCTCATTCACTTCTTGTTTTTGCTTAGACACTGGGTTGCAACATATTTTTGTACAAAGAGGATGACCGAGTGAGGACATGTAAGAGGGCAGCAGATTGCGAACACAGTGGTTACAACACGTCATTGGCTGGGCTAGACAGGGCAACACGTTAACACGTATGTATGT
This sequence comes from Salvelinus alpinus, assembly GCF_045679555.1. NCBI lineage: Eukaryota > Metazoa > Chordata > Actinopteri > Salmoniformes > Salmonidae > Salvelinus > Salvelinus alpinus. Next base: position 15,007,130 of record NC_092114.1, on the reverse strand, counting down.
TCATATGTGACAAACACAAATAGGAGAGAATTCATAAAGTGGCCACTGCAGCATATCAACAATACCTTGTAAAACTGCCTGTATGTCAAAGTTATCCTCGTAAACAGCCTGTATGTCATGTTAAAGTTATCCTCGTAAACAGCCTGTATGTTAAAGTTATCCTCGTAAAACAGCCTGTATGTCATGTTAAAGTTATCTTCATAAACAGCCTGTATGTTAAAGTTATCCTCGTAAAACAGCCTGTATGTCATGTTAAAGTTATCTTCATAAACAGCCTGTATGTTAAAGTTATCCTCGTAAACAGCCTGTATGTTAAAGTTATCCTCGTAAACAGCCTGTATGTTAAAGTTATCCTCGTAAACAGCCTGTATGTTAAAGTTATCCTCGTAAAACAGCCTGTATGTTAAAGTTATCCTCGTAAACAGCCTGTATGTTAAAGTTATCCTCGTAAACAGCCTGTATGTTAAAGTTATCTTCATAAACAGCCTGTATGTTAAAGTTATCCTCGTAAAACAGCCTGTATGTTAAAGTTATCCTCGTAAACAGCCTGTATGTTAAAGTTATCCTCGTAAACAGCCTGTATGTTAAAGTTATCCTCGTAAACAGCCTGTATGTTAAAGTTATCCTCGTAAACAGCCTGTATGTTAAAGTTATCCTCATAAACAGCCTGTATGTTAAAGTTATCCTCGTAAACAGCCTGTATGTTAAAGTTATCCTCGTAAACAGCCTGTATGTTAAAGTTATCCTCGTAAACAGCCTGTATGTCAAAGTTATCCTCGTAAACAGCCTGTATGTCAAAGTTATCCTCGTAAACAGCCTGTATGTTAAAGTTATCCTCGTAAACAGCCTGTATGTTAAAGTTATCCTCGTAAAACAGCCTGTATGTTAAAGTTATCCTCGTAAACAGCCTGTATGTTAAAGTTATCCTCGTAAAACAGCCTGTATGTTAAAGTTATCCTCGTAAACAGCCTGTATGTTAAATTTATCCTCGTAAACAGCCTGTATGTCAAAGTTATCCTCGTAAACAGCCTGTATGTTAAAGTTATCCTCGTAAACAGCCTGTATGTTAAAGTTATCCTCGTAAAACAGCCTGTATGTTAAAGTTATCCTCGTAAACAGCCTGTATGTCAAAGTTATCCTCGTAAACAGCCTGTATGTTAAAGTTATCCTCGTAAAACAGCCTGTATGTTAAAGTTATCCTCGTAAACAGCCTGTATGTTAAAGTTATCCTCGTAAACAGCCTGTATGTCAAAGTTATCCTCGTAAACAGCATGTATGTTAAAGTTATCCTCATAAACAGCCTGTATGTCATGTCAAAGTTATCCTCGTAAACAGCCTGTATGTCAAAGTTATCCTCGTAAACAGCCTGTATGTCAACGTTATCCTCGTAAACAGCCTGTATGTTAAAGTTATCCTCGTAAACAGCCTGTATGTTAAAGTTATCCTCGTAAACAGCCTGTATGTCAAAGTTATCCTCGTAAACAGCCTGTATGTTAAAGTTATCCTCGTAAACAGCCTGTATGTTGTGCAGACTGTCAGACTAAGCTTGGCTACCACAATCACTGCATGCTTTCCAGAACCTCTAGCTATTGACCTTTAACTAAGTGGTTGAGCAACCTTTTAAGTTCACAATGTGTATACACTATGTATTCAAGATTGTGTACTCGGATCTTGTATACATATTACTAATATTAGAGTGGTGTGTATGAGTGTGTTTGTGCGCATGTAAATCAAATAAAGAAAACTGCTTTCAGTGAGAACTACTTTCAATTGATCTATATGACATTCAATCCCGAGATAGCAGTTTATATTTCTAATAACAGTAGACTGATAGTGTATGTATTTACGATGCTGTCATTTAGACGCTCTGTAAATATAGACATTTCCATTCTATAAGAGTGGACAATAAGGCTTTGAATCCCGAATCTGAAAAGGGACAATTGGTCAAAAGACAAGTGTACATGCAGCCAATAAGATAAGCTCTTTTTTTTGCCAATAATTAGGCAAAAGATCAGCATTGGGCTGCCTGTCTAAACTCAGCCATTGAGACTTAGACATGTGGCCTATATGTCTACAGGTTACCTATAAGCATAAACAGGTTCTCCAATGTCCCAGCTTCCTGTGGGACTATAACTGTTTCTATGTAACTAGGCAAGTCAGTTAAGAACAAATATATTATTTACACAGGCAAAATCCAGACGACGCTGTGCCAATTGTTTCGCCGCCCCTATCGAACTCCCAATCACGTCCGGATGCGATACAGCCTGTATTCGAACCAGGGACTGTAGTGACACCGCTTGCAATGAGATGCAGTGCCTTAGACCGCTGCACCACTCGGGAGCCCCATACACCTAACAATGTATGGTGTGTGGGGCATGTCAACCTAGGGCTTCTCTTTTAACTGACAACAACATCACTAGAAAAGCAAGAAAACCTATTCCAAGCACTTCACAAAGAGCCTTTCTCTTTCAAACCTTTTATTTTAATGTAACTATCAACGGAAGGCTAATGTAAACACGTGATAAGGAACTGTTAGAGCAGCGGTGTGGTGTCATGGAATAAGAGGAAAGGTAATAACAGGACAGGAGAAATGCTAGAAGGAATGAGGAAGTAAAAAGACTGTCTTCCCTTTTGACTAGTCTGGTCAAAAGTAGGGCTGGGCGGTATAGCGTACTTTACTATATACCAGTATTGATGCATGGACCAGTTTTTTTTATTTTATTTGGTTTGTTAAAATCAAATCAAATCAAATTTTATTCGTCACATACACATGGTTAGCAGATGTTAATGCGAGTGTAGCGAAATGCTTGTGCTTCTAGTTCCAACAATGCAGTAATAACCAACGAGTAATCTAACCTAACAATTCCACAACTACTACCTTATACACACACACAAGTGTAAAGGGATAAAGAATATGTACATAAAGATATATGAATGAGTGGTGGTACAGAACGGCATGGCAAGATGCAGTAGATGGTATAGAGTACGGTATATACATATGAGATGAGTACTGTAGGGTATGTAAACATAAAGTGGCATTGTTTAAAGTGGCTAGTGGTACATTTTTACATAATTTCCATCAATTCCCATTTTTAAAGTGGCTGGAGTTGAGTCAGTATGTTGGCAGCGGCCGCTAAATGTTAGTGGTGGCTGTTTAACAGTCTGATGGCCTTGAGATAGAAGCTGTTTTTCAGTCTCTCGGTCCCTGCTTTGATGCACCTGTACTGACCTCGCCTTCTGGATGATAGCGGGGTGAACAGGCAGTGGCTTGGGTGGTTGTTGTCCTTGATGATCTTTATGGCCTTCCTGTGACACCGGGTGGTGTAGGTGTCCTGGAGGGCAGGTAGTTTGCCCCCGGTGATGCGTTCTGCAGACCTCACTACCCTCTGGAGAGCCTTACGGTTGTGGGCGGAGCAGTTGCCGTACCAGGCGGTGATACAGCCCGACAGGATGCTCTCGATTGTGCATCTGTAGAAGTTTGTGAGTGCTTTTGGTGACAAGCCGAATTTCTTCAGCCTCCTGAGGTTGAAGAGGCGCTGCTGCGCCTTCTTCACAACGCTGTCTGTGTGGGTGGACCAATTCAGTTTGTCCGTGATGTGTACACCGAGGAACTTAAAACTTTCCACCTTCTCCACTACTGACCCGTCGATGTGGATAGGGGGGTGCTCCCTCTGCTGTTTCCTGAAGTCCACAATCATCTCCTTTGTTTTGTTGACGTTGAGTGTGAGGTTATTTTCCTGACACCACACTCCGAGGGCCCTCACCTCCTCCCTGTAGGCCGTCTCGTCGTTGTTGGTAATCAAGCCTACCACTGTAGTGTCATCCGCAAACTTGATGATTGAGTTGGAGGCGTGCATGGCCACGCAGTCGTGGGTGAACAGGGAGTACAGGAGAGGGCTCAGAACGCACCCTTGTGGGGCCCCAGTGTTGAGGATCAGCGGGGTGGAGATGTTACCTACCCTCACCACCTGGGGGCGGCCCGTCAGGAAGTCCAGGACCCAGTTGCACAGGGCGGGGTCGAGACCCAGGGTCTCGAGCTTGATGACGAGTTTGGAGGGTACTATGGTGTTAAATGCTGAGCTGTAATCGATGAACAGCATTCTCACATGGGTATTCCTCTTGTCCAGATGGGTTAGGGCAGTGTGCAGTGTGGTTGCGATTGCGTCGTCTGTGGACCTATTGGGTCGGTAAGCAAATTGGAGTGGGTCTAGGGTGTCCGGTAGGGTGGAGGTGATATGGTCCTTGACTAGTCTCTCAAAGCACTTGATGATGACGGAAGTGAGTGCTACGGGGCGGTAGTCGTTTAGCTCAGTTACCTTAGCTTTCTTGGGAACAGGAACAATGGTGGCCCTCTTGAAGCATGTGGGAACAGCAGACTGGGATAAGGATTGACTGAATATGTCCGTAAACACACCAGCCAGCTGGTCTGCGCATGCTCTGAGGACGCGGCTGGGAATGCCGTCTGGGCCTGCAGCCTTGCGAGGGTTAACACGTTTAAATGTTTTACTCACCTCGGCTGCAGTGAAGGAGAGCCCGCAGGTTTTGGTAGGGGGCCGTGTCAGTGGCACTGTATTGTCCTCAAAGCGGGCAAAAAAGTTGTTTAGCCTGTCTGGGAGCAAGACATCCTGGTCCGCGACGGGGCTGGTTTTCTTTTTGTAATCCGTGATTGACTGTAGACCCTGCCACATACCTCTTGTGTCTGAGCTGTTGAATTGCGACTCGATTTTGTCTCTGTACTGGGACTTAGCCTGTTTGATTGCCTTGCGGAGAGAATAGCTACACTGTTTGTATTCGGTCATGCTTCCGGTCACCTTGCCCTGGTTAAAAGCAGTGGTTCGCGCTTTCAGTTTCACGCGAATGCTGCCGTCAATCCACGGTTTCTGGTTTGGGAATGTTTTAATCGTTGCTGTGGGTACGACATCGTCAATGCACTTCCTAATGAACTCGCTCACCGAATCAGCATATTCGTCAATATTGTTGTTGGACGCAATGCGGAACATATTCCAATCCGCGTGATCGAAGCAGTCTTGAAGCGTGGATTCAGATTGGTCGGACCAGCGTTGAACAGACCTGAGCGCGGGAGCTTGTTGTTTTAGTTTCTGTTTGTAGGCTGGAATCAACAAAATGGAGTCGTGGTCAGCTTTTCCGAAAGGGGGGCGGGGGAGGGCCTTATATGCGTCGCGGAAATTAGTATAACAATGATCTAGGGTTTTTCCAGCCCTGGTAGCACAATCGATATGCTGATAGAATTTAGGGAGTTTTGTTTTTAGATTAGCCTTGTTAAAATCCCCAGCTACGATGAATGCAGCCTCAGGGTGTGTGGTTTCCAGTTTACAAAGAGTCAGATAAAGTTCGTTCAGGGCCATCGATGTGTCTGCTTGGGGGGGAATATATACGGCTGTGATTATGATTGAAGAGAATTCCCTTGGTAGGTAATGCGGTCGACATTTGATTGTGAGGAGTTCTAGATCAGGTGAACAGAATGACTTGAGTTCCTGTGTGTTGTTATGATGATCACACCACGTCTCGTTAATCATAAGGCATACCCCCCCGCCCCTCTTCTTACCAGAAAGATGTTTGTTTCTGTCGGCGCGATGCATGAAGAAACCAGCTGGCTGCACCGACTCCGTTAGCGTCTCTTGAGTTAGCCATGTTTCCGTGAAGCAGAGCACGTTGCAATCCCTGATGTCTCTCTGGAATGCTACCCGTGCTCGGATTTCATCAACCTTATTGTCAAGAGACTGGACATTGGCGAGTAGTATGCTAGGGAGTGGAGCGCGATGTGCCCGTCTCCGAAGCCTGACCACGAGACCGCCTCGTTTGCCCCTTTTACGGCGTCGCACAGGGTCGCCGGCTGGGATCAGATCCATTGTATTGGGTGGAAGGCAAAACACTGGATCCGTTTCGGGAAAGTCATATTCCTGGTAGGAACGATGATGAGTTGACGTTAATCGTATATTCAGTAGTTCCTCCCGACTGTATGTAATGAAACCTAAGATTACCTGGGGTACCGATGTAAGAAATAACACATAAAAAAAACAAAATACTGCATATTTTCCAAGGAACGCGAAGCGAGGCGGCCATCTCTTTTCGGCGCCGGAAGTCGAATGTGATAAGCCATGTGTAACGTTCTCGTTCTCTCTCTCTCTCTCTCTCTCTCTCTCTCTCTCTCTCTCTCTCTCTCTCTCTCTCTCTCTCTCTCTCTCTCTCTCTCTCTCTCTCTCTCTCTCTCTCTCTCTCTCTCTCTCTCTCTCTCTCTCTCTCTCTCTCTCTCTCTCTCTCTCTCTCTCTCTCTCTCTCTCTCTCTCTCTCTCTCTCTCTCTCTCTCTCTCTCTCTCTCTCTCTCTCTCTCTCTCTCTCTCTCTCTCTCTCTCTCTCTCTCTCTCTCTCTCTCTCTCTCTCTCTCTCTCTCTCTCTCTCCACAGTACAGTTGTTGTTGCTCGACCGCGAAACACCAGCGTTCATCTGCATGGTTAACAATGCAGCACATACAACGACGATGTATCAAATCAAATGTCACATACACATGTGTAGACCTCTACACAACAGGTGTAGACCTTACTGTGAAATACTTACTTACAAGCCCTTAATATATTAAATTAAAGCATTGTTGGTTAAGTAAAAAAAACAGATAAGTACATTTAAAAAAATAAATAAAAGTAACAAATAATTAAAACGGCAGCAGTAAAGAAGTAAAGAACCACAGGTTAATATAAATCCACAAGCGTTCTATAATCAAAATATTAGTTTGTGTTTCTTACATCTGCAAACAGCTAGTTTGTACTTTCTTTGCAAGTTGTCACTAAATCGTGTTAGCAGCTAATGTTAATCGCTAGTTAGCTGACTAGCTAATAAATGTACCGAGTCAGAGTAAATGTAGCTAGCTAGTACCGCCTGAAACCAGTGCTGGTGGAGGCCTAAATCAGCATGTTTGTTTAACAGTATCTTCTAAATCAAAGTGGAGCTGGCAAATAGCAATGGCAACATTTGGTTAAAAATATCATGCAGCCTTACGTGGTAATGTGTGGAAATGATCTCAAATGAGATCAACTTTTGGTTGAAGTTTGATTGAACAGTATTAAACAATCAGAATGGAGAAAGCCCCATTACAATCAGAATGGAGAAAGACCCATTACATTCTCAGACAATCAGAAGGGAGAAAGCCCCATTACATTCTCAAACAATCAGAAGGGCGAAAGCCCCAATACATTCTCAAACAATCAGAATGGAGAAAGCCCCATTACATTCTCAAACAATCAGAATGGAGAAAGCCCCATTACATTCTCAAACAATCAGAATGGAGAAAGCCCCATTACATTCTCAAACAATCAGAATGGAGAAAGCCCCATTACATTCTCAAACAATCAGAATGGAGAAAGCCCCATTACATTCTCAAACAATCAGAAGGGAGAAAGCCCCATTACATTCTCAAACAATCAGAAGGGAGAAAGCCCCATTACATTCTCAAACAATCAGAAGGGAGAAAGACCCATGTACATTCTCAAACAATCAGAAGGGAGAAAGACCCATGTACATTCTCAAACAATCAGAAGGGAGAAAGACCCATGTACATTCTCAAACAATCAGAAGGGAGAAAGCCCCATTAAATTCTCAAACAATCAGAAGGGAGAAAGCCCCATTACATTCTCAAACAATCAGAAGGGAAAAAGCCCCAATATATTCTCAAACAATCAGAAGGGAGAAAGCCCCATTAAATTCTCAAACAATCAGAAGGGAGAAAGCCCCATTACATTCTCAAACAATCAGAATGGAGAAAGCCCCATTACATTCTCAAACAATCAGAATGGAGAAAGACCCATTTAATAAGTTATTTCACAGTACCAGTTCAAAGTTTGTACACACCTACTCATTCAAGGTTTTTTTTCTTCATTTTTGATTATTTTCTACATTGTAAAATAATAGCGAAGCCATCAAAACTATGAAATAACACATATGGAATCTAGCTACGGTCATGCATAACTCATGAAGCAAATTTAGAACTCGTATTATTTAAAAACATAAAATACTGTCTTTTGCATTGGACATTTGGATTATTTGGCAGATGTACACATCTTTCAAATTGGGGAAGGAGACATTTGGCTCATAGACTTCGGGGGGGGGGGGGGGGGGAAGCTACCACCCTGCTTCCTCTCCTCATTCTAGTATATTTTCTTATACCTCTCCCCCTCTAGAACCTAATCAAGTAGCTGGCGCCAGATTTTAGTTTCCCGTTAAAAAAAATAATCTTTGCTACGGTGTGCAGTAATGAATAGGGCCCTAGTTGACTGACTCCGACTGGCCAAAGGGGGTGTCCTAGTCTACTGGCCAAAGGGGGTGTCCTAGTCTACTGGCCAGGAGGGTGACCTAGTCTACTGGTCAGGAGGGGGTGTCCTAGTCTACTGGCCAGGAGGGTGACCTAGTCTACTGGTCAGGAGGGGGTGTCCTAGTCTACTGGCCAGGAGGGTGGCCTAGTCTACTGGCCAGGAGGGGGTGTCCTAGTCTACTGGCCAGGAGGGTGGCCTAGTCTACTGGCCAGGAGGGGGTGTCCTAGTCTACTGGCCAGGAGGGTGGCCTAGTCTACTGGTCAGGAGGGGGTGTCCTAGTCTACTGGCCAGGCGGGTGTGGCCTAGTCTACTGGCCAGGAGGGGGTGTCCTAGTCTACTGGTCAGGAGGGGGTGTCCTAGTCTACTGGCCAGGCGGGTGTGGCCTAGTCTACTGGCCAAAGGGGGTGTCCTAGTCTACTGGCCAAAGGGGGTGTCCTAGTCTACTGGCCAGGAGGGGGTGTCCTAGTCTACTGGCCAGGAGGGGGTGTCCTAGTCTACTGGCCAGGCGGGTGTGGCCTAGTCTACTGGTCAGGAGGGGGTGGCCTAGTCTACTGGTCAGGAGGGGGTGGCCTAGTCTACTGGTCAGGAGGGGGTGGCCTAGTCTACTGGCCAGGAGGGTGACCTAGTCTACTGATCAGGAGGGTGTCCTAGTCTACTGGCCAGGAGGGGGTGTCCTAGTCTACTGGCCAGGAGGGGGTGTCCTAGTCTACTGGCCAGGAGGGGGTGTCCTAGTCTACTGGCCAGGAGGGGGTGTCCTAGTCTACTGGCCAGGAGGGGGTGTCCTAGTCTACTGGCCAGGAGGGGGTGTCCTAGTCTACTGGCCAGGAGGGGGTGTCCTAGTCTACTGGCCAGGAGGGTGGCCTAGTCTACTGGCCAGGAGGGGGTGGCCTAGTCTACTGGCCAGGAGGGGGTGTCCTAGTCTACTGGCCAGGAGGGGGTGTCCTAGTCTACTGGCCAGGAGGGGGTGTCCTAGTCTACTGGCCAGGAGGGTGGCCTAGTCTACTGGCCAGGAGGGTGGCCTAGTCTACTTACTCCGACTAGCCAGGAGGGCGTCCAGCGACTCAGCCCACTTATCCAGTTCCTCCCGGCTGAACTTGGCCTTGCTGTGGCCCACCTGACTCCACTGGCGAAGGAACGGGAGGCGAGACCGCTGCTCTTTAGCACTGGAGAGGAATGGACAGGGGGAGACATGGAGAGAGGGGGAGACAGGGAGAGACATGGAGAGACAGGGAGAGACATGGAGAGACATGGAGAGACAGGGAGAGACAGGGAGAGAAGGGGAGACAGGGAGAGACATGGAGAGACAGGGAGAGAAGGGGAGACAGAGAGAGACATGGAGAGACAGGGAGAGACATGAAGAGAGGGGGAGACAGGGAGAGGGAGAGACAGGGAGAGACAGGGAGAGACATGGAGAGAGGGGGAGACAGGGAGAGACATGGGGAGACAGGGAGAGACAGGGGGAGACATGGAGAGGGGGGAGACAGGGAGAGACATGGAGAGACAGGGAGAGACATGGAGAGAAGGGGAGACAGGGAGAGACATGGAGAGACAGGGAGAGAAGGGGAGACAGGGAGAGAAGGGGAGACAGGGAGAGACATGGAGAGACAGGGAGAGACATGAAGAGAGGGGGAGACAGGGAGAGGGAGAGACAGGGAGAGACAGGGAGAGACATGGAGAGAGGGGGAGACGGGGAGAGACATGGGGAGACAGGGAGAGACAGGGGGAGACATGGAGAGGGGGGAGACAGGGAGAGACATGGAGAGAGGGGGAGACAGGGAGAGAGGGTTGACAGTTAGAGGGGAGTGGTAAGGAGAGAGGGGGGAGACAGGGAAAGAGAGAGACAATGAGAGGTAGAGAGAGAGAGAGAGAGAGAGAGAGAGAGAGGGAAAGAGAGAGGAGGGGTAAGGAGAGAGGGGGAGACAGGGAAAGGGAGAGACAATGAGAGGTAGAGAGAGACAGGGAAAGAGAGAGCGACAGGGAAAGAGAGAGCGACAGGGAAAGAGAGAGAGACAGGGAAAGAGGGGGGGTAAGGAGAGAGGGGGAGACGAGGACAGAGAGAGACAAGGACAGAGAGAGACAAGGACAGAGAGATGACAAGATAAGAGTATGTTTTGGTGTGGTTGGATCTGATTCCATGATGACACCACCCTCATTTCCACAACTGGTTGGCTCAGTATCATTACAACCTCAAGGGTGGCATCCTTCCAAACGGAACTTCTTACGTACGTCCCAAATGGCACCCTAATCCCTATGTAGTCCCAAACGGCACCCTATTCCCTATGTAGTCCCAAATGGCACCCTATTCCCTATGTAGTCCCAAATGGCACCCTATTCCCTATGTAGTTCCAGACGGCACCCTATTCCCTATGTAGTTCCAAATGGCACCCTATTTCTTATGTTGTGCACTACTTCTGACCAGGGAAATTACATCATATTCCCTGTATAGTGCACTAATTTTGACAAGAGCCATTTGGGCTACGTAGGGTTTAGGGTGCCATCTGGAACGACATCGGGAATAGGGTGCCATTTGGGACTACATAGGGAATAGGGTGCCATTTGGGACTACAAAGGGAATAGGGTGCCATTTGGGACTACATAGGGAATAGGGTGCCATTTGGGACTACATAGGGAATAGGGTGCCGTCTGGAACGACATAGGGAATAGGGTGCCATTTGGGACTACATAGGGAATAGGGTGCCATTTGGGACTACATAGGGAATAGGGTGCCGTCTGGAACGACATAGGGAATAGGGTGCCATTTGGCCTGGGACTCTGCCTTAGACAACATCTTCCTCTTAGAAAGAAACCTCGTCCCCAGGCTATTGCCCACCGTGGAGGAACTGTATGCAGCGATTACTAAGACAGTTACTGAATACCAATGAAGTGACAAGGATATTTTGGTAAATCCGTGTGACATCAGCGTTGACGATCAAAAAAAAAATTATTCTCCCAAACTGACTTTGGATTACCATCGGAATGCAATGCCCAGGCACGTTGATGAGCTTACCGGTCTTTCTGTTCTTTCTGTTCTGGGTTAAACAGGTTGGAGTGTGACGAATGGGGACTCTGAAAATAGAGACACGATTAGTTTATTTCCAAATTTAAATCATCGGCATGTGTCACACACTAACAGGCAGGCAGCACACACACACCTCAGTGGTATGACCTCCTTGGTTTTAGGCCCAATCGTAATACACTGCTCAAAAAAATAAAGGGAAGACTAAAATAACACATCCTAGATCTGAATGAATGAAATATTCTTATTAAATACTTTTTTCTTTACATAGTTGAATGTGCTGACAACAAAATCACACAAAAATTATCAATGGATATCAAATTTATCAACCCATGGAGGTCTGGATTTGGAGTCACACTCAAAATTAAAGTGGAAAACCACACTACAGGCTGATCCAACTTTGATGTAATGTCCTTAAAACAAGTCAAAATGAGGCTCAGTAGTGTGTGTGGCCTCCACGTGCCTGTATGACCTCCCTACAACGCCTGGGCATGCTCCTGATGAGGTGGCCAACTCCTGGACAGTCTGTGGTGCAACGTGGCGTTGGTGGATGGAGCGAGACATGATGTCCCAGATGTGCTCAATTGGATTCAGGTCTGGGGAATGGGTGGGCCAGTCCATAGCATCAAGACCTTCCTCTTGCAGGAACTGCTGACACACTCCAGCCACATGAGGTCTAGCATTGTCTTGCATTAGGAGGAACCCAGGGCCAACCGCACCAGCATATGGTCTCACAAGGGGTCTGAGGATCTCATCTCGGTACCTAATGGCAGTCAGGCTACCTCTGGCGAGCACATGGAGGGCTGTGCGGCCCCCCAAAGAAATGCCACCCCACACCATGACTGACCCACCGCCAAACCGGTCATGCTGGAGGATGTTGCAGGCAGCAGAACGTTCTCCACGGCGTCTCCAGACTCTGTCACGTCTGTCACATGTGCGTGTGAACCTGCTTTCATCTGTGAAGAGCACAGGGCGCCAGTGGCGAATTTGCCAATCTTGGTGTTCTCTGGCAAATGCCAAACGTCCTGCACAGTGTTGTGCTGTAAGCACAACCCCCACCTGTGGACGTCGGGCCCTCATACCACCCTCATGGAGTCTGTTTCTGACCGTTTGAGCAGACACATGCACATTTGTGGGCTGCTGGAGGTCATTTTGCAGGGCTCTGGCAGTGCTCCTCCTTGCACAAAGGCGGAGGTAGCGGTCCTGCTGCTCGGTTGTTGCCCTCCTACGGCCTCCTCCACGTCTCCTGATGTACTGGCCTGTCTCCTGGTAGCGCCTCCATGCTCTGGACACTACGCTGACAGACACAGCAAACCTTCTTGCCACAGCTCGCATTGATGTGCCATCCTGGATGAGCTGCACTACCTGAGCCACTTGTGTGGGTTGTAGACTCCGTCTCATGCTACCACTAGAGTGAAAGCACCGCCAGCATTCAAAAGTGACCAAAACATCAGCCAGGAAGCATAGGAACTGAGAAGTGGTCTGTGGTCACCACCTGCAGAACCACTCCTTTATTGGGGGTGTCTTGCTAATTGCCTATAATTTCCACCTTTTGTCTATTCCATTTTCACAACAGCATGTGAAATTTATTGTCAATCAGTGTTGCTTCCTAAGTGGACAGTTTGATTTCACAGAAGTGTGATTGACTTGGAGTTACATTGTGTTGTTTAAGTGTTCCCCTTTATTTTTTTTGAGCAGTGTATATCATTTAAGGAAGTTCTGTTTGAGCAATATTTTGATGTCATCGTCGTCATAAGAAAACATCCAAAGTTGTTTCTGGGAAAGACGTAGTTGAGTTCAACGTGTGTGCCAACATACATGGGAAATAGGAGAAGGACTTGCCACTACCAGACTTGGTATTCATTGGTTTTGCCATTTAGCAGATGTTTTTAAACAAAGGATAAAATTATGGATTTTAATAGCGCTTAATGAGTTACACATAATTTCAATCAAATTTTGAATATATGACTAAAAACGTAAATGTGTGCGGTTGAGATAGTATAAAGCATTTCATATTCAGTCTTTTACTTTGACTTTTGATACTTAAGTTTAGTTTTGAAATTACATTTTACTTTTGATACTTAAGTATATTTAAAACCAAATACTTTTAGACTTTTACTCATGTAGTATTTTACTGGGTGACTTTCACTTTTACTTGAGTCATTTTATATTAAGGTATTTTACTCAAGTATGACAATTGGGCACTTTTTACACCACTGGGTGCAGGATACTACAGGGGGTGCAGGATACTACAGGGGGTGCAGGATACTACAAGGGGTGCAGGATACTACAGGGGGTGCAGGACACTACAGGGGGTGCAGGATACTACAGGGGGTGCAGGATACTACAGGGGGTGCAGGACACTACAGGGGGTGCAGGACACTACAGGGGGTGCATTTGTTTAGCTCCTCCTGTGCCCCGGGAGGGGTAGAGATTTCACCAGACTCCAATGAAATGGTCTAAAATGTGCAAACTCTGCTCACTCAGTGGTAAAGCTAGAACTAATCTAGAACAAGAACTAATGTAGAACTAGAACTAATCTAGAACTAGAACTAATGTAGAACTAGAACTAATCTAGAACTAATGTAGAACTAGAACTAATATAGAACTAGAACTAATGTAGAACTAGAACTAATCTAGAACTAGAACTAATGGAGAACTAATGTAGAACTAGAACTAATGTAGAACTAATGTAGAACTAAAACCAATGTAGAACTAATGTAGAACTAGAACTAATCTAGAACTAGAACTAATGTAGAACTAGAACTAATCTAGAACTAATGTAGAACTAGAACTAATCTAGAACTAGAACTAATGTGGAACTAGAACTAATGTAGAACTAGAACTAATATAGAACTAGAACTAATGTAGAACTAATGTAGAACTAGAACTAATGTAGAACTAGAACTAATGGAGAACTAATGTAGAACTAGAACTAATGTAGAACTAAAACCAATGTAGAACTAATGTAGAACTAGAACTAATGTAGAACTAATGTAGAACTAGAACTAATGTAGAACTAATGTAGAACTAGAACTAATGTAGAACTAATGAAGAACTAATCTAGACCTAATGTAGAACTAATGTAGAACTAGAACTAATGTAGAACTAATGTAGAACTAAAACGAATGTAGAACTAATGTAGAACTAATGTAGAACTAATGTAGAACTAGAACTAATCTAAAACTAATGTAGAACTAGAACTAATGTGGAACTAGAACTAATGTAGAACTAATGTAGAACCAATGTAGAACTAGAACTAATGTAGAACTAGAACTAATGTAGAACTAGAACTAATGTAGAACTAGAACTAATGTAGAACTAGAACTAATGTAGAACTAGAACTAATGTAGAACTAATGTAGAACTAGAACTAATGTAGAACTAGAACTAATGTAGAACTAATGTAGAACTTATGTAGAACTAATGTGGAACTAGAACTAATGTAGAACTAATGTAGAACCAATGTAGAACTAGAATTAATGTAGAACTAGAACTAATATAGAACTAGAACTAATGTAGAACTAATGTAGAACTAGAACTAATGTAGAACTAGAACTAATGGAGAACTAATGTAGAACTAATGTAGAACTAATGTAGAACTAAAACCAATGTAGAACTAATGTAGAACTAATGTAGAACTAGAACTAATGTAGAACTAATCTAGAACTAGAACTAATGTAGAACTAATGTAGAACTAGAACTAATGTAAAACTAATGAAGAACTAATCTAGAACGAATGTAAAACTAATGTAGAACTAGAACTAATGTAGAACTAATGTAGAACTAAAACTAATGTTGAACTAATGTAGAACTAATGTAGAACTAGAACTAATGTAGAACTGATCTAGAACTATAACTAATGTAGAACTAATGTAGAACTAATCTAGAACCAATGTAGAACTAGGACTAATGTAGAACTGATCTATAACTATAACTAATGGAGAACGAATGTAGAACTAGAACTAATCTAGAACTAGAACTAATCTAGAACTAGAACTAATGTATAACTAGAACTAATCTAGAACGAATCTAGAAATAGAACTAATCTAGAACAAATGTAGAACTAGAACTAATGTAGAACTAGAACTAATGTAGAACTAGAACTAATGTAGAACTAGAACTAATGTAGAACTAATGTAGAACTAGCACTAATGTAGAACTATAACCAATGTATAACTAATGTAGAACTATAACTAATGTAGAACTAATGTAGAACTATAACTAATGTAGAACTAGAACTAATGTAGAACTAATGTAGAACTAATGTAGAAGTAATATAGAACTAATGTAGAACTATAACTAATGTAGAACTAATCTAGAACTATAACTAATGGAGAACGAATGTAGAACTAGAACTAATGTAGAACTAGAACTAATCTAGAACTAATCTAGAACTAATCTAGAACTAGAACTAATCTAGAACTAATGTAGAACTAGAACTAATGTAGAACTAATGTAGAACTAGCACTAATGTAGAACTAGAACCAATGTAGAACCAATGTAGACCTAATGTAGACCTAATGTAGAACTAATGTAGAACTAGAACTAATGTAGAACTAGAACTAATGTAGAACTAATGTAGAACTAAAACGAATGTAGAACTTATGTAAAACTAATGTAGAACTTATGTAAAACTAATGTAGAACTAATGTAGAACTATAACTAATGTAGAACTAGAACTAATGTAGAACTAATCTATAACTATAACTAATGTAGAACTAATGTAGAACTAGAACTAATGTAGTACTAATGTAGAACTAATGTAGAACTATAACTAATGTAGAACTAATGTAGAACTAATCTAGAACTAGAACTAATCTAGAACTAGAAATAATCTAGAACGAATATATAACTAATGTATAACGAATATATAACTAATGTAGAACTAATATATAACTAATGTAGAACAAATGTAGAATTAATGTAGAACTAATCTAGAACTAATGTAGAACTAATGTAGAACTAGAACTAATCTAGAACTAAGCTAGAACTAAAGTACTCAAAAGCCATCACACACACAAGCTATTCATTCCCATACAGTAGCCTAACACATCCAATACCAAACACACTGTCAGAGACCACTCCTCTAGTGACCCTGACCTCCCACATCACTCTTTACCTGCCCAAACAGGCTCTTCAGATGTAGCTTGGCTGCGGACAGCTTGGCTCTGGCGTGGGACCGTTGTTGTGACTTGAAGGAGAAGGGGCTGGAGCCAGAGGTTGAGTACGAGGGAGAGGGCGGAGGCCGGCCGTGCCTGCCCACGCTCTCTGTGCTGCTACCCAAAGTCGCCGGCGCCAACTGGCCGTCACTGTACGCCCTGCATCCTTCACTGAGGTTCACCACTCTCAGATGACCCTTACCCTCTGGCTTCCCCAGGTCTGTGACGTTCTCCACGCTGACGCTGTGCTCCTTGCCCAGCTCCCCCCTCCCCGGTGTCCTCCCAGGGCTGGCCTCAGGCTCCAGGATGAGGGGAGTGGGGGGGAGAGAGGTGGTTCGCCCGTCCAGTTCGTCCTCCCCCAGGTGGGGGGTGTAGGTGCCTGACTCCCCGTCCCGGCTGTGGTAGTTCTGGTTCTTCAGCTCCACCTTCTTCCACGGCAGGAAGTCCATATTCAGTAGGGACCCCTCTGAGCTGAACCGACGCATGATGGCAGCGCCGCCGGATTGGAGGGAGACTCAAGGAAGGATGGATGGCCGGATGGAAGGAGGGATATAGGTGCAGGTAGAGAACCAGAGAAAGGAAGCCAAGCGGGTATGGGAAATGGAAGACGAAAGAGAGAGAGAGTCTGGAGGAAAGACTGCAGCAAAGAACAGTCTGTAAAAGGAAACAGAGAGACGGGGAGGGGAAAGGAGAGAGAGAGGAAGATCAAAAATTGGACAATCACAGAAAATGTAGAAATTCCATCAGGGGCACAGTGTACTGTTTCATATCATTGGTACACTTCTACAGAGTTAAGGCTGCAAGCTGCTGAATCAAAACCAGCCACTCTTGACATGCTCACAAGTCTGTACAGCTACAGGTAGAAACACAGGGGCTGAATCCCAAAAACAACCCTATTCCCTAAAATAGTGTTCTACTTTTGAGTAGTGTTCTAAAATAGTGTTCTACTTTTGAGTAGTGTTCTAAAATAGTGTTCTACAGAGATCATGGGTATGTATGATCACAAGTGCCATGTCCATTGCTGTCGAGTCCATGCCACATTTAATGTGAGCTCAAGAGAAAGCTGTGCTTTTTCCCCCCCCTGGTGATATTCACGTGACATATTGAAAGCACCTATTAGTTTTCAACTGAAATGAAAAGACCTTAACATAAATGTGTTGGCCCCTTGGCTGCAATAATTAGATACACTGTAGCCACGCCAGTCTACTGAGGCGTGTTCAGATTTGTACTGATTTGAGTGAATCGTCTCCCTGCAACTTGACCCACATCTAAATGACATACAGTATTGTGACAAAAGATCACATGTGAGTGAGACTGATTTTAAAATTTTAACAGCAATATGTATTCTCCATGTTATGTTTTCAACAGTGTGTATTTCAAGTAATAACTCTCAAATCAAACTGTATTGGGTCACATATATACGTGTTTAGCAGATGTTATTGCGGTAACATCTGCTAAACATTCAGTGTTTATCTTGGGTATAAATAACATCTTAAACTTGGGCTGCCTATAAGGCATTACATGAGTGTCAGGTAGCCTAGCGGTTGGAGCATTGGGCCAATAACCAAAAAGTCGCTAGTTCGAATACCCGAGCCAACAAGTGTTGTGGGGGAGAGGGAATCTGTCGATATGCCCTGGAGCAAGGCATCTACCATAATTTGCTCCTGAGGTACTGTACTATGGCTGACTCTGTAAAACTACATTTCACTGCACCTATACAGTGTATGTGACATTACAACATCTTGTTGAGACGGCTGCTGACTATATTAAAACAGAAGTCGTATCTCTATCTCAATCCCACCGGAGGGGGGGTTTATTAACTCCATGTAAACACTATAGTGTAAACAAAAAAAAGAACCGGTGGGGGTAAAATGTATTACCTCGATGTCCTGCGGTTACTCTGCCACCTGTGCTTTCATGACTTCGGCTCCAAATAGTTCTCTGTCCCGGGAAGTAAGTCCTCTGTTTGAACCATATGTTAAGTCTCAATTCGATTAGGTTTGGTTTAGCTGAGCGTCTCACTTGTGATTTCGGAGCGTTGCCAGGGGTGTATTCACTAGAAACCAAACGGGGAAGGACCTTCCTAAATGTGACAATTGAGAAACTCTCGTTTCCCGTTTGGAGTAAACGATTTCCGTTCCAAAACGTTTTGGACTAATGATTACACCCCTGGCAAGAAGCGGAGTCGCGGACGCCCACTCTATCTCCCCACAAAGTGCTCTCAATCGTCAACAGTGTCCTGACGCTGCATGTGTTACCGAATAGCTGCAAATAAATAACAAGCGGACCGACACACGAACGAAATGTCTAGCACCGAGAAAGTTTCTCTATCTCAAACTTCACGCAGAGCTGTTTTGTAATTATTTCACACGTGAATGACCCAGAAACGCCTCTTGTCTGTGTCGCCACCCACAACTCCGTCTCAGTTTGCCGTTGTCACTTGGAGCACAATTCGCATAATTGTAGGTGTGACCAGGAAAAACGCAATAACCCACTTTGGAAGAACTCACTGGGGTGGGCTTGCTGGAATCATTAGCTATGTTTCCGGTTAACTTGGACAGTGATTTTTTTTGTTGTTGTCGACATTTAGAAAGTTTGCATAGAAAATAGATGCAACCATAGCCTGCTAGGGTGCGTTTCCATTAAAAGCTTTTTGGAGAAATTCACATAGAAATGTGTGTTACAGATCTGTCATTCTCATTTAAATCAAATCTAAGAAGTGGTACATCTGCTCTATGTGCGCTACAGATCACCAATCTATTGCTGCAATGCCTGTAATGCTTTCGAAGACATTCCTGATTGAGTAATGCAATTATCCAGTAGACATACTCAGGCATACACCACTAGAGAGCATGATAACTACACAGATATCATGTTCATCCCACTACATGCCAATTCTCTGCTTCAATCAGTATTCCGCTATCCCTGAGTTCCCTGACCCTAAACCAACACACCAACCATAACATTGAGAGAGAGAGAGAGAGAGAGAGACGGGTGGTGGACTAGACTACTCTAACCCTGAAACTCCACTCTATGACCACTCCATAAGCAAAACAGCACATCTGATAGTGTCCATTCAACAGCACATCTGATAGTGTCCATTCAACAGCACATCTGATAGTGTCCATTCAACAGCACATCTCTGATAGTGTCCATTCAACAACACATCTCTGATAGTGTCCATTCAACAGCACATCTCTGATAGTGTCCATTCAACAACACATCTCTGATAGTGTCCATTCAACAGCACATCTGATAGTGTCCATTCAACAGCACATCTGATAGTGTCCATTCAACAGCACATCTGATAGTGTCCATTCAACAGCACATCTGATAGTGTCCATTCAACAGCACATCTGATAGTGTCCATTCAACAGCACATCTCTGATAGTGTCCATTCAACAGCACATCTCTGATAGTGTCCATTCAACAGCACATCTGATAGTGTCCATTCAACAGCACATCTCTGATAGTGTCCATTCAACAGCACATCTGATAGTGTCCATTCAACAGCACATCTGATAGTGTCCATTCAACAGCACATCTGATAGTGTCCATTCAACAGCACATCTGATAGTGTCCATTCAACAGCACATCTCTGATAGTGTCCATTCAACAGCACATCTCTGATAGTGTCCATTCAACAGCACATCTCTGATAGTGTCCATTCAACAGCACATCTCTGATAGTGTCCATTCAACAGTTCAGTGAGCTCAACGCTGATGCTCCTTATCCAGCTACCACCTTAGACGAATTAATATTTCACATAATATAATTCAATGTAATATAAGTATTTAAACAATCCTCGAGAGAGAGAAAAAATGAGTTGCATAATCATTGTGTTGTGTGCATATCTGAGGTTCTGTGGCAGGTGGATGAGCAGAGGAGCCACAGGAGGTAGCTACACTCCCTGAGAGTCTTTCAACATCGACCACAGGCAACACCACACAGACAGTGTTCATAAATGTTTCCAAGTCTACAGTCACTGTACTTGTGGTTACGTTTCCATAGCAGACAGGCTTTTGAAGTTACAGAGTGTTGTGAACTTGACATTTATAGAGATGGCATTCCCTCTAGTGGTAGACTTGCCACTCTACACACTGAAATTGTGACGTCAGATGGCGCTTTGTCGTATGGAATTAATTAATTAATACATTTTTAATTCAGAATTCATATAAAATGGATGGACATTTGTCTATAACGTTGTCATGTTAATATCATAACTTTTCTGATAAAGTTCAGAATATCTAGGTTAAAGGTTATTACATGAGGATGGAGTCCCTGGTCTCCAGAGCCACCTGGAGTTTCTGCCAGAAGACCCCGGTGTGTTCCCCAGCTCTGAGCCAGCTCAGGTAGGTCGGTTTCTTCAGCAGCCTCCTCATGCGGTGGTAGGAAGAGAGCTGCTGGTCTGGGATCTCTTCCAGGAACATCAGGATCACGACTCCGGGATGCTGGCCTTCTAGGCAGAGTTGCAAAGAAAAAGCGATATCTCAGACTGGCCAATAAAAATAAAAGATTAAGATGGGCAAAAGAACACACTGGACAGAGATATGGCTTTTTCTTTGCAACTCTGCCTAGAAGGCCAGCATCCCGGAGTCGCCTCTTCACTGTTGACGTTGAAACTGGTGTTTTGCGGGTACTATTTAATGAAGCTGCCAGTTGAGGACTTGTGAGGTGTCTGTTTCTCAAACTAGACACTCTAATGTACTTGTCCTCTTGCTCAGTTGTGCACCGGGGCCTCCCACTCCGCTTTCTATTCTGGTTAGAGCCAGTTTGCGCTGTTCTGTGAAGGGAGTAGTACACAGCGTTGTACGAGATCTTCAGTTTCTTGGCAATTTCTCACATGGAATAGCCTTAATTTCTCAGAACAATAATAGACTGACGAGTTTCAGAAGAAAGTACTCTGTTTCTGTCCATTTTGAGCCTGTAATCGAACCCACAAGTGCTGATGCTCCAGATACTCAACTAGTCTAAAGAAGGCCAGTTTTATTGCTTCTTTAATCAGCACAGCAGTATTCAGCTGTGCTAACATAATTGCAAAAGGGTTTTCCAATGATCAATTAGTCTTTTAAAATGATAAACTTGGATTAGCTAACACAACGTGTTATTGAAACACAGGAGTGATGGTTGCTGATATGGGCCTCTGTACGCCTATGTAGATATTCCATTAAAAATCAGCTGTTTCCAGCTACAATAGTCATTTGCAACATTAACAATGTCTACACAGTATTTCTGATCAATTTGATGTTATTTTAATGGACAAAAAATTAGCTTTTCTTTCAAAAACAAGGACATTTCTAAATGACCTCAAACTTTTGAACGGTAGTGTATGTGTGAAGGGATTTTATTTCCAGCCAGAGTGAGGGTTGTAAGGTTGACCAATCCCTCAATTTCCCCATTTTCCATACTGGTCATTTGATTGTCTATAAAAGCCAAACTGTTGAGTGATTGTAAACTTTTAAAGTCTTCTTTTATTGATTAGGTTAAGCTTATTTCCATTCAACTGCAGGGTCTCTATTGAAAGCATCATTCAAGGTTTTTTCATTCATTTTTTTCCTACTGTATTATTGACTGTATGTTTGTTTATTCCATGTGTTGTTGTATGTGTTGAACTACTTTTTTTTTCTTCTTAAAAAAAAAAAAAAAATCTTGGCCAGGTCGCAGTTGTAAATGAGAACTTGTTCTCAACTAGCCTACCTGGTTAAATAAAGGTGAAAAAAAGGGTCCTTCCTTCAAATCCTGGAGGACACATCTTATTGTGGTAAAGGACGAGTTGCATGAGTCCTGTTCGATTGGCAAAATCTGAGCAATCCAGAGTATTGAGGTTATTGAAACTGAGATCCAAGAAATTTAGAGTTGGGAGATTCCTTATGGCATTTGTTCCAGATTAAAGCTTGTTCTGGCTTAGTCTTAGATTTATCAGCTGCTTAATGGATCTGAATGACGACTCAGACAGATCAGACATATTAATGTCTGATAAATCAAGCTTTTTGGGGGGCTGACTGCAGCAATTCCTCAGATAAAAAACTGATGTTATTTTTTTCAGTCAAAGTACACTCAGAGTAGATATGTGACAGAAAATATTGCCCTCTTTTATAGCAAAGGATGTCTTTCTCCCTAAATTAGAAAAACTGTCCGAGATGTTAACGAAGACTTGGCTTTGGAGTACCATACTCATATCCTCTAAAGATATCTGGACGCCACTCGGGTCTAGCAAGTATATGTCACCCAGAAAAGACCTGCCTGCCAACATCCCATTCCATGCTTCCATTTTGTCCACAGTAGAAGAGGTTTAAATTCTGAAGGTTAGGAAGAACATCTGCTGTGATGCCTGGAACCTTTCCAATGGATTCTGGGATACGTCCAGCAGCCTCAGCCCTACGGACATGTTTGATATTTTCCTTGATTCAAACGAGGTAAAGTTGTTCTTACCAATATACAACTCCTTCCAATTTGGTAAAACGTACGAGGGGCTGAACAGCCTTTAGATCAAGTATTTTGTTGTTGGTTTAAGTTCACTACGTGTAGATCCAGAGAGGTGATGAAATGATGACACAATAGTTGTGATTAGGTTGTTATCCAGGTGTAGCGCTGAGAGGTTGTCCCTGAAACATGTGGACTGAGATGGTGGTGGGTTGGTTATAGCCCAGGTCTGGGCCCTTGCAGGGCCACAAGGTGTAGACAAGCTCTGTCTTCAACATGAGAAATCACATTAGACCAGTGGTTCCCAAACTTGTTATAGTCCCGTACCCCTTCAAACATTCAACCTCCAGCTGTACCCCCTCTAGCACCAGGGTCAGCGCACTCTCAAATGTTGTTTATTGCCATCCTTGTTAAGCCTGTCACACACACATTATACGATACATTTATTAAACATAAAAATTTGTGTGAGTTTTTGTCACAACCCGGCTCGTGGGAAGTGACAAAGAGCTCTTATAGAACCAGGGCACAAATAATAATAATATAATAATAATCAATCATTTAGCTCTTTATTTAACCATCTTACATATAAAACATTATTTGTTCATTGGAGTGCCTGTATTTAGTGTTCATGCTAGTGAGGGCCAAGAATCCACTCTCACATAGGTACGTGGTTGCAAAGTGCATCAGTGTCTTTAACAGCGCGATTTGCCAAGGCCTTGCCAGAAATCTGGCAGTGGTTTCTGATTAAATAAGATTTTCACAGAACTGCTTGTTGCAATTTCGACGAGGCTCTCTTGTTCAGATATCGGTAAGTGGACTGGAGGCAGGGCATGAAAGGGATAATGAATCCAGTTGTTTGTGTCATCCGTTCCGGGAAAGTACCTGCGTAATTACGCACCAAACTCACTCAGGTGCTTTGCTATATCACATTTGACATTGTCCGTAAGCTTGAGTTAATTTG
The DNA here is from genome assembly GCF_045679555.1 of Salvelinus alpinus. Classification (NCBI taxonomy): domain Eukaryota; kingdom Metazoa; phylum Chordata; class Actinopteri; order Salmoniformes; family Salmonidae; genus Salvelinus; species Salvelinus alpinus. The sequence continues at coordinate 14,983,245 of NC_092114.1, read as the reverse complement.
CACACAAAAAAATCATGTTAATTATTTGACTAGGCTACTTGTATTTGACATTGTGTTGTCCTTTCGCTGAACACTAGATGGTTAAATTGTATTTTTGGCAGTGAAACGAGGCTAGTCAGGCGAGAAAAAAACCTCACCCAAATGTTTAGCTCCTTGGAAAATATAAATGTACTGTTTGAAAATGTGAAGGAAAAAAATATATATTTATATATATATATACAAATGTGAATCACATTTTTATTTGCGTACCCCCGACAGCATTGCGCACCTGCCTTAGGCTATAATTATAATGTTTTGTTGTCGACAGAGTTACGGTATAAGGCTATTTTTGTACCTGAGCAAAACATGCAAACTAAAAATAGCTTGCCGATCTTGTATTGGTGTTGTTGATGTCAACTTAATGGTCGACTGTAAGAAGGTAATTCACCTAATCATTACTTGAAACGTTTACCCAATTATGATAATACGTTACTAATATGTGGTTCAAATGGCGTAGAGGAACATAGGAAAATTAGAACCATGTTCAGCAAAAGCTTGGGGATCCCAGCAGTTTCACAAATGTGTTCCATTCCAAGCCCAGCACACCTGATTCAACTCATCGACGGTTTGCTAATTAATTTAGTGGAATCACGTGTGCTTGAACTTGAATTGACCAAATACTGAATGAAACGAGAAAAGAGATAGGAAAAGAAAAAACATCTTCAGGGCAAATACACTAGCTCAGAGAAAACACGGGCTAAAACAGGTACCTCAAATACTAATACAGTATTTGACAATCATCAGAGGAAGACAGAGTCACTTCCAGTGAGTGTTTCTCCTTCCGGCCTAGCTCTGTGGTAAATGTGTGACCCTGTTACCGTTAGCACTTTTAATTTAGAGGAAAATAGCTCTTTAGTGGGAGTCTATGAAACAAATAGGCTGACCACATTTTGGCTTGTGTTCTTTCACGAGTTTTTTTGATGTGTGTTCTAGTCATGTCTGATCACAGCACCGCCTGGAGTTTGCTAAACGGCATTGTCACTTGGATTGGAACCGATGCTATGGTCAGATGACATGAAAATAGAGCTCTTTGGTAACGCACAACAGTGGTGGGTTTGGCGTCGAAAACCCACCCGAAGCATACGCAGAAAAGTACCTCGTAAAATATGGTGGTGGATCTTTGATGTTATGGGACTGTTTTGCTTCAATTGGTCTTGATGCCATTGTTAAGATCAACGGCATCATGAAGTACCAGGACATTTTAGGCAAAAACATGGTTGCCTCTGCTAGGAGGCTGAAACTACAATAAAATAACAATAAACTGCATTGTCTAAAGAAGATTCAGTCCCTTATACAAATGTACAGAAGGAATAGATTTACCAGTTTTCAATCAAGGGAAATATCAAACAGCCATGTACTATGGTGCTCCATAGTCTCAACTCACCGTTAAGCATATCTGAAACGTTTTAATTTGTTGGGAGATAGATAACCCCATATCAAGGTTGTAATTTTCCCGGATCCCTCCGGAACATTCATCACGCACACCTGTCCCCTATTCCCACTGATTAGTACTTGTATAAGTGTGCCCTTTGGTTCACCATTGGGCTGTCGATTATTGTTACAATGTCCGTTGGTGCGTGTGAGTACCTGTGCTGTGTTGTTTTCAGCTTTCATGCCCCTGTGGATTGTGCAGATGATTACGGGTCTGGTCCCGTGTGTTAATCATTGTGCGCTTGTGTTATTTATTCAAGGTACTCCTCGCTCTTTTGTTTTGGGTTTCTACCCTGTGTTTTTGTTACGTGTTTGTTTGGTCTTCGTCCCCGTGCCATTACACGGCATGCTGTAATTTGGGGCTTAATTAAAAACCATATTACGCGTTCCTGTGCATGTCTCCCGAATCCGTTCATACCAACATGACAGTAATAAGAGCGTCTGCTAAATGACTTAAATGTAAATGTAAATGTAAATGTAATAAATATTGCCTCCCACAGGCCTATATGGAACACACTTCAACTGCATTAGAGCCTGCCACAGACCTACATGGAACAGGCTTCAACTGCAGTAGAGCCTGCCACAGACCTACATGGAACACACTTCAACTGCAGTAGAGCCTGCCACAGATCTACATGGAACACGCTTCAACTGCAGTAGAGCCTGCCACAGACCTACATGGAACAGGCTTCAACTGCAGTAGAGCCTGCCACAGGCCTACATGGAACACACTTCAACTGCAGTAGAGCCTGCCACAGACCTACATGGAACACACTTCAACTGCAGTAGAGCCTGCCACAGACCTACATGGTACAGGCTTCAACTGCAGTAGAGCCTGCCACAGATCTACATGGAACAAACTTCAACTGCAGTAGAGCCTGCCACAGGCCTACATGGAACACACTTCAACTGCAGTAGAGCCTGCCACAGGCCTACATGGAACACACTTCAACTGCAGTAGAGCCTGCCACAGACCTACATGGTACAGGCTTCAACTGCAGTAGAGCCTGCCACAGATCTACATGGAACACACTTCAACTGCAGTAGAGCCTGCCACAGACCTACATGGTACAGGCTTCAACTGCAGTAGAGCCTGCCACAGATCTACATGGAACAGGCTTCAACTGCAGTAGAGCCTGCCACAGACCTACATGGAACAGGCTTCAACTGCAGTAGAGCCTGCCACAGACCTACATGGAACACACAGACCTACATGGAACACACAGACCTACATGGAACACACAGACCTACATGGAACACGCAGACCTACATGGAACACGCAGACCTACATGGAACACGCAGACCTACATGGAACACGCAGACCTACATGGAACACGCAGACCTACATGGAACACGCAGACCTACATGGAACACGCAGACCTACATGGAACACGCAGACCTACATGGAACACGCAGACCTACATGGAACACGCAGACCTACATGGAACACGCAGACCTACATGGAACACGCAGACCTACATGGAACACGCAGACCTACATGGAACACGCAGACCTACATGGAACACGCAGACCTACATGGAACACGCAGACCTACATGGAACACGCAGACCTACATGGAACACGCAGACCTACATGGAACACGCAGACCTACATGGAACACGCAGACCTACATGGAACACGCAGACCTACATGGAACACGCAGACCTACATGGAACACGCAGACCTACATGGAACACGCAGACCTACATGGAACACGCAGACCTACATGGAACACGCAGACCTACATGGAACACGCAGACCTACATGGAACACGCAGACCTACATGGAACACGCAGACCTACATGGAACACGCAGACCTACATGGAACACGCAGACCTACATGGAACACACAGACCTACATGGAACACACAGACCTACATGGAACACACAGACCTACATGGAACACACAGACCTACATGGAACACGCAGACCTACATGGAACACGCAGACCTACATGGAACACGCAGACCTACATGGAACACACAGACCTACATGGAACACACAGACCTACATGGAACACACAGACCTACATAATACAACAACATCTGTATTCGCGTGAAACTGAAAGCGCGAACCACTGCTTTTAACCAGGGCAAGGTGACCGGAAGCATGACCGAATACAAACAGTGTAGCTATTCTCTCCGCAAGGCAATCAAACAGGCCAAGTCTCAGTACAGAGACAAAATCGAGTCGAAATTCAACAGCTCAGACACAAGAGGTATGTGGCAGGGTCTACAGTCAATCACGGATTACAAAAAGAAAACCAGCCCCGTCGAGGACCAGGATGTCTTGCTCCCAGACAGGCTAAACAACTTTTTTGCCCGCTTTGAGGACAATACAGTGCCACTGACACGGCCCCCTACCAAAACCTGCGGGCTCTCCTTCACTGCAGCCGAGGTGAGTAAAACATTTAAACGTGTTAACCCTCGCAAGGCTGCAGGCCCAGACGGCATTCCCAGCCGCGTCCTCAGAGCATGCGCAGACCAGCTGGCTGGTGTGTTTACGGACATATTCAATCAATCCTTATCCCAGTCTGCTGTTCCCACATGCTTCAAGAGGGCCACCATTGTTCCTGTTCCCAAGAAAGCTAAGGTAACTGAGCTAAACGACTACCGCCCCGTAGCACTCACTTCCGTCATCATGAAGTGCTTTGAGAGACTAGTCAAGGACCATATCACCTCCACCCTACCGGACACCCTAGACCCACTCCAATTTGCTTACCGACCCAATAGGTCCACAGACGACGCAATCGCAACCACACTGCACACTCCCCTAACCCATCTGGACAAGAGGAATACCCATGTGAGAATGCTGTTCATCGATTACAGCTCAGCATTTAACACCATAGTACCCTCCAAACTCGTCATCAAGCTCGAGACCCTGGGTCTCGACCCCGCCCTGTGCAACTGGGTCCTGGACTTCCTGACGGGCCGCCCCCAGGTGGTGAGGGTAGGTAACAACATCTCCACCCCGCTGATCCTCAACACTGGGGCCCCACAAGGGTGCGTTCTGAGCCCTCTCCTGTACTCCCTGTTCACCCACGACTGCGTGGCCATGCACGCCTCCAACTCAATCATCAAGTTTGCGGATGACACTACAGTGGTAGGCTTGATCACCAACAACGACGAGACGGCCTACAGGGAGGAGGTGAGGGCCCTCGGAGTGTGGTGTCAGGAAAATAACCTCATACTCAACGTCAACAAAACAAAGGAGATGATTGTGGACTTCAGGAAACAGCAGAGGGAGCACCCCCCTATCCACATCGACGGGTCAGTAGTGGAGAAGGTGGAAAGTTTTAAGTTCCTCGGTGTACACATCACGGACAAACTGAACTGGTCCACCCACACAGACAGCGTTGTGAAGAAGGCGCAGCAGCGCCTCTTCAACCTCAGGAGGCTGAAGAAATTCGGCTTGTCACCAAAAGCACTCACAAACTTCTACAGATGCACAATCGAGAGCATCCTGTCGGGCTGTATCACCGCCTGGTACGGCAACTGCTCCGCCCACAACCGTAAGGCTCTCCAGAGGGTAGTGAGGTCTGCAGAACGCATCACCAGGGGCAAACTACCTGCCCTCCAGGACACCTACACCACCCGATGTCACAGGAAGGCCATAAAGATCATCAAGGACAACAACCACCCAAGCCACTGCCTGTTCACCCCGCTATCATCCAGAAGGCGAGGTCAGTACAGGTGCATCAAAGCAGGGACCGAGAGACTGAAAAACAGCTTCTATCTCAAGGCCATCAGACTGTTAAACAGCCACCACTAACATTTAGCGGCCGCTGCCAACATACTGACTCAACTCCAGCCACTTTAAAAATGGGAATTGATGGAAATTATGTAAAAATGTACCACTAGCCACTTTAAGCAATGCCACTTAATACAATGTTTACATACCCTACATTACCCATCTCATATGTATATATACTGTACTCTATATCATCTACTGCATCTTGCCATCTTTATGCAATACATGTACCACTAGCCACTTTAAACTATGCCACTTTATGTTTACATACCCTACAGTACTCATCTCATATGTATATACCGTACTCTATACCATCTACTGCATCTGCCATGCCGTTCTGTACCACCACTCATCCATATATCTTTATGTACATATTCTTTATCCCTTTACACTTGTGTGTGTGTGTAAGGTAGTAGTGTGGAATTGTTAGGTTAGATTACTGTTGGTTATTACTGCATTGTCGGAACTAGAAGCACAAGCATTTCGCTACACTCGCATTAACATCTGCTAACCATGTGTATGTGACTAATAAAATTTGATTTGATTTGATTTGGTATTGTGTCTGAACGTCTCCAGTACCGCACCCCGCTGACAGGTCTGGTAATATCAGAGAATATTATACTGTTCACAATCAATAGTACATTCAGAATGATCATTAACCATATTTTTTGGATTACACAGTTGATACCTTACAAATGACAGGGTTCCAGCCAGTCAGAATAGAGATCTGTGTGAAACTTGAAACACCTGGAACTTGAAACATGGTTCCTCTATATATGGTTTCAGTATTACTCTATATTACTTTAACATAATCCTTATTCCAAGTACTACCATGACGTTGGAAAATAAACTGATTAAAAACAGAAACATACAAATTCGGGAACTCAGAAGTAAAAATGTTTTATTCATTTTTGTGCCCCCCCCCCCCAAAAAAACGAAGGACTTACAGAACTTCCTGACATGGTTTCATGCTTCTCCCTGTTTGTTACAAATCCCCGAGCTGACAAGGTAAAGATCTGTCATTGAGCAAGGCAGTTAACCCATTGTTCCTAGGCCGTCATTGAAAATATTAATTTGTTCTTAATTGACTTGCCTAGTTAAATAAAGGTTAAATAAAAAAAAAGGTATAATGTAAAAAGAATTAGAGCAGTACAAATATAAGCTCTGTCATACACGTGGTATACGATCTGATATACCACAGCTTTCATCCAATCAGAAATCAGGGCTCGAACCACCCAGTTTATAATCTCCATTATGAATGCTGACCTTTATGATTTTCCTGATTGAGCTATATTTCTTTGTTATTAGTGTACTTATACTTTGGCTCCCTCTTGCCCATTCATTGTACTGTGGTAAGTGTGTTAGTGATAAGATAAAGGCAGGAAGTTGCGCCTTCGGGGTGACGGGAATCCTAGCTAGATGCGGGTGCGGTATAGTCTTTAGACCATACAGACATACATACAAACAGACCCTATTATGTATTTTTCACCTCAAGTAATCTATGCTTTAAGTTGATTTGGAGAATTTTTTTTTGTCAGATATAAAAAATAATAAACCTTTTTGTTGCACCATATCCCTGGAACTCATTACATTTTTATGTTGTTTGGAAACTTAGAATATGGACTGTATGCGTCTGAAACAATCCCGCTTCAGACTTGGGCCGTGGCCATGGTCAAGAGGAAAGGAAGCCACCACAGGGGTATACTTTCCAAGGTACAGTATCTACTCCATAATCTTTTTAATGACATCACAAAATAATCAACCATATGACATTCGTTTTCCATAGACCTCTGACCGTTCCCCACGTTCTTTTGTTCGAAATATTGTTCCTGTATTCACTTTTTGGACGTTAGAGTTTTGGGCCGGCAAAAGTATCTGGAGACAAAGTACATTCCTTTAGCCATTCCTTTAGACAAAGGGAGAGAAAGAAAACATTCTTCTACTTAAATTTATGCCCGGGTGTGGAGGTGTCAAAACCCCCAACAGCAGTTCCCTCCTCCCCTCTGCGGGTGAGAGAAGGTCTGGTTGTTGTCAGCCATTAACAAGCTGATCTGACCCATTGTGATCTCACAGGACAGTCATGACAGCACCATCTGTGGAACCGTGTGATGCGTGCAAACCAAAAGTGTCTCTCTCTGTGTGTGTGTGTGTGTGTGTGTGTGTGTGTGTGTGTGTGTGTGTGTGTGTGTGTGTGTGTGTGTGTGTGTGTGTGTGTGTGTGTGTGTGTGTGTGTGTGTGTGTGTGTATGTTCTAAACACTTTAGAAGACTCTAGAACCCTACTATAGATTTATTTAGGCTTCATATAGAGAGTAAGGCTCTTGAAGTTATACAGGTAACTCCCAACATAATGGAAACACTTGAGTAAACGAGGGACATAAAGTACAGTATACTGAAAGCAGGTGCTTCCACACAGGTGTGGTTCCTGATTCAATTAAGAAGTTAACAACCCATCATGCTTAGGGTCATGTATAAAAATGCCCAGTTGCCCAATATTTGGCTACCATGGCTAGAAAAGAGATCTCGGTGACTTTGAAAGAGGGGTCTCAAAGGAGCATAGGGGGTTTAAAGGATGTGTGTGTGTGTGTGTGTGTGTGTGTGTGTGTGTGTGTGTGTGTGTGTGTGTGTGTGTGTGTGTGTGTGTGTGTGTGTGTGTGTGTGTGTGTGTGTGTGTGTCACCAGATCTGAAACGGCATGAGACAGCGTCTTCCATCAACAAAACACCAACTGATGGAATTTATCGTGGAAGAATGATGTCACTTCCCTCCAATAGAGTTCCAGACACTTGTAGAATCTATGCCAAGGCGCATTGAACCTGTTCTGGAGGCTGGTGGTGGTCCGAAACTATTTTAAGACACTTAACTAACCCTGAAACCCCCCGGCCATGTATTTAAACTTATTCCAGAGACCCCCAGCCACGTATTTAAACTTATTCCAGAGACCCCCAGCCACGTATTTAAACTTATTCCAGAGACCCCCAGCCACGTATTTAAACTTATTCCAGAGACCCCCAGCCACGTATTTGAACTTATTCCAGAGACCCCCAGCCACGTATTTAAACTTATTCCAGAGACCCCCAGCCACGAATTTAAACTTATTCCAGAGACCCCCAGCCACGTATTTAAACTTATTCCAGAGACCCCCAGCCACGTATTTAAACTTATTCCAGAGACCCCCAGCCAAGTATTTGAACTTATTCCAGAGACTCCCAGCCACGTATTTAAACTTATTCCAGAGACCCCCAGCCACGTATTTAAACTTATTCCAGAGACCCCCAGCCACGTATTTAAACTTATTCCAGAGACCCCCAGCCATGTATTTAAACTTATTCCAGAGACCCCCAGCCATGTATTTAAACTTATTCCAGAGACCCCCAGCCACGTATTTAAACTTATTCCAGAGACCCCCAGCCACGTATTTGAACTTATTCCAGAGACCCCCAGCCATGTATTTAAACTTATTCCAGAGACCCCCAGCCACGTATTTGAACTTATTCCAGAGACCTCCAGCCATGTATTTAAACTTATTCCAGAGACCCCCAGCCACGTATTTGAACTTATTCCAGAGACCTCCAGCCACGTATTTAAACTTATTCCAGAGACCCCCAGCCATGTATTTGAACTTATTCCAGAAACCCCCGGCCATGTATTTAAACTTATTCCAGAGACCCCCAGCCACGTATTTAAACTTATTCCAGAGACCCCCAGCCATGTATTTAAACTTATTCCAGAGACTCCCAGCCATGTATTTAAACTTGTTCCAGTTAAGGGATGGTGAACTGCTCCCCTGCTGGTCTCTAACTTGGAGGACGCATCCCAAAAGGAGCCCTATTCCCTATATAGTGCACTACTTTAGACCAGAGCCCTATTCCCTATATAGTGCACTACTTTAGACCAGAGCCCCATTCCCTATATAGTGCACTACTTTAGACCAGAGCCCCATTCCCTATATAGTGCACTACTTTAGACCAGAGCCCTATGGGCCCTAGTGAACTACAGTTGAAGTCGGAAGTTTACATACACTTAGGTTAGAGTAATTAAAACTCGTTGTTCAATCACTACAGAAATGTCTTCTTAACAAACTATAGTTTTGGCAAGTCGGTTAGGACATCTACTTTGTGCATGACACAAGTAATTTTTCCAACAATTGTTAATAGACAGATTATTTCACTTATAAATCACTGTATCACAATTCCAGTGGGTCATAAGTTTACATACACTAAGTTGACTGTGCCTTTAAACATCTTGGAAAATTCCGGAAAAGGATGTCATGGCTTTAGAAGCTTCTGATAGGCTAATTGACATCATTTGAATTGAGGAGGTGTACCTGTGGATGTATTTCAAGGCCTACCTTCAAACTCAGTGCCTCTTTGCTTGACATTATGGGAAAATCAAAAGAAATCAGCCAAGACCTCTACAAGTCTGGTTCATCCTTGGGAGTAATTTCCAAATACCTGAAGGTACCACGTTCATCTGTACAAACAATAGTATGCAAGTATAAAAACCATGGGACCACGCAGCCGTCATACCGCTCAGGAAGGAGACTCGTTCTGTCTCCTAGAGATGAACGTACTTTGGTGCGAAAAGTGCGAATCAATCCCAGAACAACAGCAAAGGACCTTGTGAAGATGCTGGAGGGAACAGGTACAAAAGTATCTATATCCACAGTAAAACGAGTCCTATATCAACATAACCTGAAAGGCCGCTCAGCAAGGAAGAAGCCACTGCTCCAAAACCGCCATAAAAAAGCCAGACTACAGTTTGCAACTGCACATGGGGACAAAGATCGGACTATTTGGAGAAATGTACTCTGGTCTTATGAAACAAAAATAGAACTGTTTGGCCATAATGACCATCATTATGTTTGGAGGAAAAAGGGGGAGACTTGCAAGCCGAAGAACACCATCCCAAACGTGAAGCACGGGGGTGGCAGCATCATGTTGTGGGGGTGTTTTGCTGCAGGAGGGACTGGTGCGCTTCACAAAATGTTCCTCTCTCATGATGTCATCTATTTTGTGGATATATTGAAGCAACATCTCAAGACATCAGTCAGGAAGTTAAAGCTTGGTCACAAATGGGTCTTCCAAATGGACAATAACCCATAGCATACTTCCAAAGTTGTGGCAAAATGGCTTAAGGACAACAAAGTCAAGGTATTGGAGTGGCCATCACAAAGCCCTGACCTCAACCCTATAGAAAATGTGTGGGCAGAACTGAAAAAGCGTGTGCGAGCAAGGAGGCCTACCAACGTGACTCAGTTACACCAGCTCTGTCAGGAGGAATGGGCCAAAATTCACCCAACTTATTGTGGGAAGCTTCTGGAAGGCTACCCGAAACGTTTGACCCAAGTTAAACAATTTAAAGGCAATGCTACCAAATACTAATTGAGTGTATGTAAACTTCTGACCCACTGGGAATGTGATGAAAGAAATAAAAGCTGAAATAAATCATTCTCTCTACTATTATTCTGACATTTCACATTCTTAAAATCAAGTGGTGATCCTAACTGGCCTAAGACAGGGAATTGTTACTAGGATTAAATGTCAGAAATTGTGAAAAACTGAGTTTAAATGTATTTGGCTAAGGTGTATGTAAACTTCCGACTTCAACTGTATATAGGGAAAAGGGTGCTATTTTGGACTGAGAGAGATGACTCATCCAGCTAATGACTCATCCAGCTATGACAACTCACCCCCCCCCTTTCCTCCGTCTACACAGACAGAATTGGACAGGTGTAATAGCCTTTAACCATGTGTTCACATCAGGAAGGACAGGGGACAATGAGAGGAAGTCGCTGTACACAACTAACATGCATCCTATGATTAGAGGTGATTAGATGAATACATGTGTAATGTGCAATGTGACCTGCTGAAACAGGTGGACGTCGAGCTGCTAATCTCTCTCATCTCCGTTCACTGCTCACTACTATCTGTAGTCTGTTAATAATGGTAAAGGTGATTGGCGGTCAATAATAGCTTAGAATAAATGGACCAATGAGAGAGGAGGTTGTTTATTCTGGGTGTGAAAATAGAATACATACAGGTTGCCTGGCGACCAAGAGTGCTGGGAATTGTAGAGAGGTAATGGACGTGATGTTCAATGGGGCAGGTGTGTGTACGCACATGAATAAACACACCCGATATAATCATGTGATAATACAGTATATTCATGTCTAAATTGTATGTATTCAATTCCGCATCAGATTGCTTTACCCTCTTGGGAGATAAAGTGTTATTAACTGAGTAAAACTGGTCTTCCAAAATGACATGCGAAAAGTACAATTCCTGCAGTGTATTTCATAACAGTGAGGTGGAATATGATGCAGAGACCGTTGAATAAAAAAAACAAATCTATGCGAATTGTAGAACCACTGCTCCTTATCAAGACCACCGTTCAAATAGCTTATGAACAGACTTTCAACTTTGTCTCAGATTCTACAAAATACCGGCTCATTTTTAAAAAAGGACACAAGTGCAGCACATAGACCCTATGGGGATTCTCTTCCTGATGGCTGACCCTGATGGCTGACCCTGATGGCTAACCCTGATGGCTGACCCTGATGGCTGGGCCGTTTCCACCATGGACAGGGTGGCAGGCCCCTTCCTCTCCCTTAAACCAGTGGTCACCCTATGGGGATTCTCTTCCTGATGGCTAACCCTGATGGCTGACCCTGATGGCTGGGCTGTTTCCACCATGCACAGGGTGGCAGGCCCCTTCCCCTCCCTTAAACCAGTGGTCACCCTATGGGGATTCTCTTCCTGATGTCTGGGCCGTTTCCACCATGGACAGGGTGGCAGGCACCTTCTCCTCCCTTAAACCAGTGGTCACCCTATGGGGATTCTCTTCCTGATGGCTAACCCTGATGGCTAACCCTGATGGCTGACCCTGATGGCTGACCCTGATGGCTGGGCCGTTTCCACCATGGACAGGGTGGCAGGCCCCTTCCTCTCCCTTACTCCAGGGGCCTTCATAAAATCCCTCTGTCCTCCTCCCTGTGCTCCCCCCTCCGTCTCTCCCTTCCTTCCACACTCCACCCCTCCCTTCTTCTCCCTGCCCGTCTCTCTCTGATATAACCTCACTTTCCATCGGCTCCTGGAGAAGGACCAGAGAAGGAGGCCCGCCACAGTCAGACCTGACCCCAGGCAAGTGAGGTTGATCCCGGGCCGCCACGCATAGACACCCAGCTGACAGCCTGGGTGTCTATGAAGAGGAGGCCCCGCTCCCTGAAGGACTCGATCCTGGAGGGGCCGGAGTAACCCACGGACAGACTGACCAGACCAGAGGTCACCATCAGGAGACCAAGGGCCAGAGAGACCTGAGAGAGAGGGGGAGAGAGAGAGGTGGGAGAGAGATGGGGGGGAGGGGTGAGAGAGAGAGAGGGGGAGAGCCAGAGCATAGAGGGAGAGAGAGAGAGGGGGAAAGAAGGGGGGAGAGAGGGGGGGGGGGAAGAGAGAGAGAGAGAGAGAGGGGGGAAAGAGAGAGAGGGGGAGAGCAGAGAGGGAGGAAAGAGTGAGAGAGGAAAGAGAGAGAGAGAGAGAGAGGGGGGAAAGAGAGAGAGAGAGCAGAGAGGGAGGAAAGAGTGAGAGAGGAAAGAGAGAGAGAGAGAGAGAGAGAGAGAGAGAGAGAGAGAGAGAGAGAGAGAGAGAGAGAGAGAGAGAGAGAGAGAGAGAGAGAGAGAGAGATGGTAGAAACAGAGGTAGAGAGAGGTAGAGAGATTGAGCGGTAGAGAGAGAGAGAGAGGGGGAGAGCAGAGAGAGAGGGAGGAAAGAGAGAGAGAGAGAGAGATGGTAGAAACAGAGGTACAGAGTGTGAGAGAGAGAGAGAGAGAGAGAGAGATATGGTAGAAACAGAGGTAGAGAGATTGAGCGGTAGAGAGAGAGAGAGAGGAGGGGAGTTGAGAGAAATGTAAATACAATGACGAAAAATATAAACACAACATGCAACAATTTCAACGATTTCACAGTTACAGTTCATATAAGGAAATCAGTCAATTGAAATAAATTAATTTTCAGCTTCCAGGAATTGTGTTCAGATCCTTGCGACATGGGGCTGTGGATTATCATGCTGAAACATGATGTGATGGCGGCGGATGAATGGCACGACAATGGGCCTCAGGATCTCGTCACGGTATCTCTGTGCATTCAAATTGCCATTGATAAAATGCAATTGTGTTTGTTTATGCCTGTCCATACCATAACCCCACCGCCACCATGCGGCACTCTGTTCACAACGTTGACATCAGCAAAACGCTCGCCCACACGACACCGTACACGCTGTCTGCCATCTGCCCGGTACAGTTGAAACCGAGATTCATCCGGGAAGAGCACACGTCTCCAGCGTGCCAGTACCTTTCGAAGGTGAGCATTTATTTAAGTCAGTTACGTCGCTGAACTGTCAGCTTCCCTGAGACGGTTTGTGACAGTTTGTGCAGAAATTCTTCGGTTGTACAAACCCACAGTTTCATCAGCCGTCCGGGTGGCTGGTCTCAGATGATACTGCAGGTGAAGAAGCTGGATGTGGAGGTCCTGGGCTGGCGTGTTTACACATGATCTGAGGTTGTGAGGTCTGTTGGACGTACTGCCAAATTCTCTAAAACGACATTGGAGGCGGCTTATGGTAGAGAAATTAACATTACATTCTCTGGCAACAGCTCTGGTGGACTAAAGTCAACATGCCAATTGCACACTCCCTCAAAACTTGAGACATCTGTGGCTCTGTTGTGTGACAGAACTGTTCCCAGCACAAGGTGCACCTGTGTAATGATCAGGCTGTTTAATTCGATTCTTGATATGCCACACCAGTCAGGTGGATGGATTATCTTGGTAAAGGAGAGATTCTCAGTAACAGGGATGTAAACAAATTTGTGGACAACATTTTAGCGAAATAAGCTTTTTGTGTAAATGGAAAATATTTTATTTCAGCTTATGAAACATGGGACCAACACTTTACAAGTTGCGTTCATATTTTTCTTCAGTGTAGATGTATATAGAGCGACAGAGAGAGGATGTCAAACAGTCTGTAGACTACCTACAGTAACTGTCTCCTGCATTAGTTATCTACCTTCCAGAATCCTGAGCTCCACCTCAGGGGCGATCTCAAGGTCTGGACGTCCCCCAATCCCTCAGGGTCTCTCTCCACACCTGACCCAACGATGCACCCCCCATATAAGTGGTAGCAGGTAGGAACGCACCCCAAACTGCAGACAGGCACAGCTAAAACCTAACCTGTGAGAGGGGAACCATAGAAATAGAAGATGTAGAATGGATATTCCCATTCAAACACAGTAGAGGCTAGTAGGAGGAGCTATAGGAGGACGGGCTCTTTGTAATGGCTGGAATGGAATGGATGGAACAGTCAAACATGTGGTTTCCATATGTTTTAATGCCGTTCCATGTATTGCATTTCAACAATTACAATGAGCCCGTCCTCCTGTAGCTCCTCCCACTAGCCTCCACTGATTCAACACCATGGTGAGTAGTCTTGGCAACCCGGAACCAATAAATAATAATACCAGTGGATAAGTAATTCAAACTTAAGAGTCTATGGAATAAGATGATCTCACCTCACCGCCTGAGGAGCCTGTCCAACACCATCATCACGTTTGCAGATGACACAACAGTGGTAGGCCTGATCACCGACAATGATAAGAGCCTATAGGGAGGAGGTCAGAGACCTGACCGTGTGGTGCCAGGACAACAACCCCTCTCTCTCAACGTGATCAAGACAAAGGAGATGATTGTGGACTACAGGAAAAGGAGGACCGAGCACACCCTCATTCTCATCGACGGGGCTGTAGTGGAGCAGGTTGAGAGCTTCAAGTACCTTGGTGTCCACATCAACAACAAACTAGAATGGTCCAAACACACAAAGACAGTCGTGAAGAGGACACGACAAAGCCTATTCCCTCTCAGGAGACTGAAAAGATTTGACACGGGACCTCAGATCTTCAAAAGGTTCTACAGCTGCACCATCAAGAGCATCCTGACGGGGTGCATCACTGCCTGGTACGGAAACTGCTCCGTCTCTGACCGCAAGGCACTACAGAGGGTAATGCGTACAGCCCAGTACATCACCGGGGCCCAGTTTCCTGCCATCCAGCACCTCTACACTAGGCGGTGTCAGAGGAAAAATTGTCAAGGACTCCAGCCTCTAGTCATAGACTGTTTTCTGTGCTACCGCACGGCAAGCGGTTCCGGAGCACCAAGTCGAGGTCGAAAAGCCTTTTTAACAGCTTCTACCCACAAGCCGTAAGACTCCTAAACATCTAATCAAAGGGCTTCCCAGACCCCTCTTTTACGCTGCTGCTACTCTCTGTTTATTATCTATGCATAGTCACTTTAACTCTACTTACATGTACATATTGCCTCAATTACCTGAACTAACCGGTGCCCCCGCACATTGACTCTGTACCGGTACCCCCTCGCTTGTTATTTTACTGCTGCTCTTTCATTATTTGTTACTTTTATTTTCTATTTTCAATTTTTTACATAACACCTATTTTTTCTTTTTTTCTTGTAAGTAGGCATTTCACTGTAAGGTCTACACTTGTTGTATTCGGCGCATGTGACAAATAACATTTTATTTCATTTACTAGTGCGCACAGCTAACTAGCTGGCCATTTCACACCTGTTACACACACACACACATACTCTTAATTGTAGTTTTCTGTCCCTAACTGTTTCCAAGACCCACAGACACACATCAAACTCTCTACTTGTCTCCTGCTTTAGACTGTAGACTATCTACAGTAACTGTCTCCTGCTTTAGACTGTAGACTATCTACAGTAACTGTCTCTTGCTTTAGACTGTAGACTGTCTACAGTAACTGTCTCCTGCTTTAGACTGTAGACGACCTACAGTAACTGTCTCTTGCTTTAGACTGTAGACTATCTACAGTAACTGTCTCCTACTTTAGACTGTAGACTGTCTACAGTAACTGTCTCCTGCTTTAGACTGTAGACTATCTACAGTAACTGTCTCCTGCTTTAGACTGTAGACTACCTACAGTAACTGTCTCTTGCTTTAGACTGTAGACTACCTACAGTAACTGTCTCCTGCTTTAGACTGTAGACTGTCTACAGTAACTGTCTCCTGCTTTAGACTGTGGACTATCTACAGTAATTGTCTCCTGCTTTAGACTGTAGACTGATGTAGACTGCCTACAGTGCCTACGTTCTAGTATGAAGTCATCTAAAATCTGTTCCCTCTACGATATTCATCATATCCCTTAAAGGGGAAGTCTGCAGTTGATACATCCATGATATTCATCACATCCCTTAAAGGGGAAGTCTGCAGTTGATACATCCATGATATTCACCATATCCCTTAAAGGGGAAGTCTGCAGTTGATACATCCATGATATTTACCATATCCCTTAAAGGGACTTCCATTTTTGGACTAATAAATGAATCATATCTACCCATTGATTATTGAAGAATATAACTTATAAATGCCTCACGAGCTTAGTTCAACAGCCTCAAAACATTGCTAAAACATAATTTTTGAGATCAGTCCTTGCGTCCATAGCTCTGTCTATGAATTTTTAGAGTGAGGACGCTTTGTTATTCTGTAGTTTTAACTGCTGATTTCCGCTACGTCTTCAGTATTCCCGGGGTGTCTCCTTCTCCTCAGTGTCATCAAGCAACGACGGAAGGGGAACTTTGTCTGTGTAGGATGATGCCATGACGCTGAAGCCCAAGGGTTGATAGCCACCCACAGATGAGTCACACACACACACACACACACACACACACACACACACACACACACACACACACACACACACACACACACACACACACACACACACACACACACACACACACACACACACACACACACACACACACACACACACACAAGCACGCACACTCAGACAGAGGCAGATGTACACAGACAGTCTATTTACTTCTGACTTGAATGGCTTTAGTGAGAACACAATGGCTACGCAAAAGACTTACTCAAAACACAAGATGAGATGCGTAGTAGATAACTAGCTCTTCCATTATTACCGTTATCGTCAGAACATATGTGCACGGTTTGTCATGAAAAGAGCCAGACGTGCAACACAACATATTAACTGTACCATCATTTAGATACCTGATTGGTTGTCATCAGCCAATTCCTATGCTTCTTTTCATTTAGATACCTGATTGGTTGTCATCAGCCAATTCCTAGGCTTCTTTTCATTTAGATACCTGATTGGTTGTCATCAGCCAATTCCTTGGCTTCTTTTCATTTAGATCCCTGATTGGTTGTCATCAGCCAATTCCTAGGCTTCTTTTCATTTAGATACCTGATTGGTTGTCATCAGCCAATTCCTTGGCTTCTTTTCATTTAGATCCCTGATTGGTTGTCATCAGCCAATTCCTAGGCTTCTTTTCATTTAGATACCTGATTGGTTGTCATCAGCCAATTCCTTGGCTTCTTTTCATTTAGATCCCTGATTGGTTGTCATCAGCCAATTCCTAGGCTTCTTTTCATTTAGATACCTGATTGGTTGTCATCAGCCAATTCCTTGGCTTCTTTTCATTTCGATACCTGATTGGTTGTCATCAGCCAATTCCTTGGCTTCTTTTCATTTAGATACCTGATTGGTTGTCATCAGCCAATTCCTAGGCTTCTTTTCATTTAGAAACCTGATTGGTTGTCATCAGCCAATTCCTAGGCTTCTTTTCATTTAAATACCTGATTGGTTGTCATCAGCCAATTCCTTTGCTTCTTTTTTCCACCAATGGTTTTTACAGCGTTGAGTTTTCTTCTTCTCCCGACCGTGGCATAATGTACTGTCATCTCTACAGTAACTGTCTCCTGTTTAAGACTGGTCCCCCTCGAGTCCCTTTTCCAAACGAGCTTTCGGAACCGGTGAATGTACACTTGACTTGACGTTAACAGTCAACTTGTAATAAAGCGCCTGTTTGCTCTCAGCTCCCAAAAAAACCCCGCTTGCAACAAAATCATAATTATGGCTCAACCCTTCTCAACCCTATTTATACAAATTATCTTAAAATCTGATTTCAAATTTAACCTTAACCATAACCACATTGCTAACCTTATGCCTAACCCTAACCTTAAATTAAGACCAAAAAGCTAATTTTTGTTATTATCTATGACATATATTGTAAAAAATAAATAAAAATATATATAGCCAATTTTTAC
This sequence comes from Salvelinus alpinus, assembly GCF_045679555.1. Classification (NCBI taxonomy): domain Eukaryota; kingdom Metazoa; phylum Chordata; class Actinopteri; order Salmoniformes; family Salmonidae; genus Salvelinus; species Salvelinus alpinus. The sequence continues at coordinate 14,964,870 of NC_092114.1, read as the reverse complement.
TTTCTGTCTGTGCTAACTAGTGACAACCAATTAACCCATGTTGTTACCTCAGTTGAGAAGCTCGCCTCTCACTTTCGTTATGAGACCACGCTGTCAATCAAATCAAAGACGACAAAACATCTCTGATATCTGCTTCCATAAATAGCCTAGATGTTCAACAATGAGGTTTCCTTCGGAAACTAACCCGGGAACACTCTGGCAGTGCCGTCCAGCGACTACGGCCGCAGCACACGGAGTTGTGCCATGATGGTGAGTTGAAATGAAACTGCAAAAGGGGAGTTGAGTTACACAGGTTGTATATGGAATATCCAACTCCAAGCCTTCAAGTCTCTAGACAAATCCACTGACCACAGTGCCAATATAAGGAACTGTTTTTTGGAGGGGCAGGTTGCTATTCCATTCTGCAATAGAACACATAGCCAATGCACCGGTAAGATGGGACGCGAGTGAGGGCTCAGAGTCACTGACAAGGGCTGTAGTGTATGAACTGAGAAAAAGAGGAACCCTGTGGTAGACAGAGAGACGAACGAACACACACACAGAGACAGTACTGAGTCACATCCCGTATAATTCATACAGTATGTCATATCCTGAAACAGTGACAGAACTCTTCCCACAGGAAAACAATAAAACATATCGCTTGTTTCCCAAATTGGCACCCGAGGGAAACAGCCCTCATTTAGAGAGGAAATTAACAGAACAGTAAATGTCTTTCCAAGAAGAGTAAAGGAGGTTTGGGTCCAACAAATGTTTCTGCATTCAACAAATTCAAGCCTTTATCGTCATTATCTAACTGTTCAGTTGATTGTTGGTCTGGATCACAACATTACTACTGGCTATTAAAATCAGATACTAGGATATTGTTGTTGTTGTTGTTCATCAGTAAAGCCCATCCTTAACTCACATTTTTTTAGGGAAAATAATTTCTATGGTCTCCTCTTCAGTAGGGTCAGGGATAAGAGGTGATCCTGGCTGCTGATTGGTTGGTGGCTAATGGTGACTCTTCCTGGTGATTGTCTAGGTTAAGATCGGATGGTTTAATATAATTTATTTAGGCGATTGTTGAAACAGAAGGGACCACCATTGCGTGGCTTGAACCAGCTACAGTACAAGCACTCAGTGGTCTGTAATATGTAATATGTTCCAGACCTCTTAGTAGAGATTGTAGTACGCCGACATAGGGATATGAAACACTTAACCATAAAGAAAACATATCATTAGGAATCAGTTGATGGATTTAAGTAATGAACAGTGTCAGTGAGCATGTCACCAAGGGAACGGGATCTCTCTCTCTCTCTCTCTCTCTCTCTCTCTCTCTCTCTCTCTCTCTCTCTCTCTCTCTCTCTCTCTCTCTCTCTCTCTCTCTCAATTCAATTCAATTGACTTTATTGACATGGCAAGTTATTATTACTTACATTGTCAAAGTATACATATCAAAAAATTAAAATAAAAAATATATGTATATATGTATATATATACACAAAATATATATATTTATATATAAATAAATGGTGGTACTAACAGCAATAATAATAGTAGTAGTGGACATGGGATTACCATTAATAACAGCTACAACAACAATATTAATCAGAACAACAATACATTAAAGCAACAGTAGTAGACCAGTGTCAACATGACTGAGAAGACACATGACCTGGTACGAAAGACAAAACAAAACTAAGCTAAATGGGAAATATTATCAACATTACTTTGCATTTTTCACTGGCTGTCCCTCAGGCTGTGGCAGGAGGACACATATTTGGCTGCCAAAACTGCACGTTTTGGCTTTTCACCCAATAAATATTTGAATTTTTCTTCATCTTTTATAGTTTCAAATTCTTTGTATTGAATTATAATTTTGGGAAAGAAATATGCTCTTAGGTCTGAGTATTTGTCACAGTGTAGTAGGAAATGCACTTCTGTCTCTACCTCTCCCCTGGAGCAGAGTGAGCACAGCCTGTCCTCTCTGGGCAGCCAGGTTTGTCTGTGACGACCGGTCTCTATAGCCAGACTGTGCTCACTGAGTCTGTACCTAGTCAATGTTTTCCTCAGTTTTCTATCAGTCACAGTGGTCAGATAGTCTGCCACCATGTACTGTCTGTTTAGAGCCAAATAGCATTGAAGTTTACTTTGATTTTTTGTGGTGTCTTTCCAATAGGTTATATATTTTTCTTTTTGTTTTGTGATGATTTGGTTGGGCCAGATTTTCTGAGGGCTGTCCCGAGGCTCTGTGGGGTTGGTTTGGGTTGGTGAACTGAGCCTCAGAACCAGCTGGCTGAGGGGACTCTTCTCTGGTTTCATCTCTTGACATTGTAGAGCTGTGTGATGGAATGTTTTAGGGTCACTTGTTTTTAGATGGTTGTAAAATTTGATGGCTCTTTTTTCTATTCGAATGAGGAGGGGATATTGGCCCAATTCTGCCCTACATGCGTTATTTGGAGTTTTTCTTTGTACTTGCAATACAGTCTTGCAAAACTCTGCATGCAATACTTCAATTGGATGTTTGTCCCATTTAGTAAATTCATTATTAGAGAGTGGACCCCATACCTCACTGCCATATAGAGCAATTGGTTCTATAACTGATTGAAACATTTTGAGCCAGATTCTAATTGGAATTTCAATTTTGATGTTCCTTTTAATGGCATAGAATGCTCTTCTTGCTTTGTCTCTCAGCTCATTCACAGCCATGTGAAAGCTACCTGTGTTGCTGATATTTAGTCCTAGATATGTGTAGTTTTTGGTGTGTTCTAATAGAACTGTGTCCAAATAGAATTTATATTTGTCATCCTTATTTCCGGACCTTTTTTGGAATATCATTATATTTGTTTTTTTTTAGGTTAACGGTCAGAGCCCAAGTCTGACAGAACCTGTGAAGATGATCTAGGTGTTGCTGTAACCCCTCTTTAGTGGGAGACAGCAGCACCAGGTCATCTGCGTACAGCAGACACTTGATTTCAGTGTTGTGTAGGGTGATACCAGGTGCTGCCGATTCTTCTAATGTTTTTGCCAATTCATTAATGTAGATGTTAAATAATGTTGGACTTATTGGGCAGCCCTGTTTCACTCCCCGCCCCTGAGAGAAGAAGTCTGTTTGCTTGTTGCCAATTTTAACCGCACATTTGTTTTTAGTGTACATTGATTTAATAAAATCATATGTTTTCCCTCCAATACCACTTTCTATTAGTTTATAAAAAAGACCTTTGTGCCAAATTGAATCAAATGCTTTCTTGAAATCTACAAAACACGAGTAGATTTTGCCTTTGTTTTGGTTAACTTGTTTATCAATTAGAGTGTGGAGGGTGTAAATGTGGTCAGTTGTACGATAATTTTTTAGAAATCCAATCTGGCTTCTGCTCAGGACGTTGTGTTCGTCAAGGAAATGATGTAGTCTGCTATTTATAATACTGCAGAGAATTTTCCCCAAGTTGCTGTTAACGCATATTCCTCTGTAATTATTTGGGTCAAATTTGTCTCCATTTTTATAGATTGGTGTGATCAGTCCCTGGTTCCAAATATCGGGGAAAATACCTGCAGTGAGGATAATGTTGAAGAGTTTGAGTATAGCCAATTTGAATTTGTGGTCTGTATATTTGATCATTTCATTTAAGATCCCATCAGCACCACAGGCCTTTTTGGGTTGGAGATTGCATATTTTTTCCAATAATTCTTCTTCTGTAATTGGGGTATCCACAGGATTCTGATAGTCTTTGACTGCTAATTCAAGGATTTGTAATTTTTCTTGTATATCTTTTTGTTCTGGGCTCTTTGTTATATTGCTGTAGAGGTTTGCAAAGTGATTTCTCCACATATCCCCATTTTGGATAGCCAACTCCTCATGATGAGGTTTGTTTAATTTATTCCAATTCTCCCAGAAGTGGTTTGATTCTATGGATTCCTCAATTCCATCCAGCTGATTTCTAATGTGCTGTTCCTTTTTTGTTCTTAGGGTGCGTTTGTATTGCTTCAGTGTTTCCCCATATTGAAGGCGTATATTTTTGTTGTCTGGTTCTCTGTGTTTTTGATTAGATATATTTCTCAATGACTTTCTTAGATTTTTGCAATCATTATCAAACCATTTTTCATTATCTGTTATTTTTGGTTTGCTCTTATGCTTCTTTAGATTAGCCAAGGAGGCTAATTTGTCAAATATAAAGTTTATGTTCCTAACGGCCAAATTTACACCTTCATTGCTGAAGGAGAATGTTAAGGCTAAAAAGTTGTCCAGGAGAGATTGTATTTTTTGGCTACTAATTACTTTTTGGTAGATGTCTGTACTGTTTGCACTCCATCTATAGGCTTGTTTAGTACCATGTAGTTTATTGGGCCATGATGCTTCATGGTTGGGTTCTGCTCTTCTCAGATACACTGTGATTTTACTGTGGTCTGAGAGAGGTGTTAGTGGGCTGACTGTGAAGGCTCTGAGAGATTCTGGGTTTAGGTCGGTGAGGAAGTAGTCTACAGTGCTGCTGCCAAGGGATGAGCTGTATGTGTACCTACCAAAAGAGTCTCCTCTCAGCCTGCCATTGACTATGTACAGACCCAGTGTTCGACAGAGCCTCAGGAGCTGTAATCCATTTTTGTTTTTCACTTTGTCATAGTTGTTTCTGTGGGGGTATGTGGGGAGGGAAAGGTTATTTCTTCCTGGTAGGTGTTTATCCCCATGACTGTTAATAGTGTCTTGTTCTTCTGCTATTCTAGCATTCAGGTCTCCACAGACCAGTACGTTGCCTTGGGCCTGAAAGTGACTAATCTCTCCCTCTAGAATGGAGAAGCTCTCTTCGTTGAAGTAGGGTGACTCTGAGGGGGGAATGTATGTGGCACAGAGGAAGACGTTTTTATCTGTCAAGATAGCCTCCTTGTTGATTTTTAACCAGATAAAGAATTCTCCTGTTTTGATCAATTCGATTGAATTAATTAGTTCAGATTTATACCATATTAGCATTCCCCCTGAGTCTCTGCCCTGTTTGATTCCTTTTAATTTAGTGGATGGTATGATTATCTCCCTATAACCTAGTGGACAGCCAGTGGAAACATCACCTCTGCACCATGTTTCCTGTAGTACTACAACATCAACATCATCAATTTCTTTCAGGAAGTCTGGGTTTCTGCTCTTTAGCCCAAAAGCAGAGGACTTCAATCCTTGTATATTCCAACATGCAACGTAAAAAGACTTCATCACTTTTTTTTTCTCTTTTCCTTACCTTTCAAAATGAGACAAACACTCACAATCCAAGAAGAACCATTAAAATAGGATTTTTCAATTAAAGTAAACTCTTATTTTGCAAATGTGATTTGTTTATCATTTAAGATAGAATTTGTGTCATGCCACTTGGGTGGATGTAGTGTGAGAATGGTGGAGTTCTTGTGCTCATCTTACCATGACCCTCGGCCCATCACATGTGAGCATAGTAGACTCAGCATTTGTTTAATGTCACTCATTTGGTTGGTGGGGGCTGGGCCAGTTGCTCCTCTCACAGCCTGTGCGTAGCTCTGCCTGCTGGGCTGTGGCTCCTCCAGGTGTGGGTCTGCGGTGGGGAGGAGGGGGGTGGTAGGCCTCATCTGGGTGGCTCTGAAGCTGGGCTGGGGTGGTCTGTGCTGCGCTGGCTGTGGTGGGCATTGAGGTTGGTGGTGCTGTGGTCGTGGCTGGGGGGTCCAGGGTGCTGGTCCGGGATGTTGTCTCGGTGATCTCGGCGGGGTGGAGATTGCTCCGCTGTTCCTGGGTGGAGAGGTCGGGCTGCGGTTTAGAGCGACGTCCTTGAGAGTCTTGGCAAGGATGGGGACTGTCTCCCTGTACAGGTGAACATGGTCATAGAGACAGTCCAGATCGAGGGTGGGATGGTGGGCCAGGTGTACATTGGGTCGCAGGGCACAGTCCCGGGAGAGGCTGGCGTTTATTCTTTGGATTGTGGCAGGGTGGAAGTCCCTCCTCTGTAGAAGGGTTGACACTATGATTCTTGAGTTGGGGAAGATTGCGGAGGCCTTCTCAATCACTCCCCGTAGTGAAGTCGCCACCCTCTCCTGCTGAGCACGCAGGTCGTTGCTTCCGGTATGTATGATTATGTGGCTTGGCGACCCGAGATGGTTCTTATCAAGCAGCTCCATGGCACTTTGTGTTGTTGGGCACCACACCTTTCTCGTTTTGTGTCTAGGGAAAAGTTTCTTCTCCTGAACATACTTCCCATTTGAGTCCATTAACAGGACGATGTCAGCCAGTGTTTCTTCTGGACTGGGGGGGTCAGAGGGGGGGCTGGTGGGTGTTGGAGCTGGGGTGTGGCTGGTCTGTGTGGGTGCCACTGTCAGTGGGAGGCTGTTCTGTGGGTTGGGGAGGAGGGGTGCAGCAGCCAGGGCTGGGGAAGTCTGGCTGGTTGAGCTGGGCTCCTCTGCTGTGTGAGGGCAGGTCATAGGGTGGTGATCTATCTGCTCCTGCAGCCTGTCCTCTGCTCTCTTTCTCTCCTGCAGCTCCTCTCTTAGTGCGGTCAGCTCCTTATTGCTGCTCTGCCTGTCTTTTTGGAGCTCTCTCACCTCCTTTGTTAGATCAGCCAGCTCTCTCTTGAGTCCGTCTCTCTCTTGCTGAACCTCTTTCAGCTGTGTTGCAAGGCTGCTGTCCTGCTCTGTCCTCACCTTGGTTAGGAGCTCCTCTAAGGTGTGGTTGTCTGGTTGCTGTTTGCTCACGCTCTCCCTGAGCAGGACCACCTCCCCCTCCAGTTTGGTGAACTCATCCCTCATGGCAGCCATGGTGGTGAGGAGGGCCTGAGCCTGCTCTGCACTGAGGGGGTCGCTCTCCTCCTGGGGCGTGTCCTCCACTATGGTGGGAAGAGAGGTGCTGGATGTGCCTTTTTGGGTGGGGAGGGTAGGGGTGAGGGTGGTGCTGGTGGAGTTTGTCTTGTGGGAGGGCATGTCACTGGTGGTGTCCTTCTCTCTCTCCGCTCTCTCCTTAATAGTCTGAAAGTCTGTTTCAAACAGCCTGATGTTACCTTGCACCATGACAGTCCCAGTCTTGTAGAGGTTGATTGTTATCATGGTACTGTCAGGGTCGTCTGTCTCTTTGATTTTCAGCTTCCACCCATTACAGATTCCCTCTTTCTTTATGCATGGGTAGTGAGAGCAGACTGCTGAGCGCCATGCATTTGGCTGGTCAGTGAGGAAGATGAGATTACTCACGTCACCGTTTTTGTAGAGGTCTGCAAAAAGGGTTTCTGGCCTCTTCTCTAGTAGTTTCTGTTTGAAAGCTTTCCTCATTGTGTCATTTTTGACCTTTTTTGGGTAGAGAATGGATTCTGCGCTGAGGGGGAGTGGGGACATGGTGTCTGTGCGCTCTGCTACTACCGCTACTGCTGCGCTGTTCTGCTGCCCCGTTGCCATGGCAACCGATTTGTTCGTCTGCTGTTCGCGCTACTTTCAAAAAACAGCAAAAATAGTGAAAAATCCTCACACAAAAGACTGAAGATATGTTTACAGTTAGTCCGTGCTCCTTTTTGGTTTACTCACTCAGTTTGGTCGTTTGATGTAGTTGTATTAACTGACCTTGCTAGGTCTGTTCTAGCTCGTTTCTTATGGCTAGCTTGTTAGTCTGCTGGCTGGGTCTTTGTTGTGTAGCTAGCTAGCTAGACTCAAAACTTCTTAACTTGAGGCGCAAAGTTACTTTTTTTTCTATTCTGAATGTATAGAGTTGTTGTTCATCACTTCTTGTCTGGAATTCTTCTTCGATTAGAGTGTTTATCTCATTCTAAAAACCCAAAAAATCAAATATATCAGGAGCTCATGTTGAGCATGACTCTCTCTCTCTCTCTCTGTAGAAAACACACACCCAGAGCAGCAAGCTATGATCATATATATATATATATATATATATATATATATATATATATATATATGAGAGAGAGAGAGAGAGAGAGACAGAGAGAGAGAGCGAAAGAGAAAGAGACAGAGAGAGAGAGAGAGAGACTGAGCGAGAGAGAGAGAGACAGAGAGAGAGTGAACGAGTGAGCGAGAGAGCGAGACAGACAGACAGAGAGAGAGAGACAGACAGAGAGAGAGAGACAGAGAGAGAGAGAGAGAGAGAGAGAGGCAGAGAGAGAGGGACAGAGAGAGAGAGACAGAGAGAGAGAGAGAGAGACAGAGAGACAGAGAGAGGTCATGATCAGATGAGCTCCTGCATTTTTCAGCATGTTCTTAAAAAAAGATAGATTTAGAGTTAGATAAACTTTGGATTTTTTTGTCAGGGACATATACAGGATGCTACCCTCCATGTAACCTTCACTCCAAATCAAAATTCAAAACCTACAATCTGATTTTGGACAGAATGACAGAATCACCTGCAAGGCTTACAACTACCAAAGATGATTATTCCAAAGCTATACAGCAAATGCTCTGGAAAACAACAGAAACCTGAAAACACCATCCAACCTGGAACTGAGTGAATAATGTTTAGTCTGAAGCTATATTTTATTTCCAAAAGCCAAGAAGAAAAATACATGACATTACTTTATAAGGACTGGATGCTAAGTTAAGCCTGCCAAGCTTGATACAACTTCAATTAGCACTGAGGTGTCCAGTGAGAGGTGTCAAAGTCCTTCAGCCCAACAATGGCAGGAGAGTTGCACAGTCTACTCCAACCAAATGGAGAGGCCTTAGAAGCTGCCTCCTGCTGTTCAGAGGTAATTAAAATACAGTACCCTGTGTATGTAAAGAATGATAAGGCAAGAAAACATCACAAATTGAAGCTCCTTATGGAAAATCAAGAGACACTTTTTGCTGAGTATTATAAAAATGGGAACATCAGCAACCTCATCTTCCTCACAGACCATCCCCTGGCATGGCACTGTGCTATATTAACACACTACCTCTCTGTTAAGAGGGGGGGGGGGTGTTACCGAGGGGTGAAAACTCAGGATATTGGACAACTAGGACTCTGAGTCAGCTAACATAAATCTCTATAAGTCTGGAACAGTATTGGTACAGGGCAACACCAAACAGTTTCAGCTGGACTTTCACCTAATCAAAGAATTAGCTCAGCAGCAGAAGCTCTCCCTTGAGAAAGATACCCCCACGCCGAGCAGGTCAGACCAGACCTCTTCATTTCATAACCCCACAGCAACCCCAAGCGGAAAGTCAACCTCCCAGCACAGAGTACTACTCCCTCATTGAAATGAAGGATAAATTCACCCAGCTGGAGGTAAGGAATGTGGAGCTGGAACAGCAGGTGATTACACTCCAGTCAGCACAGACCCACACAACAGCACAACAACACCCCCTTAACCAGACCTGGAGAGCTGGAGACGGAGAGAGACATATCTGCACTCTGGACTGTGGTGAGACAACTTCAACAGGAGAAAGAGCAGGAGCAGGAGAAGAACAGCGCACTAGAGGAGAGGATCAGACTACTGGAGGAGAGTTTGAGGGGGATGGCGTGTGACAGAGACCCACTAGAGAGGTGGCCACTCCTGCAGAGAAGCCAGCAGAACAGCCCACCTCAGCTCCAGACAAAAGTCTCCACACCACAGCAGAACAATCCACCCCAGACCCTGATCATAGCGTCGACATCACAGCGGGACAGACAAGTGAAGAACCCCAACCCCCCCCTGTCAGCCACCTGATAGCCCTCCTGACAACCCCCCCCACCAACTGAGGACATATACAAGACACAGATTGTACTCCTTATGGACTCTAATGGGAAATATATACAAGAAAACAAACTTTTTCCCAAACACAGTGTCTAAACATTGGTGTCCAAACACCCAGCGCGGCCTATCAATCAAATGTATTTATAAAGCCCTTTTTACATCAGCCGATGTCACAAAGTGCTATACAGCAACCCAGCCTAAGACCCAAACAGCAAGCAATGCAGGTGTAGAAGCACGGTGGCTAGGAAAAACTCCCTAGAAAGACAGGAACCTAGGAAGAAACCCAGAGAGGAACCAGGCTCCGAGGGGTGGCCAGTCTTCTTCTGGCTGTGCCGGGTGGAGATTATAACAGTACATGGCCAAGATGTTCAAATGTTCATAAATGACCAGCATGGTCAAATAATAATAATTACAGGTCAGCACCTCAGGAGTAAATGTCAGTTGGCTTTTCATAGCCGATCATTCAGAGTTAGAGACAGCAGGTGCGGTAGAGAGAGAGCCGAAAATAGCAGGTCCGGGACAAGGTAGGACGCGAACAGGTCAGGGTTCCATAGTCAGAGGCAGAACAGTTGAAACTGGAGCAGCAGCACGACCAGGTGGACTGGGGACAGCAAGGAGTCATCAGACCAGATAGTCCTGAGGCATGGTCCTGGGCTCAGGTCTTTTTGAAAATATTCCTCTGATTTGTCATCCAAAGGGTCCCAGCTGTAACATGTAGTGTCGTTTTGTTGAATAAAATCCCTCTCTACATCCCAAAAAGTCAGCCCAGTTGGCGCCATCGATTTGAGAAATCCACTCGTTCAACATGCAGAGAAATGAACCCGAAAATCCACCGCCAAACCTTGTTTCAACAAGTTAAAATACGCTTCTATTGACTCCTCAGGCACAAACGACCCGAGAGCACAGCAGGAAAGGGAGTGATTGAAAAAGCTTATTCTACTTTCCCCAACGCACAAGTGGTTATCCCCACCCTGCTACCACAAAATACTTCCACCCGGCTACCATACAGCGGGTAAACACATGTATTTCCCGTGACTGTGCCTCAAAACCAAATGTTTACCTGAACCACCACTCCACCCTGGACTTGAACAGCCTCTATGACCAGGTCCACCTATACAAGGCAGCAGTGCCCACCTTCGGCCCGGACTCTAAAGGACATCCCGCTTTAACACAGCCCCAACATTTTACACAGGAGCAATAGATCAATAGACACCCCGCCCAGACCAGCGAGACCCCTTTCCCCCCAGGAGCAATAGATCAATAGACACCCCGCCCAGACCAGCGGGACCCCTCCCCCCCAGGAGCAATAGATCAATAGACACCCCGCCCAGGCCAGCGGGACCGCTCCACCCAGGAGCAATAGTTCAATAGACACCCCGCCCAGACCAGCGGGACCCCTCCCCCCAGGAGCAATAGATCAATAGACACCCCGCCCAGACCAGCGAGACCCTTCCCCCCCAGGAGCAATAGATCAATAGACACCCCTCCCAGACCAGCGGGACCCCTCCCCCCCAGGAGCAATAGATCAATACACACCCCGCCCAGACCAGCGGGACCCCTCCCCCCCGGGATCTACACATATAGAACCCACGCCGAGAGGACCTACATCCAGACCACAACACCACCAGCCACATCCACACCCCCACCCCAACCACTCAACAGCCCCCCAAGTCAACCATGCCCACACCCCATTTAGGCCCCATCAGATCAGACCTATGCCCCTCCTGCCCACCCCATGCACCCCACCCCCGCAAAGAGGGCCTCAACATGGAAGTCACACATACGCCCAGGCCGTGAGCAGGCAAACAGGCCCAACCCCCACTCTTACACTAGCCCAAGCCAATGGCGTGTACCAGATGCTCAGCAGGCTCTGCTCACACTTACTGGTCTGAGGCCAAACAACACGACAAACAACAATGGACACTTTATGGAACACAAAGCCTTCACTATATCATCCTGGAATATCCAAGGCCTGAGGTCATCTGCCTAAAGAGCAGGAACCTGGACATCAAAGATATCGGAAATACAGACATTGTCATCCTACAAGAAACATGGTATAGAGGAGATGGGAACATTTTAATAAATGTTATAAAAAATTAAAAATAATAAGAAATCATGAGGTAACAAAGGAACTGAGGAATATTAAGAAATGCTATAGATGGAAGGAATGTAGTGTGGAAACCTACCAAAAAACAATTAGGCAACACAAAATTAAATCCCTTTGAGACAGCTTCCTGGACAAAACGATCCACTGTAATAGTGAAGGTGTAAACTTGGCAGTAGAAAATCTTGACAGTATATTTGACCTCTCAGTTTCCCTATCAAATCCAAGAATTTCAAACAGAAAACCAAAGAAAACCAAAGCCCCTAATACATCCACCTAGCTACATCTCAACCCCTAATACAACCACCTAGCTACATCACAAACCCTAATACAACCACCTAGCTACATCACAACCCCTAATACAACCACCTAGCTACATCACAACCCCTAATACAAGCACCTAGCTACATCACAACCCCTAATACAACCACCTAGCTACATCACAACCCCTAATACAACCACCTAGCTACATCACAACCCCTAATACAACCACCTAGCTACATCACAACCCCTAATACAACCACCTAGCTACATCACAACCCCTAATACAACCACCTAGCTACATCACAACCCCTAATACAACCACCTAGCTACATCACAACCCCTAATACAACCACCTAGCTACATCACACCCCCTAATACAACCACCTAGCTACATCACAACCCCTAATACAACCACCTAGCTACATCACACCCCCTAATACAACCACCTAGCTACATCACAACCCCTAATACAACCACCTAGCTACATCACAACCCCTAATACAACCACCTAGCTACATCACAACCCCTAATACAACCACCTAGCTGCATCACAACCACCTAGCTACATCACAACCCCTAATACAACCACCTAGCTACATCACAACCCCTAATACAACCACCTAGCTACATCACACCCCCTAATACAACCACCTAGCTACATCACAACCCCTAATACAAGCACCTAGCTACATCACAACCCCTAATACAAGCACCTAGCTACATCACATCCCCTAATACAAGCACCTAGCTACATCACAACCCCTAATACAACCACCTAGCTACATCACAACCCCTAATACAACCACCTAGCTACATCACAACCCCTAATACAACCACCTAGCTACATCACAACCCCTAATACAACCACCTAGCTACATCACAACCACCTAATACAACCACCTAGCTACATCACAACCCCTAATACAACCACCTAGCTGCATCACAACCACCTAGCTACATCACAACCCCTAATACAACCACCTAGCTACATCACAACCCCTAATACAACCACCTAGCTACATCACAACCCCTAATACAACCACCTAGCTACATCACAACCCCTAATACAACCACCTAGCTACATCACAACCCCTAAAACAACCACCTAGCTGCATCACAACCATTGATCACTATTGCAGTACCACTTTAACAAGGCTGCAGAACAAAAACACACATGCTGCACATTGTTACAAAACTTCTACAGAACACACACTGACACTTTGTCATGATTGAACTACCTCACATCACATGAAACCTAGAGTGAAAAAGAGATGCTATACTATCCACAATACTCACTGAGACGTAGAACTGTCTAACTGCTGCTCAGGGTCAGCTGGCTATGTCATGGGAGTACACTTTCTAAAAAAACTAATGGTTGAACATCTCTCCAAACATAGAACGTAACCTGTAAGAGAGCAGCCACAAGCCATCATGAGTCATGATTCATCTACAGCAGCTGAAGCCTGGAGTAAAACAGAGATGCTATAATATTCACAAGACATACAACTGTCTAACTGCTGCTCTGGGTCAGCTGTCTGGCTTCACTCTGTCAAAGTACTGGACAGCAATATTACAGACAGGAAAAAGAGACATTAGAAATGTAGGAGCAAAATAATGGTAAGTAAGCAAGCTATAGGAAATATGTTGCAACTACCTTATTGGAGGAGCAATTTTCTCAACAGCTGGCTTTTCTCTGTAGCTGGCTTTTCTCTGTAGCTGGCTTTTCTCTGTAGCTGGCTTTTCTCATCGTTATGTCAGTATCCAGGACCATTAGGATGTCCTTCTCAGTAACCATGTCAGTATCCAGGACCATTATGATGTTCTTCTCAGTAACCATGTCAGTATCCAGGGCCATTAGGATGTCCTTCTCAGTGACCATCAGCATGAAGGCCTCTAGGTGTTCTTCTGAGAGAGTGCTCCCGAGTCTGCTCTTGATATACTTTAAGGTAGAGAAACTTCACTCACAAGCTACCAGGGTAACTGAGAGGGTGAGTAGGGACTACCTGGGTAACTGAGAGGGTGAGTAGGGACTACCTGGGTAACTGAGAGGGTGAGTAGGGACTACCTGGGTAACTGAGGGTGAGTAGGAACTACCTGAGTAACTGAGAGGGTGAGTAGGAACTACCTGGGTAATTGAGAGGGTGAGTAGGAACTACCTGGGTAATTGAGAGGGTGAGTAGGGACTACCTGGGTAACTGAGAGGTCAGTAGGAACTACCTGGGTAACTGAGAGGGTGAGTAGGAACTACCTGGGTAACTGAGAGGGTGAGTAGGGACTACCTGGGTAACTGAGAGGTCAGTAGGAACTACCTGGGTAACTGAGAGGGTGAGTAGGAACTACCTGAGTAACTGAGAGGGTGAGTAGGGTCTACCTGGGTAACTGAGAGGGTGAGTAGGGACTACCTGGGTAACAGAGCGGGTGAGTAGGAACTACCTGGGTAACAGAGAGGGTGAGTAGGGACTACCTGGGTAACAGAGGGTGAGTAGGAACTACCTGGGTAACAGAGAGGTCAGTAGGAACTACCTGGGTAACAGAGAGTGTAAGTAGGAACTACCTGGGTAACTGTGAGGTCAGTAGGAACTACCTGGGTAACTGAGAGGGTGAGTAGGAACTACCTGGGTAACTGAGAGGGTGAGTAGGAACTACCTGGGTAACTGAGAGGGTGAGTAGGAACTACCTGGGCAACTGAGAGGGTGAGTAGGAACTACCTGGGTAACTGAGAGGGTGAGTAGGAACTACCTGGGTAACTGAGAGGGTGAGTAGGAACTACCTGGGTAACTGAGAGGTCAGTAGGAACTACCTGGGTAACTGAGAGGGTGAGTAGGAACTACCTGGGTAACTGAGAGGGTGAGTAGGGACTACCTGAGTAACTGAGAGGGTGAGTAGGGACTACCTGGGTAACTGAGAGGGTGAGTAGGGACTACCTGGGTAACAGAGGGTGAGTAGGAACTACCTGGGTAACTGAGAGGGTGAGTAGGAACTACCTGGGTAACTGAGAGGGTGAGTAGGGACTACCTGGGTAACTGAGAGGGTGAGTAGGGACTACCTGGGTAACTGAGAGGGTGAGTAGGGACTACCTGGGTAACAGAGAGGGTGAGTAGGGACTACCTGGGTAACTGAGAGGGTGAGTAGGAACTACCTGGGTAACAGAGAGGTCAGTAGGAACTACCTGGGTAACTGAGAGGGTGAGTAGGAACTACCTGGGTAACTGAGAGGGTGAGTAGGAACTACCTGGGTAACTGAGAGGGTGTGTAGGAACTACCTGGGTAACTGAGAGGGTGAGTAGGGACTACCTGGGTAACAGAGAGGGTGAGTAGGAACTACCTGGGTAACTGAGAGGGTGAGTAGGAACTACCTGGGTAACTCAGAGGGTGAGTAGGGACTACCTGGGTAACAGAGAGGGTGAGTAGGGACTACCTGGGTAACAGAGAGGGTGAGTAGGAACTACCTGGGTAACTGAGAGGGTGAGTAGGAACTACCTGGGTAACAGAGAGGTCAGTAGGAACTACCTGGGTAACTGAGAGGGTGAGTAGGGATTACCTGGGTAACAGAGAGGTCAGTAGGAACTACCTGGGTAACTGAGAGGTCAGTAGGAACTACCTGGGTAACTGAGAGGGTGAGTAGGAACTACCTGGGTAACAGAGGTCAGTAGGAACTACCTGGGTAACTGAGAGGGTGAGTAGGAACTACCTGGGTAACTGAGAGGGTGAGTAGGAACTACCTGGGTAACTGAGAGGTCAGTAGGAACTACCTGGGTAACTGAGAGGGTGAGTAGGAACTACCTGGGTAACTGAGAGGGTGAGTAGGGACTACCTGAGTAACTGAGAGGGTGAGTAGGGACTACCTGGGTAACTGAGAGGGTGAGTAGGGACTACCTGGGTAACAGAGGGTGAGTAGGAACTACCTGGGTAACTGAGAGGGTGAGTAGGAACTACCTGGGTAACTGAGAGGGTGAGTAGGAACTACCTGGGTAACTGAGAGGGTGAGTAGGGACTACCTGGGTAACTGAGAGGGTGAGTAGGGACTACCTGGGTAACTGAGAGGGTGAGTAGGAACTACCTGGGTAACAGAGAGGTCAGTAGGAACTACCTGGGTAACTGAGAGGGTGAGTAGGAACTACCTGGGTAACTGAGAGGGTGTGTAGGAACTACCTGGGTAACTGAGAGGGTGAGTAGGGACTACCTGGGTAACAGAGAGGGTGAGTAGGAACTACCTGGGTAACTGAGAGGGTGAGTAGGAACTACCTGGGTAACTCAGAGGGTGAGTAGGGACTACCTGGGTAACAGAGAGGGTGAGTAGGGACTACCTGGGTAACAGAGAGGGTGAGTAGGAACTACCTGGGTAACTGAGAGGGTGAGTAGGAACTACCTGGGTAACAGAGAGGTCAGTAGGAACTACCTGGGTAACTGAGAGGGTGAGTAGGGATTACCTGGGTAACAGAGAGGTCAGTAGGAACTACCTGGGTAACTGAGAGGTCAGTAGGAACTACCTGGGTAACTGAGAGGGTGAGTAGGAACTACCTGGGTAACAGAGGTCAGTAGGAACTACCTGGGTAACTGAGAGGGTGAGTAGGAACTACCTGGGTAACTGAGAGGGTGAGTAGGAACTACCTGGGTAACTGAGAGGTCAGTAGGAACTACCTGGGTAACTGAGAGGGTGAGTAGGGACTACCTGGGTAACTGAGAGGGTAAGTAGGAACTTATATCCAAGGCCAAGGATATGGTATGCATCAGTCAGCAGGCTGTACCGTCTCAGCATCTGGTAACAACACAGTGGACATTCTGTGCAGGATGAGCAGCATTTATTCTTCATTTCCACCTCATCTTCATTTCCATCAGGACCATCCTCCACTGTCCTGGTCATGTATTCTTCATTTCCATCAGGACCATCCTCCACTGTCCTGGTCATGTATTCTTCATTTCCATCAGGACCATCCTCCACTGTCCTGGTCATGTATTCTTCATTTCCATCAGGGCCATCCTCCACTGTCTTGGTCATGTATTCTTCATTTCCATCAGGACCGTCCTCCACTGTACTGGTCATGTATTCTTCATTTCCATCAGGGCCGTCCTCCACTCTCCTGGTCATGTATTCTTCCAATCCTGAACTGTTCAGTTTTTTCCACTGTTACAGCGAGGCTCCTCAGCTCACAATGCAAATTGTCAACAGTTGCTCGCCTATCAAATCGAAGCAAACATTTGCTGAGCTCTTGAAGGGCTGTCTGTGGAAGACCATTGGATGTTATTTGGGAGAAGTTTCTAGGGTCCAGAAGGGCTAGGTCAGCATATAGAGAGAGCCATGAGACAGAAATCACCTGGGGATACTATCTGTGACTCGATCCATCATTTAATTGTGGACTTGAACTTTATAGACACTCTCTACCTCTGTCAAAGCTTCATCTTAATCATTATCTCTTTATGTAGTGTTGTGTCTCTCTTGTTGTGATGTGTGTTTTGTCCTATGTTTATATTTGATTTATGTATTTATTTTTATTCCCAGGCCCCCGTCCCCGTAGGAGGCCTTTTACATTTTGGTAGGCCGTCATTTTAAATAAGAATTTGTTCTTAACTGACTTGCCTAGCTAAATAAATGTTTAAAAATATATATATATATATCTTGAGCCATCTCTCCAGACATGATTTTCTTCTCCTTTTCTGTGGCAGAGTGTCTTCCACCTCCTCCAGCTCTGTGTCCTCATCCTGTTCTTTGATCTACTGATTTGCAAACGGAACAAATGTGTCTGTAGCTGCCTTAATGAACTCTCTTGACATGCCTTTCAGAGTTTCCTGTGTAGCCACAACCATTCCATGGGCAGACAGGATGTCCATCCCACTTGTCTGCAGGTATTTGGACAGTGGTGACGTGTTCTCAAATATCCATATATATATTTGAGCTGTCAGTATCGTCTCATACCGGAGAAGAGCCTCAGTAAATCCTCTCGCGTTCACCCGAACAGTTGTCTTCACGTTGGCCTGTCCTTGTATGGCTGATAGTATGAGGAGTAGTTGAACAGTTGTTGTCATGTTGGCCTGTCCTTGTATGGCTGATAGTATGAGGAGAACTTCAACAGTTGTCTTCATGTTGGCCTGTCCTTGTATGGCTGATAGTGTGAGGAGAACGTCAACAGTTGTCTTCATGTTGGCCTGTCCTTGTATGGCTGATAGTATGAGGAGAACGTCAACAGTTGTCTTCATGTTGGCCTGTCCTTGTATGGCTGATAGTATGAGGAGAACGTCAACAGTTGTCTTCATGTTGGCCTGTCCTTGTATGGCTGATAGTATGAGGAGAACATCAACAGTTGTCTTCATGTTGGCCAGTCCTTGTATGGCTGATAGTGTGAGGAGAACGTCAACAGGTGTCTTCATGTTGGCCTGTCCTTGTATGGCTGATAGTATGAGGAGAACTTCAACAGTTGTCTTCATGTTGGCCTGTCCTTGTATGGCTGATAGTGTGAGGAGAACTTCAACATAGAGACCCTGGTCTGGTTTTCCAAATGGATCCAAAGACCTTCTTCAAAGCACTATCCTTAAGCCCACCAGCGTGTTTCTCCGGTTGGAGATAGGTGTCTGTGTCGCGTGTCCTTGCTCTTCTTCTCCCACACATCCGTCCTTTGGTAGGATTCACAGAGTAACACAGCAATGTCGTTAAGGAGAGCAAACAGTGACCCACTCGCCAAGACAATTTCAGTTGTTGTCAGTGTAACGGATGTGAAATGGCTAGCTAGTTAGCGGTGGTGCGCGCTAGCAGCCTTTCAGTCGGTTACGTCACTTGCTCTGAAACCTAGAAGTAGTGGTTCCCCTTGCTCTGCAAGGGCCGCGGCTTTTGTATAGCGATGGGTAACGACGCTTCGTGGGTGCCTGTTGTTGATGTGTGCAGAGGGTCCCTGGTTCGCGCCCGTGTCGAGGCGAGGGGACGGTCTAAAGTTATACTGTTACATCAGACGAAACCAGATTAAGGACACGTGCATAGCACCATACATGCACATGATTGGGGAACTTTGAGGTTAACAGAGTAGAGAAGCCCTTTATATTTGCCCTGCATATTGGATGCTCCATCCGTAACACTGACAATGCACTTGCTCATGTCTAATTTTAGTTGATCCACGACATCTGTCAACAACTGGACAAAGTACCGTCCAGTGGATGCCTCACACGTCACAACAGCCACGAGCCTCTCTTGTACGACGTCTGTCACATATCTCACAATGACAGAGCACTGATCTTGAGTAAGTTATGTCCTGAGTTGTGTCGATCTGGACAGAGAACATTCCAGCTTCTTCAATTTCACTTGACATGGTCTCTTGGGTAATGCTCTGAATTGTCTGAATGACGGTGTTGATAGTATTTTTTGAGAGGAGTGTGATTAGAGAACCTTTGCCTCTTGCCCCAGAGTGATGTAGATTTCTTACTTTTCTCAGTGCATTCCGTGAGATGTTGTTTCAAGCAGATGTCCTACTTTGCCAGCAGAATTATCATCTCCAAGAAATGATGGATACTGGTGTCCTCTAATGTATACGCAGCCTCAGACTGTAACTGAGCCGCCATCTTGCCAATGACTTTCACTATGTCTACGACACGTTCCAGCACCTGCATTCTCCTGTGTACCTGCTCTCTGTGGGCAGACACCTGACAGCCACGGAGCAGACTTTGAATGTCTGCTTTGGAGGACTTTGCTGCTTTGCTTTGCTCTGTTGATCCTACAGCTATTGTAATCAGTAATCATGAGCTTATAAACCAGAGTTACACTGTTAGCACTGAGGCAGTGTGCAATAGTAGGAAGACCACTTTATGCAGCTACCCTGCACTATCAGCTCCCATGTAAATAACATGAGTAAGTCTACCTCTGATAAGCTTCCCAGTAAATAAATTAAAAACTATCAAGCAACCCAGAAAAGTGCTAAAAATAGCCCATATTAACATATGCAGCCTGAGAAACAAGGTCCATGAAGTCAATAACTTGCAACAGATGACATTCATATTCTGACTGAAACTCACTTAGATAATACCTTTGATGATACAGTGGTAGCAATACATGGTTATAACATCTCCCGAAAAGACAGAAATGCCAACGGGGGAGGTGTTGCGGTCTGTATTCAGAACCATGTTCCTGTAAAGCTTAGAGACAATCTAATGTTTAAATAGTGTTGAAGTAATCTGGCTACAGGTTCATCTGCCTCACCTAAAGCCCATTCTGGTGGGAAGCTGTTATAGACCACCAGGTGCTAACAGTCAGTATCTGGATAACATGTGTGAAATGCTTGATAATGTATGTGATATTTACAGAGAAGTATATTTTCTGGGTGATTTCAATATTGACTGGCTCTCATCAAGCTACCCACTCAGGAAAGAACTTCAAACTGTAAGCAGTGCTTGCAACCTTGTTCAGGTTATCAGTCAACCTATCAGGGTAGTTACAAACAGCACAGGAATGAAATCAGCAACATGTATTGATCACATCTTTACTAATGCTGCAGAAATGTTCTGTAAAGCAGTATACAAACCCATAGGATGTAGTGATCATATCTAGGAAAACCAAAGTTCCAAAGGCTGGGCCTAATATAGTGTATAAGAGGTCATACAAGATGTTTTGAAGTGATTCATATGTTGATGATGTAAAGAATATTTTCTGGTCTGTGGTGTGTAATGAAAAGCAACCAGACGCTGCACTTTACGCAAGGCTTTGGGCCCAGTATTAATATGAAGCTGTTTTGGGCCCAGCATTAATATGAAGCCGTTTTGGGCCCAGTATTAATATGAAGCTGTTATGGGCCCAGCATTAATATGAAGCCGTTTTGGGCCCAGTATTAATATGAAGCTGTTATGGGCCCAGCATTAATATGAAGCCGTTTTGGGCCCAGTATTAATAAGAAGCTGTTTTGGGCCCAGTATTAATATGAGGCTGTTTTGGGCCCAGTATTAATATGAAGCCGTTTTGGGCCCAGTATTAATATGAAGCTGTTTTGGGCCCAGTATTAATATGAAGCTGTTTTGGGCCCAGTATTAATATGAAGCCGTTTTGGGCCCAGTATTAATATGAAGCTGTTTTGGGCCCAGTATTAATATGAAGCTGTTTTGGGCCCAGTATTAATATGAAGCCGTTTTGGGCCCAGTATTAATATGAAGCTGTTTTGGGCCCAGTATTAATATGAAGCTGTTTTGGGCCCAGTATTAATATGAAGCTGTTTTGGGCCCAGCATTAATATGAAGCTGTTTTGGGCCCAGTATTAATATGAAGCTGTTTTGGGCCCAGCATTAATAAGAAGCTGTTTTGGGCCCAGTATTAATATGAAGCTGTTTTGGACCCAGTATTAATATGAAGCCGTTTTGGGCCCAGTATTAATATGAAGCTGTTTTGGGCCCAGTATTAATATGAAGCTGTTTTGGGCCCAGTATTAATATGAAGCTGTTTTGGGCCCAGTATTAATAAGAAGCCGTTTTGGGCCCAGTATTAATATGAAGTTGTTTTGGGCCCAGCATTAATATGAAGCTGTTTTGGGCCCAGTATTAATATGAAGCTGTTTTGGGCCCAGCATTAATAAGAAGCTGTTTTGGGCCCAGTATTAATATGAAGCTGTTTTGGGCCCAGTATTAATATGAAGCCGTTTTGGGCCCAGTATTAATATGAAGCTGTTTTGGGCCCAGTATTAATATGAAGCTGTTTTGGGCCCAGTATTAATATGAAGCCGTTTTGGGCCCAGTATTAATATGAAGCTGTTTTGGGCCCAGTATTAATAAGACGCCGTTTTGGGCCCAGTATTAATATGAAGCTGTTTTGGGCCCAGCATTAATATGAAGCCGTTTTGGGCCCAGTATTAATATGAAGCTGTTTTGGGCCCAGTATTAATATGAAGCCGTTTTGGGCCCAGTATTAATAAGAAGCCGTTTTGGGCCCAGTATTAATATGAAGCTGTTTTGGGCCCAGCATTAATATGAAGCCGTTTTGGGCCCAGTATTTATATGAAGCTGTTTTGGGCCCAGCATTAATATGAAGCCATTTTGGGCCCAGTATTAATAAGAAGCTGTTTTGGGCCCAGCATTAATATGAAGCTGTTTTGGGCCCAGCATTAATATGAAGCTGTTTTGGGCCCAGCATTAATAAGAAGCTGTTTTGGACCCAGCGTTAATAAGAAGCTGTTTTGGACCCAGCATTAATAAGAAGCTGTTTTGGGCCCAGCATTAATATGAAGCCGTTTTGGGCCCAGCATTAATATGAAGCTGTTTTGGGCCCAGTATTAATATGAAGCCGTTTTGGGCCCAGCATTAATAAGAAGCCGTTTTGGGCCCAGCATTAATATGAAGCTGTTTTGGGCCCAGCATTAATAAGAAGCCGTTTTGGGCCCAGTATTAATATGAAGCTGTTTTGGGCCCAGCATTAATATGAAGCCGTTTTGGGCCCAGCATTAATATGAAGCCGTTTTGGGCCCAGTATTAATATGAAGCTGTTTTGGGCCCAGCATTAATATGAAGTTGTTTTGGGCCCAGCATTAATATGAAGCCGTTTTGGGCCCAGCATTAATATGAAACTGTTTTGGGCCCAACATTAATATGAAACTGTTTTGGGCCCAGTATTAATATGAAGCTGTTTTGGGCCCAGCATTAATATGAAGCCGTTTTGGGCCCAGCATAATAAGAAGCCGTTTTGGGCCCAGTATTAATAAGAAGCAATTTTGGACCCAGCATTAATATGAAGCTGTTTTGGGCCCAGTATTAATATGAAGCTGTTTTGGGCCCAGTATTAATATGAAGCTGTTTTGGGCCCAGCATTAATAAGAAGCTGTTTTGGGCCCAGTATTAATATGAAGCTGTGAGGAAGAGTTAGCGGTGTTCATTGGACCATGAGAGAGCGGGGAGGCACTACCTGAACGCGTCCAATAGACTCATTTTCATTTTCCCTAGAAAAAAATGTTGCTTAGTTTTGTCCAATGACTGTATGAATTAAGATTTGTGACCTACTGCTTTTGGTCCCAATCTAGCGGTCGCAAAATGTTCCTCGGTACCTCAAATTTAATTAATATAGGCAATTTTCCTGTGGAAAAATGTTAGGAACACCTGTCCTATTGAATTTCTCCAGTCTCTGCCACCAGGTGGCAGTATTGTCCAACGAAACAGGGTTTCCTCCAACGTCTCACTGGATCTCTCCTCACTGGTTAGTATTCTGTACCTCAATGTTTTATAACATTATATATTAAACTGCTCCTCCACCTGCTCTCTCCTCTCTCTCCTCTTCACCTCCTCTCTCCTCTTCCACTGCTCACTCTCTCTTTTCACCTGTTTTCTTCTCTTCTTCTGTTCTCTCTCTCTTCACCTGTTTTCTTCTCTTCACCTGTTCTCTCTCTCTTCACCTACTCTCTCTCTCTGTTCACCTGTTCTCTCTTTCTTCACCTCCTCTTTCCTCTTCCACTGCTCCCTCTCTCTCTTCACCTGTTCTCTCTCTCTTCATCTGCTCTCTCTCTCTTCACCTGCTCTCTCTCTCTTCATCTGCTCTCTCTCTCTCTCTCTCTCTCTCTCTCTCTCTCTCTCTCTTCACCTGCTCTCTCTCTCTTCACCTGTTCTCTCTCTCTTCACCTGTTCTCTCTCTCTTCACCTGTTCTCTCTCTCTTCACCTGTTCTCTCTCTCTTCACCTCCTCTCTCTTCACCTGTTCTCTCTCTCTTCACCTGCTCTCTCTCTCTTCACCTGTTCTCTCTCTTCATCTGCTCTCTCTCTCTTCATCGTCTCTCTCTCTCTTCACCTGTTCTCTCTCTCTTCACCTGTTCTCTCTCTCTTCACCTGTTCTCTCTCTCTTCACCTGTTCTCTCTCTCTTCACCTGTTCTCTCTCTCTTCATCTCCTCTCTCTTCACCTGTTCTCTCTCTCTTCACCTGCTCTCTCTCTCTTCACCTGTTCTCTCTCTTCATCTGCTCTCTCTCTCTTCATCGTCTCTCTCTCTCTTCACCTGTTCTCTCTCTCTTCACCTGTTCTCTCTCTCCATCTGCTCTCTCTCTCTTCACCTCTCTCTCTCTTCACCTGTTCTCTCTCTTCACCTGTTCTCTCTCTCTTCACCTGTTCTCTCTCTCCATCTGCTCTCTCTCTCTTCACCTGTTCTCTCTCTCTTCACCTGTTTTCTCTCTCTTCACCTGTTCTCTCTCTCTTCACCTGTTTTCTCTCTCTTCACCTGTTCTCTCTCTCTTCACCTCTCTCTCTCTTCACCTGTTCTCTCTCTCTTCACCTCCTCTCTCTCTCTTCACCTCCTCTCTCTCGTCTTTGCCAGCTCCCATTAATCTGTCCTACTGTAATAATTTGACCTCATTAGTTCTCTCCTCTACCTACTCTAATGTACTAGAGGAATAGCTCTATTGTTCTATTGTTAATCATAGTGATGATGTCAGAGCTTTAGACCTGCAAGGGAATGGAACTGTCAGCCGCAAGGAACTATGGGTAATGATTAGGTGATTAGACCATTAAGGTATGGGAAGGTGTGTGTGTGTGTGTGTGTGTGTGTGTGTGTGTGTGTGTGTGTGTGTGTGTGTGTGTGTGTGTGTGTGTGTGTGTGTGTGTGTGTGTGTGTGTGTGTGTGTGTGTGTGTGTATTCCATGAGCAAGATGTTAAGAGGAAGTGTTGTTGCATCATTGCCTGTTACCACTGGTGACAAAAAGCTAACATTGTCCAGCAAGCTCATCAGTTCTGACAACATCACCAAACCGGACCAGTTTACCAGAATGACCATCTAGTCTAGTGATTACCAGTTGCTTTTAAAGGGTTCGAATATATTTAAGGATATTAGATTGCCAAAAGACATGAATATTTAACCGTCTCCTCTCCGACGATATGGTAGATGTTCTTCTGGGTACTAAACTTCCATACCCAGAGGACATCATGCTTGAGTCCCAAATGGCATCATATTCCCTAGATCACTACTTTTCATTAGAGCTCTATAGGGCTCTGGTGAAAAGTAGTGCACTTAAATAGGGAACAGGGTGCCGTTTGAGACGCCAGGCTGATTAGCCCAGCGACAGTGAGAACAAGCCAGGATTGATTGTAGGAGATGGCCATAGACTAAGCTAATGTAATGGTGTCATGCTATATGTAAAGCAGGGGTGAGTTATTGTACACTCTTAGCGGGGAAAAAGGTGCGATCTAGAACCTAAAAGTTTTCTCCGGCTGTCCCCATATGATAACCCTTTGTAGAACCCTTTTCGGTACTAGGTAGAACCCTTTTGGTTCCACTTAGAACTCTTTTGGGTTCCACTTAGAGCTCTTTTGGTTCCACTTAGAACTCTTTTGAGTTCCACTTAGAGCTCTTTTGGGTTCCACTTAGAACTCTTTTGTGGTCCACGTAGAACCCTTTCCACAGATGGTTCTACATGGAATCCACAAAATGATTCTAGCCGAAACCTCAAAAGGGTGCAGGAAACAGGGTAACCAAAAATGGTTCCCCTATGGGGACAGCCGAATAACCATTTTGCAAACCTTTAATTCTAAGAGTGTAGGTTTCTAT
>NC_092114.1:14931905-14934405 GCF_045679555.1 Salvelinus alpinus | reverse complement strand
GTCCATATAACCAGGTCCATATAACCAGGTCCATATAACCAGGTCCATATAACCAGGTCCATATAACCAGGTCCATATAACCAGGTCCGTATAACCAGGTCCATATAACCAGGTCCATATAACCAGGTCCATATAACCAGGTCCATATAACCAGGTCCATATAACCATGTCTGTATAACCAGGTCCATATAACCAGGTCCATATAACCAGGTCCATATAACCAGGTCCGTATAACCAGGTCCATATAACCATGTCCATATAACCATGTCTGTATAACCATGTCCATATAACCAGGTCCATATAACCAGGTCCATATAACCAGGTCCGTATAACCAGGTCCGTATAACCAGGTCCGTATAACCAGGTCCGTGTAACCAGGTCCATATAACCATGTCCATATAACAAGGTCCGTGTAACCAGGTCCATATAACCAGGTCCATATAACCAGGTCCATATAACCAGGTCCGTATAACCAGGTCCATATAACCAGGTCCATATAACCATGTCTGTATAACCAGGTCCATATAACCAGGTCCATATAACCAGGTCCATATAACCAGGTCCATATAACCATGTCTGTATAACCAGGTCCATATAACCAGGTCCATATAACCAGGTCCATATAACCAGGTCCATATAACCATGTCTGTATAACCAGGTCCATATAACCAGGTCCATATAACCAGGTCCATATAACCAGGTCCATATAACCATGTCTGTATAACCAGGTCCATATAACCAGGTCCATATAACCAGGTCCATATAACCAGGTCCGTATAACCAGGTCCATATAACCAGGTCCATATAACCAGGTCCGTATAACCAGGTCCATATAACCAGGTCCATATAACCATGTCTGTATAGCCAGGTCCATATAACCAGGTCCGTATAACCATGTCCATATAACCAGGTCCATATAACCAGGTCCATATAACCAGGTCCGTATAACCAGGTCCATATAACCAGGTCCATATAACCAGGTCCATATAACCAGGTCCGTATAACCAGGTCCATATAACCAGGTCCATATAACCATGTCTGTATAACCAGGTCCATATAACCATGTCCATATAACCAGGTCCGTATAACCAGGTCCGTATAACCAGGTCCATATAACCATGTCCATATAACCAGGTCCATATAACCAGGTCCATATAACCAGGTCCATATAACCAGGTCCATAT
This sequence comes from Salvelinus alpinus, assembly GCF_045679555.1. Taxonomy (NCBI): domain Eukaryota; kingdom Metazoa; phylum Chordata; class Actinopteri; order Salmoniformes; family Salmonidae; genus Salvelinus; species Salvelinus alpinus. The sequence continues at coordinate 14,933,221 of NC_092114.1, read as the reverse complement.
AACCAGGTCCATATAACCAGGTCCGTATAACCATGTCCATATAACCAGGTCTGTATAACCAGGTCCGTATAACCATGTCTGTTTAACCAGGTCCATATAACCAGGTCCATATAACCAGGTCCATATAACCAGGTCCATATAACCAGGTCCATATAACCATGTCTGTATAACCAGGTCCATATAACCAGGTCCGTATAACCAGGTCCGTATAGCCAGGTCCATATAACCAGGTCCATATAACCAGGTCCATATAACCATGTCCATATAACCAGGTCCATATAACCAGGTCCATATAACCATGTCTGTATAACCAGGTCCATATAACCATGTCTGTATAACCAGGTCCATATAACCAGGTCTGTATAACCAGGTCTGTATAACCAGGTCCGTATAGCCATGTCCGTTCTACTGATTGTATTTCAGTGCTGAACAGTATTCATTAGGAATGGGCTGTGATATCCACATCACCTCAGTTAGGATGATCTAACCCAATGGGAGGGTCATTAGGCTCAGGTCTCTGACATGGATCTTTTAAATGGCTGTGAACCCTTCAGGATAATAATACAGATGGATTGACGATGAATGTTCATTATATTTAGCTGAGTAAAACATTTAAGGTGATGAAGTGCTACTGGTAGAGTCTTCTCAGAATAATGCTTCATGTTTTCAGAATTCACTGTATGTGTGTGTGTGTGTGTGTGTGTGTGTGTGTGTGTGTGTGTGTGTGTGTGTGTGTGTGTGTGTGTGTGTGTGTGTGTGTGTGTGTGTGTGTGTGTGTGTGTGTGTGTGTGTGTGCGCGTGTTCAGTAGTTTGTAAACAGAGGTGCTGCAGTGTGTTAGGGTAACATTGTTATGACTGGTTCACTTAGAGTTTGATTATTCACTCTTCATGTTATCACTCTTCATGATTTCACTCTTCATGATATCACTCTTCATGATATCACTCTTCAGAATATCACTCTTCTGGATATCACTCTTCATGATATCACTCTTCAGGATATCACTATTCAGGATATCACTATTCAGGATATCACTATTCAGGATATATCTATTCAGGATATCACTCTTCAGGATATCACTATTCAGGATATCACTCTTCAGGATATCACTCTTCAGGATATCACTCTTCCGGATATCACTCTTCCGGATATCACTCTTCCGAATATCACTATTCAGGATATCACTATTCAGGATATCACTCTTCAGAATATCATTATTCTGAATATCACTCTTCAGGATATCACTCTTCAGAATATCATTCTTCAGGATATCACTCTTCAGGATATCACTATTCAGGATATCACTCTTCAGGATATC
>NC_092114.1:14914405-14926905 GCF_045679555.1 Salvelinus alpinus | reverse complement strand
AAAATAATTACTTTGAATTCTTTGAAGGGACTCATCTTTGTGATGGGGAGTGGTGTCCCCCAGGGCTCTGTTCTAGGCCCTCTCCTATTCTCGCTATACACCAAGTCACTTGGCTCTGTCATAACCTCACATGGTCTCTCCTATCATTGCTATGCAGACGACACACAACTAATCTTCTCCTTTCCCCCTTCTGATGACCAGGTGGCGAATCGCATCTCTGCATGTCTGGCAGACATATCAGTGTGGATGACGGATCACCACCTCAAGCTGAACCTCGGCAAGACGGAGCTGCTCTTCCTCCCGGGGAAGGACTGCCCGTTCCATGATCTCGCCATCACGGTTGACAACTCCATTGTGTCCTCCTCTCAGAGCGCTAAGAACCTTGGCGTGATCCTGGACAACACCCTGTCGTTCTCAACTAACATCAAGGCGGTGGCCCGTTCCTGTAGGTTCATGCTCTACAACATCCGCAGAGTACGACCCTGCCTCACACAGGAAGCGGCGCAGGTCCTAATCCAGGCACTTGTCATCTCCCGTCTGGATTACTGCAACTCGCTGTTGGCTGGGCTCCCTGCCTGTGCCATTAAACCCCTACAACTCATCCAGAACGCCGCAGCCCGTCTGGTGTTCAACCTTCCCAAGTTCTCTCACGTCACCCCGCTCCTCCGCTCTCTTCACTGGCTTCCAGTTGAAGCTCGCATCCGCTACAAGACCATGGTGCTTGCCTACGGAGCTGTGAGGGGAACGGCACCTCAGTACCTCCAGGCTCTGATCAGGCCCTACACCCAAACAAGGGCACTGCGTTCATCCACCTCTGGCCTGCTCGCCTCCCTACCACTGAGGAAGTACAGTTCCCGCTCAGCCCAGTCAAAACTGTTCGCTGCTCTGGCCCCCCAATGGTGGAACAAACTCCCTCACGACGCCAGGACAGCGGAGTCAATCACCACCTTCCGGAGACACCTGAAACCCCACCTCTTTAAGGAATACCTAGGATAGGATAAAGTAATCCTTCTCACCCCCCCCCCCTTAAAAGATTTAGATGCACTATTGTAAAGTGGCTGTTCCACTGGATGTCATAAGGTGAATGCACCAATTTGTAAGTCGCTCTGGATAAGAGCGTCTGCTAAATGACTTAAATGTAAATGTAAATGAGTGTATTCATCTGAGTCCATCTAAGTTGTCATGAAATCTCTGTGTGATTGTCTCATATAATGAAATCCCCAGGGGGGGGGGGGGGGGGGACAATCATAGTTTCCCTTCATGTGTATGTGTATTCTTTGTTTTGTTTGAGCTGCCATTTTGTTTTGTTTGAGCTGCCATTTTGTTTTGTTTGAGCTGCCATTTTGTTTTGCTTGAGCTGCCATTTTGTTTTGTTTGAGCTGCCATTTTGTTTTGCTTGAGCTGCCATTTTGTGTGTAATTTGTAATGCTACCAGAGCGCAAGAGAAGAGTTTAAAAAGCTTTTGCATTTTTAAACCACTATTGAAACCAAAAGTGAGAAACAGATTAAGAAAAATGCATACATTGGACTCACTAGGTGACTCACGCTTGCGTACACATTTATGAAATGTGTGTTTTCTCTCCTCGTTGGGATTCAAACTAAACTGAGACAGGTTTTCTCCCCTCTTTGGGATTCAAACTAAACTGAGACAGGTTTTCTCTCCTCGTTGGGATTCAAACTAAACTGAGACAGGTTTTCTCCCCTCGTTGGGATCCAAACTAAACTGAGATTGGTTTTCTCTCCTCGTTGGGATTCAAACTAAACTGAGACAGGTTTTCTCCCCTCGTTGGGATTCAAACTAAACTGAGACAGGTTTTCTCCCTTCGTTAGGATTCAAACTAAACTGAGACAGGTTTTCTCTCCTCGTTGGGATTCAAACTAAACTGAGACAGGTTTTCTCTCCTCGTTGGGATTCAAACTAAAATGAGACAGGTTTTCTCTCCTCGTTGGGATTCAAACTAAACTGAGACAGGTTTTCTCTCCTCGTTGGGATTCAAACTAAACTGAGACAGGTTTTCTCTCCTCGTTGGGATTCAAACTAAACTGAGACAGGTTTTCTCTCCTCGTTGGGATTCAAACTAAACTGAGACAGGATTTCCCTCCTCGTTGGGATTCAAACTAAACTGAGACAGGTTTTCTCTCCTCGTTGGGATTCAAATGAAACTAGGTAAGTAAGAGTGACACTAAGTTGCCATAGCAACTTTGATTGAGGTAGTAGATTGTGTGTGTGTGTGTGTCCTGTGTGTGTCCCGTGTGTGTGTGTGTGTATGTTGTACTCAACCCTGGCAGATGCCTCTCCACATAGAGGAGGAAAGAAATAACATCATTTACAGAAAAGTGCACATGAATAGTCAATCTGTGTGTCCCCCAAATGGCATAGTCTCTGGTCTAAAGTAGTGCACTAAATAGGGAATAGGGCTCTGGTCTAAAGTAGTGCACTATATTGGGAATAGGGCTCTGGTCTAAAGTAGTGCACTATATAGGGAATAGGGCTCTGGTCTAAAGTAGTGCACTATATTGGGAATAGGGCTCTGGTCTAAAGTAGTGCACTATTAGGGAATAGGGCTCTGGTCTAAAGTAGTGCACTAAATAGGGAATAGGGCTCTGGTCTAAAGTAGTGCACTATATTGGGAATAGGGCTCTGGTCTAAAGTAGTGCACTATATAGGGAATAGGGCTCTGGTCTAAAGTAGTGCACTATATTGGGAATAGGGCTCTGGTCTAAAGTAGTGCACTATTAGGGAATAGGGCTCTGGTCTAAAGTAGTGCACTAAATAGGGAATAGGGCTCTGGTCTAAAGTAGTGCACTATATAGGGAATAGGGCTCTGGTCTAAAGTAGTGTACTATATAGGGAATAGGGCTCTGGTCTAAAGTAGTGCACTAAATAGGGAATAGGGCTCTGGTCTAAAGTAGTGCACTATATAGGGAATAGGGCTCTGGTCTAAAGTAGTGCACTATATAGGGAATAGGGTGCTAAAGTAGTGCACTATGTAGGGAATAGGGTGGCATTTGGGACACATCCCTTTACTATCATGTTGTTTAAATGACCTAATGTATATGGTAATTCAAAGAAACTATACATTTAAAAGAGTTCATTTCAGTTGAAATACAATGAGCTGGTTTTAGAATAGACTATCTCTGTGCCTTTCCCATCAAACACACACACAGAGAGAGAAGAGAGAGAGAGAGAGAGAGAGAGATGCCTGACTCCAGGACTGCTGAATATATGCTTATTTAGAGCTAGAATATGGAAGATGTTTAAGTTCGGAGGTACTGAGGTGGTTAGAGGGTAGACGATGTGGATGCAGTAGATGTGTTCTAATGGTTTTGAAGTAACTTCAAGCTACAGAATATATATTCAAACTTAGGCAGAAGCAAAAGCAGAACTGCTGCCAATATGCAAAACTATGGACTGTCAATCCAATCTCTCTCTCTCTCTCTCTCTCTCTCTCTCTCTCTCTCTCTCTCTCTCTCTCTCTCTCTCTCTCTCTCTCTCTCTCTCTCTCTCTCTCTCTCTCTCTCTCTCTCTCTCTCTCTCTCTCTCTCTCTCTCTCTCTCTCTCTCTCCTCTTCAAATCACCTTACCCTGCCTGAGGGTAGAGTGAGATCTGTGCTGATCTTAGCTGCAGACTTCACCCCTACTCATGCACCTCATTGGCAAATGGTGATAGCCGTGCAATGTGGCTGGCCTCAGGTGTTGGGGCCTAGGGCCGAGTTAGATGTGTGTGTGCATATTTATTTTCCGGAACATACAGTATGCTAATTCTCTTGTCCTTTAAACCAGATCCGTAAGAGGTTAGAGAGAGAGAAGGAGAAAGAGAGAGAGAGGAATATATATAGAGAGAGAGAGAGAGAGAGGGAGAGGGAGGGAAGGAACAATTATTAAGTGAAGCTTGAAATCATGCTTGGGCTTGGGAATGCAGCTCTGTGGCTTTGGTTTCATTCCCCAAAGGCCTCCGTTTACCATAAGCACTCACACACACACACACACACACACACACACACACACACACACACACACACACACACACACACACACACACACACACACACACACACACACACACACACACACACACACACACACACACACACACACACACACACACACACACACACACACACACACACACACACACACACACACACACACACACACACACACACACACACACACACACACACAGCTTCTGGTCCCCACTAGGAATAGTTAAACACGTCCACATACACAGTCAGTAGAACCCTATCCGTCATCCCTCTCCAGCCCTCTAGCCAACCATGTTCACAGTCAGTAAAACCCTATCCGTCATCTCTCTCCAGCCCTCTAGCCAACCATGTTCACAGTCAGTAGAACCCTATCCGTCATCTCTCTCCAGCCATCTAGCCAACCATGTTCACAGTCAGTAAAACCCTATCCGTCATCCCTCTCCAGCCCTCTAGCCAACCATGTTCACAGTCAGTAGAACCCTATCCGTCATCTCTCTCCAGCCCTCTAGCCAACCATGTTCACAGTCAGTAAAACCTCCTCCAGTGGTTTGTTTACATATTTTTGTACTGTATAGTATGGTGTGTTACTGCAGTGTGTTACTGTGGTGTGTCACTGTGGTGTGTCACTGTGGTGTGTCACTGTGGTGTGTTACTGTGGTGTGTTACTGTGGTGTGTTACTGCGGTGTGTTACTGTGGTGTGTTACTGCGGTGTGTTACTGTGGTGTGTTACTGCGGTGTGTTACTGTGGTGTGTTACTGCGGTGTGTTACTGCTGTGTGTTACTGTGGTGTGTTACTGTGGTGTGTTACTGTGGTGTGTTACTGTGGTGTTTTACTGTGGTGTGTTACTGTGGTGTGTTACTGCAGTGTGTTACTGGGGTGTGTTACTGTGGTGTGTTACTGGGGTGTGTTACTGCGGTGTGTTACTGCGGTGTGTTACTGTGGTGTGATACTGTGGTGTGTTACTGCGGTGTGTTACCGCGGTGTGTTACTGTGGTGTATTACTGTGGTGTGTTACTGTGGTGTGTTACTGTGGTGTATTACTCTGGTGTGATATTGTAGTGTGTTACTGTGGTGTGTTACTTCGGTGTGATACTGTGGTGTGTTACTGCGGTGCGTTACTGTGGTGTGTTACTGCGGTGTGTTACTGGGGTGTGACACTGTGGTGTATTACTGTGGTGTATTACTGTGGTGTGTTACTGCAGTGTGTTACCGCGGTGTGTTACTGCTGTGTGTTACTGTGGTGTGTTACTGTGGTGTGTTACTGCGGTGTGTTACTGTGGTGTGTTACTGCGGTGTGTTACTGCGGTGTTTTACCGCGGTGTGTTACTGTGGTGTGTTACTGTGGTGTTTTACTGCGGTGTGTTACTGTGGTGTGTAACTGCGGTGTGTTACTGCGGTGTTTTACCGCGGTGTGTTACTGTGGTGCGTTACTGCGGTGTGTTACTGCGGTGTTTTACTGTGGTGTGTTACTGCGGTGTGTTACTGTGGTGTGTTACTGCGGTGTGTTACTGCGGTGTTTTACCGCGGTGTGTTACTGTGGTGTTTTACTGTGGTGTGTTACTGCGGTGTTTTACCGCGGTGTGTTACTTTGGTGTGTTACTGTGGTGTGATACTGTGGTGTGTTACTGTGGTGTGTTACTGTGGTGTGTTACTGCGGTGTGTTACTGTGGTGTGTTACTGTGGTGTGTTACTGCGGTGTGATACTGTGGTGTGTTACTGCGGTGTGATACTGTGGTGTGATACTGTGGTGCGTTTCTGTGGTGTGTTTCTGTGGTGTGTTACTGTGGTGTGTTTCTGTGGTGTGTTACTGTGGTGTGTTACTGCGGTGTGTTACTGCGGTGTGTTACTGTGGTGTGTTTCTGTGGTGTGTTACTGCGGTGTGTTACTGTGGTGTGTTACTGTGGTGTGTTACTGTGGTGTGTTACTGCGGTGTGTTACTGCGGTGTGTTACTGTGGTGTGATACTGCGGTGTGATACTGTGGTGTGATACTGTGGTGTGTTACTGTGGTGTGTTACTGTGGTGTTTTACTGCGGTGTGATACTGTGGTGTGACACTGTGGTATGATATTGTGGTGTGTTACCGCGGTGTGTTACTCTGGTGTGTTACTGTGGTGAGTTAGTTCACGTGTGAACTCTGTACTTGGACGGGGTGTATTACATAGATTTTGCAGGGTGCCATTAGTGGTCCAAGTACAGAGTTCTCTTCACATGTGAAATAACGAGCGTTGTCCTGTTTAAAAGCTCTGAGGGAAGACCAGTGTTCCACTTACCAGAACACACATCTGGAAAACCTTCTGTTAGAACCCAGCTAATCCTACCTGAGAACACTATAATCCTACCTGAGAACACTATAATCCTACCTGAGAACACTATAAACCTACCTGAGAACACTATAAACCTACCTGAGAACACTATAATCCTACCTGAGAACACTATAATCCTACCTGAGAACACTATAAACCTACCTGAGAACACTATAATCCTACCTGAGAACACTATAATCCTACCTGAGAACACTATAATCCTACCTGAGAACACTATAATCCTACCTGAGAACACTATAAACCTACCTGAGAACACTATAAACCTACCTGAGAACACTATAATCCTACCTGAGAACACTATAAACCTACCTGAGAACACTATAATCCTACCTGAGAACACTATAAACCTACCTGAGAACACTATAAACCTACCTGAGAACACTATAAACCTACCTGAGAACACTATAATCCTACCTGAGAACACTATAAACCTACCTGAGAACACTATAATCCTACCTGAGAACACTATAAACCTACCTGAGAACACTATAATCCTACCTGAGAACACTATAAACCTACCTGAGAACACTATAATCCTACCTGAGAACACTATAAACCTACCTGAGACTACTATAAACCTACCTGAGAACACTATAAACCTACCTGAGAACACTATAAACCTACCTGAGACTACTATAAACCTACCTGAGAACACTATAAACCTACCTGAGACTACTATAAACCTACCTGAGAACACTATAAACCTACCTGAGAACACTATAAACCTACCTGAGACTACTATAAACCTACCTGAGACTACTATAAACCTACCTGAGAACACTATAAACCTACCTGAGAAGACTATAAACCTACCTGAGAACACTATAAACCTACCTGAGAACACTATAAACCTACCTGAGACTACTATAAACCTACCTGAGAACACTATAAACCTACCTGAGAACACTATAAACCTTCTGTTAGAACCCAGCTAATCCTACCTGAGACTACTATAAACCTACCTGAGAACACTATAAACCTACCTGAGAACACTATAAACCTACCTGAGACTACTATAAACCTACCTGAGAACACTATAAACCTACCTGAGAACACTATAAACCTACCTGAGAACACTATAAACCTACCTGAGAACACTATAAACCTACCTGAGAACACTATAAACCTACCTGAGACTACTATAAACCTACCTGAGAACACTATAAACCTACCTGAGAACACTATAAACCTACCTGAGAACACTATAAACCTACCTGAGAACACTATAAACCTACCTGAGAACACTATAAACCTACCTGAGACTACTATAAACCTACCTGAGAACACTATAAACCTACCTGAGAACACTATAAACCTACCTGAGACTACTATACGTACTACTATACGTCCAAGGTGGCTTAGCAGTTCAGACGTCTTTTTCCGTATTGTCGTGTCGTGTCCTGTATATATATATATTTACACCTTTTCTTCGCATATCTTTTATTTATTTTATTATCCAAGAACTCAACTACAAAAGCTTTCCTGCAAAAGCTTTCCTGCAACCCGCTTCACCAATTACAAAAAGTATTATTTACCTCAATCTGAAAATCCATCGTGGAAGCTAGCCAGGGGCTAATTCAGAAGCTAGCCTGAAAGCTAACCAGAAGCTACTCCGATAGCTAGCCAGAAGCTAATCTGTAGCTGCCCCGAAATTAGCCGGTTTGCTGGCTAGCGTTGGTGTTTCAGCTGCCCACGTTTTGTGGTCATCAGCTATTCCTTTAGCTCGATAATCTACCGGCACTTTTGTGCAACGCGACTCGGACCGGAGCATTCCGGGACTTTTTTCTCTCAGTTTCCCCGGATTCCAGCCGCAGGCTCTGGACACTTGCACCTTGATTTCGCAGCTAGCTAGCTGCAAACCGTGTGACTATTGGCTTACGTCGACCCCGGAGCAAACTCAAATCATGCTGGAGCTAGCCAGCTGAGGAGTTCCATCACCATCCGGACCCGTTTCTTTTGTTGCTGCTGCAGATACGGAACCCCACCGGGCCTTCACGACTGACTGCCGCGACTGACTGCCGACGTTATCTGCCCGAGGGATTTATCCAACCGGCACCTCCGTCCCGACATTACCTGAACGCTCATCTGAGGCCCGCTAATCGTTAGCTGTCTTATCGGCTGCTATCTGAACAAAACCCCACTACACGGAACCCCACTAACCTACCGACGGAAACGCACGAGGTATCTACAAACAGACCTCCATCCTATGCTGCTACCGATAGCCACATACCCGGCCAGCTGTCTGGATCGCCACGACCCCAACCAACCTCTACTCACTGGACCCTTATTGATCACTCGATTAAGCATGCCTCTCCTTAATGTAAATATGCCTTGTCCATTGCTGTTCTGGTTAGTGTTTATTGGCTTATTTCACTGTAGAGATTCTAGCCCTGCTCTCTATACCATATCCAACCTCTCAGTTCCACCACCCACATATGCGATGACATCACCTGGTTTCAATGATGTTTCTAGAGACAATATCTCTCTCATCATCACTCAATACCTAGGTTTACCTCCACTGTATTCACATCCTACCATACCTTTGTCTGTACATTATTCCTTTAAACTATTTTATCGCCCCCAGAAACTTCCTTTTACTCTCTGCTCTAGTAGCTCTAGGCGACCAATTCTCATAGCTTTTAGCCGTACCCTTATCCTACTCCTCCTCTGTTCCTCTGGTGATGTAGAGGTGAATCCAGGCCCTGCAGTACCTGGCTCCACTCCTATTCCCCAGGCGCTCTCTTTTGATGACTTCTGTAACCGTAATAGCCTTGGCTTCATGCATGTTAACATTAGAAGCCTCCTCCCTAAGTTTGTTTTGTTCACTGCTTTAGCACACTCTACCAACCCGGATGTTTTAGCCGTGTCTGAATCCTGGCTTAGAAAGACCACCAAAAATTCAGACATTTTCATCCCCAATTACAAGATTTTCAGACAAGATAGAACGGCCAAAGGGGGCGGTGTTGCAATCTACTGCAAAGACTGCCTGCAGAGTTCTGTTATACTATCCAGGTCTGTTCCCAAACAATTTGAACTTCTACTTTTAAAAATCCACCTCTCTAAAAACAAGTCTCTCACCGTTGCCGCCTGCTATAGACCACCCTCTGCCCCCAGCTGTGCTCTGGACACTATATGTGAACTGATTGCCCCCCATCTATCTTCAGAGCTCGTGCTGCTAGGCGACCTAAATTTGAACATGCTCAACACCCCAGCCACCCTACAATCTAAGTTTGATGCCCTCAATCTCACACAAATTATCAATGAACCTACCAGGTACCACCCCAATTCCGTAAACACGGGTACCCTCATAGATATCATCCTAACAAACTTGCCCTCCAAATACACCTCTGCTGTTTTCAACCAAGATCTCAGCGATCACTGCCTCATTGCCTGCATCCGTAATGGGTCAGCGGTCAAACGACCTCCACTCATCACTGTCAAACGCTCCCTGAAACACTTCAGCAAGCAGGCCTTTCTAATCGACCTGGCCGGGGTATCCTGGAAGGATATTGATCTCATCCCGTCAGTAGAGGATGCCTGGTCATTTTTTTTAAATGCCTTCCTCACCATCTTGAATAAGCATGCCCCATTCAAGAAATTTAGAACCAGGAACAGATATAGCCCTTGGTTCTCTCCTGACCTGACTGCCCTTAACCAACAGAAAAACATCCTATGGCGTTCTGCATTAGCATCGAACAGCCCCCGTGATATGCAACTTTTCAGGGAAGCCAGAAACCAATATACACAGGCAGTTAGAACAGCCAAGGCTAGCTTTTTCAAGCAGAAATTTGCTTCCTGCAACACAAATTCAAAAAAGTTCTGGGACACCGTAAAGTCCATGGAGAATAAGAACACCTCCTCCCAGCTTCCAACCGCTCTGAAGATAGGAAACACTGTCACCACCGACAAATCCACTATAATTGAGAATTTCAATAAGCATTTTTCTACGGCTGGCCATGCTTTCCACCTGGCTAACCCTACCCCGGACAACAGCACTGCCCTCCCCTCTGCTACTCGCCCAAGCCTTCCCCATTTCTCTTTCTCCCAAATACAGTCAGCTGATGTTCTAAATGAGCTGCAAAATCTGGACCCTTACAAATCAGCCGGGCTAGATAATCTGGACCCTTTCTTTCTAAAACTATCTGCTGAAATTGTTGCCACCCCTATTACTAGCCTCTTCAACCTCTCTTTCGTGTCGTCTGAGATCCCCAAAGATTGGAAAGCAGCTGCGGTTATCCCCCTCTTCAAAGGGGGGGACACCCTTGACCCTAACTGCTACAGACCTATATCTATCCTACCCTGCCTTTCTAAGGTCTTCGAAAGCCAAGTCAACAAACAGATTACCGACCATTTCGAATCACACCACACCTTCTCCGCTATGCAATCTGGTTTCAGAGCTGGTCATGGGTGCACCTCAGCCACGCTCAAGGTCATAAACGATATCGTAACCGCCATCGATAGGAAACAATACTGTGCAGCCGTATTCATTGACCTGGCCAAGGCTTTTGACTCTGTCAATCACCACATCCTCATCGGCAGACTCGACAGCCTTGGTTTCTCTAATGATTGCCTCGCCTGGTTCACCAACTACTTCTCTGATCGAGTTCAGTGTGTCAAATCGGAGGGTCTGTTGTCCGGGCCTCTGGCAGTCTCTATGGGGGTGCCACAGGGTTCAATTCTTGGACCGACTCTCTTCTCTGTTTACATCAATGATGTCGCTCTTGCTGCTGGTGATTCTCTGATCCACCTCTACGCAGACGACACTATTCTGTATACTTCTGGCCCTTCTTTTGACACTGTGTTAACAACCCTCCAGGCGAGCTTCAATGCCATACAACTCTCCTTCCGTGGCCTCCAACTGCTCTTAAATACAAGTAAAACCAAATGCATGCTCTTCAACCGATCGCTGCCTGCTCCTGCCCGCCTGTCCAACATCACTACTTTGGACGGCTCTGACTTAGAATATGTGGACAACTACAAATACCTAGGTGTCTGGTTAGACTGTAAACTCTCCTTCCAGACCCACATCAAACATCTCCAATCCAAAGTCAAATCTAGAATTGGCTTCCTATTCCGCAACAAAGCATCCTTTACTCATGCTGCCAAACATACCCTTGTAAAACTGACCATCCTACCAATCCTCGACTTCGGTGATGTCATTTACAAAATAGCCTCCAAAACCCTACTCAATAAATTGGATGCAGTCTATCACAGTGCCATCCGTTTTGTCACCAAAGCCCCATATACTACCCACCACTGCGACCTGTACACTCTCGTTGGCTGGCCCTCGCTTCATACTCGTCGCCAAACCCACTGGTTCCAGGTCATCTACAAGACCCTGCTAGGTAAAGTCCCCCCTTATCTCAGCTCGCTGGTCACCATAGCAGCACCTACCTGTAGCACGCGCTCCAGCAGGTATATCTCTCTAGTCACCCCCAAAACCAATTCTTCCTTTGGACGCCTCTCCTTCCAGTTCTCAGCTGCCAATGACTGGAACGAACTACAAAAATCTCTGAAACTGGAAACACCTATCTCCCTCACTAGCTTTAAGCACCAGCTGTCAGAGCAGCTCATAGATTACTGCACCTGTACATAACCCATCTAAAATTTAGCCCAAACAACTACCTCTTTACCTACTGTATTATTTATTAATTTATTTTTCTCCTTTGCACCCCATTATTTCTGTCTCTACTTTGCACTTTCTTCCACTGCAAACCAACCATTCCAGTGTTTTTTAGTTTTTATTTTACTTGCTGTGTTGTACTCACTTCGCCTCCATGGCCTTTTTATATTTTTATTTATTTATACATATATTTGTTTGCCTTCACCTCCCTTATCTCACCTCACTTGCTCACATTGTATATAGACTTATTTTTTTTTCACTGTATTATTGACTATATGTTTGTTTTACTCCATGTGTAACTATGTGTTGTTGTATGTGTCGAACTGCTTTGCTTTATCTTGGCCAGGTCGCAATTGTAAATGAGAACGTGTTCTCAATTTGCCTACCTGGTTAAATAAAGGTTAAATAAAATAAAAAATAAATAAAACTATAAACCTACCTGAGAACACTATAAACCTTCTGTTAGAACCCAGCTAATCCTACCTGAGAACACTATAAACCTACCTGAGAACACTATAAACCTACCTGAGAACACTATAAACCTTCTGTTAGAACCCAGCTAATC